>NC_034410.1:24466929-24833982 GCF_002078875.1 Numida meleagris | reverse complement strand
CGAGCGAGCCGTGCTCGCGCCCGCGCTGCCCGCCTCGCTGCTGCCCTGCCCGGCTCCTGCGGAGCTCCTCGGCCGCTTCTCTTTCCCCTCAGTTTTTCCGCTTCCCGCGGGGGTGTCCCGTGCAGCCGCGGCGCCGCTCAGCCCGCAGGCCGAGCTGGGTGACGGCTGCGGGAGCCGAGCTCCGGGATTAAAGGGACGCTTTGCCCCCGCCGGCAGGAACCTGTGGCTGGGCAGCCCCTCGGAAAGAGGCTGGAAGGCACATCCCTGCCCGGTGCTGCGGCGAATCCCGCCGGCTGTCATGCAAGGAGAAAGGTCTCGTCGACCTTGCTTTCTTCTTCTTCACAAGTCCTCCCTGTTCTTTTCCTGCCCTCTTCCACCACCACCTCCCCCCCTCCGCTCCCCCCCAGCCCGTGTCTTACCAATGTGACATTGGGACAGGGTGAAGGGGAGGACACCAACGGCACAGGGCAGCCTTCCCAGATCCCCAGCCTCGATAGCAAAGCTCAGATTTATCACCTCCCAAAGGGGAACCAAGAAGCAAGCCAGCACGCTGCACAGAGCAGGGAACGGGAGGGAGGGAGGACTTCAGCTGTCCTGCCAAATCCTTGCTTCTCTCAGAGCATGTCCTTGTACTTAGCATTTGCGATCTGAGGCTTCAGGTCCGATCTGTAAAATGCTGTTTTAATCTCGGGGCCTGAGTTTGGAACACTAACATAAAAGGGGATTGGGTAAGGTGGTGAATCCCCTCTGAAGAGAGGCACCATAGTTTCCCCCATGGCCATTCCTGCTCCAGATACCTGGAAGAGGGACACCTCCATATGGCTCCAGCACCATTCCTCTGTCAGACATGTGGGATGCCCACGTCATGGCTCTGAACAGAAGCATGCAACCCGCAAGGAATCATGCTGTCATCCTGCCCCTCAGACAGCCCCTGCAATACCGTGCAGGCTCCAGCTGCCTGGGGACTTCTTGTTTCAAAGGGGTAACAAATCAAAAATCACAGCTGACTTATCCTTATTGCCAACTGCCTCCTTCCTACCTTTTCCACTCCTATTTTCTCATAAGCTGCGAGGCTTTGTCTGCATTTAGTACACAATCTATAGACAGAAAGAGAAATGGTCCTCTCCGCACAGAACAAACTTGCCATCAGCTGAGTGGAGCCCACTGATAATCTATGGGTCTTTGCAAGAAGCAGCTGTTATGTAGGTAGACCTAGAGTGGATACTCTTACCTTAGATATGAGATTGCCAGTTTCATGCAGAGCAGGAGGAGCAAATGCAAAGTCTGGCTGATTGCCAGGGGCACGTTGCTGAGGAACATTTAGCTTCCTCCAGAAGGAACTATCCTTCCTGCGGCCTGTGCAGGTTGATACAGGCTCTCCAAGGTTGGATCATTAATGTCTTCATATCACAGGTGGTACAGATGTAGTCCTTGCAGAGGAATTCTTCCTTTGGCTGGACAAATTAAGGTCTCCTCAGTCTTTCTCACCTAGATCCTCGTATCTCAATTAGGTGAGCTCTGCTGTGGAACCCTGGGCTCCATTGGAATCACAAGCATGGCTCCTCTTTATTTCAGCCCACTGAAATCTCCTCCTGCTGGGAACTCAGAGAGGTCTGCTGCGAAGAGGTCTGTACGCTGTCTACATGAGGCGTCAGAAGGCTCTCGAGGTAAAGGTCTTAAGAGGGAGTAAACCTATTTCCTAACAGGCAGGGACTGACCCAAGGCTTCACTGAGGGCTTTCTCACTTCAGATGACCTCCCCAGCCGAGCTCCTTAACTATAGAGAAACCAAGCTTTCCATCAGAAAGGCTGGTTAGACTGCTTCCCTTCGTTGTCACTCCAGAAGAAAGGAGAAAGGATGATCTTTTTTGATTGATCTTTTCTGCTAAAAACTAAAAAAAATCAGAAAGCAGGTTCCAAAGGATTCCAGCTGCAAACACATGATACTTTTTCAAAGGGAATGGCACTGTTTATCTGACATTTAGGATTTTTCGACATAGTCATTTGACTTTTATCTGATTCTGTAATATTGGCAGAGCAGCTTAAGTGAAATATTAGATTTTTTAAGGTTAATTTTAATTCTAACCATTTGGATACTGTGTGCAATCCTAGCAACAAGGTCCCCAGCAAGGTGGTAGTGAGTTTTTAAAGAATCACAAATTCTGGGTTTACTAATGGACTTTTAAAAAGTCCAATTAGACTTTAAAATGCAATTGGACTACTTTTAAAGCTTTGAAATATATTCTGACCTTTAGGTAGCTTCCCTGTTATTGCAAAGAAAGCTTCCCAGCTTACAGAAACGAAAGGGTCACACACAGAAAATCCAAAGACAATGGCAAGTGATTAATAATTGCTGGAGGTTCCAACAGAAGATGGGCACATGATTTAATTGCTTGAGGCACCAGAAGAACACACAGTGCTGTGATGATAAATATCAAATGACTGGGCTAAACCTGCTGTGTGAAGTAGCTAACCTACCTGCGTGTTGCACATGAAATAAAAGCAGTGAGTAGATCTGGATCTCATGCAATACCATTCATAGAGCCTAAGTGTGTTCTTTTGGAAATAACCCTTGATTAAAAAAAAAAAAAGAAAAGAAAAGAAAAGAAAAGAAAAGAAAAGAAAAGAAAAGAAAAGAAAAGAAAAGAAAAGAAAAGAAAAGAAAAGAAAAGAAAAGAAAAGACCAAAGGTGGGCTGCAGTGCTGAGTGCTGAAGCAAGCCATGGAAAGTGAAAACCTGATGCAGCTAAAACCACCATTTTTCAGTCTGCTCTCAGCCAGATTTTTCTCACAGTGTTTCACTGTTACAACCATTGCCTAGGTCAGGATTTTTGGTTTAGTTAATGTCAGTGGAAGCTTTGTCCCATATTTTTAAAGGATATACTAAATTGTTAACAACTACTCTCTTTAAATAAATAAAAAATTCAGCCCGTGCTGTGAGCAAATATCATCTCATCTATATGCACACTGAAGTACTGTTGAATTCAACTGGAGTTGCATACACACAACAGTGACAGATTATGGCCTCCACAGCTTTTCTATATTTGTACTACACAGTATACAGGCCAGATGCCTCATATCACTGATGTAAATAATCTTACTGAAATGTTCTTCATATTGCCAACCATTCATTCATTAGACCTTCTCTTCTTATCCCTTTCCCTCTTCACAATTTCAATAGATTTTGTTTGGTTTCAAAGAAATCTTCATGTTCAGAGTATTTTTATGGTTGGTATAAACACTACAAAGAGAATCCTTTGTCACATTTTATTTCCTTTCTTTCAAGGTCATTATATGACTGTATATTCTACTCATATACCTAAATGCAAAAATATCTCTATGAGACTTTTATTTTTATTGCATTGATTTCTGCCTACTTACAGTCAAAGACGTACCATAAAGTGATGCTACTCTGTATTCCATATGGAAAAATACAGGAATAGTCCAATCACTTCAACAGAAACACCTTGAATTCATGATGTTCTTAATTATTTCTCCTGTCACTGTGTCAGGAAGAATCACAAAACGCTGGAGTGAGATGTGGCATTCAGCATCAAAGATGACTAAACGGTAATGTACTAACAGTAGTGTCTGGATCACTCAATGCTTCTGTGATATAAATATGAGCAAGCCTACAGGCTTCACTGGGCTTATTACAGGTGACACTCTGTGCACACTCAGGATTTTTCCCAAAATACTTGAGATGAGGTGAGACATAAACTATTGTCTACACAAATAAAAGTTACAGCCAAGTTTATCTACCAGCTCATTAATAACACCTTTAAATTCACAGGAAAAAAAAAAAAAACCTCAAGATCATAAATACAATAAGTAAAAAATCTTTCTAATCTTCTTTGCATAGAGAGCTTCTTTTCCAACACATTATATATAATAGAGATTTCTATTTGCATTCCACGTTTATTTCATCCATTAAATCTTGACAATTTCTACAGTGGCAACACAGGAAATAGAGTTTTAATAATGACCATAGGAAAAGAAAAAAATAATAATTTAAAGTATTGGAATGTGTCTGGACTGAGCAAAGAGTAACAATGTCCAGAAAATCCCAAAACTTGGGTGATTTTCCGAGAGACATAATTAGATTTCAAAAATTCCGTAGGACTAAGTGAATTTCTTAATTAAAATCTGATTATTGGAATACTTTATGATGGCCACTCTAGGAATTATCAGCTGATAGCAACAATTGTTGAAATTATAAAATTTGATAACAAAAGTTTTATTAAAATCTTTCTGCGCATTTTTAATTGCACAATAATGCAATGTATATAATGTCAGCTGGAAAGCTTTATGCAAGAGAGTGAAAATATGAGAGAGTTAAATTGTCTTAAAGTAGAAACTGATGGAAGAAAGAGTCTTGGAGGCCAGCTGTCTTTGCTTTCTTTGTGCTGGCGAGGAATAAAATGGGGAAGATCCCAAAGGTTCTTGGACTTCCTGAAGGGCCAGAGGAAGGAGGGACTGAGGGTACTGTCACAGTGGCTGTTCTTGGGCTCCTGGGAGAACACAGCTTTTCAAATTTTGTCCAGAAAGTGCTTTGTACAAACCCGGAGCATTTGGTGCAGAAGCCCACTCCATAAAGAAAGGGGGAAAGCCAAAATTTCTCCCTGAGAGCTGGGTAGGACATCACAGCTCTATATCACATGTGTCTGAAGTAGGAACAAACTGCATGACACAGTATTGCTGTCACTGAAGGAAGATCTCCTCATGTCTTTTGTTCCACTATTTTTTCTCAGTCACATTCCAGCAGTTCCAGGTTGCCAGTCCCAAAGACAGCATTTACCTGTTACTCTATGGAGTGGTGGCTTCAGAAGATGAGCAGGGCAGGACGCCAGGCTATCCCCTCAATCAGTACCTCCAGAAGCTCTGAGGGCAGTTCCTTCCTCATGTCACTCCTTCCCTTGAGTTTTGTGCCAAGACCATGACAGCATGCCCAACATGCAGCGCCCGGCGCAGTGCTGGCTCTTCTGCTCCAGGCTCACTTCTTCACAGTTCCTCTGCATTGCAATAAAGAGCCTCACAGTCCCACTGACTGCAAGGAAAGTACAGGTGGTGAATGACCAGAATTGATGATGTCCAAAAGAAACCTTTATCTCTTCTAAGGACACAACTGATAAAGGGGCAGATTATCTCAGAACAGCCCGAGAGCCAAGCTCGGATATGGGACTTTTCATGCCAAATACTGCTGCCACTGACTGTAGCTAAGATGAAGTGGGCTCATGGGTGAGTTTTCAATGAGATATGTGCAGTTCTGAACACTTTCAGACAGTTTTTACTTTGTGGAGATTTTGTAAACTACCTCCCACACCAACTTTTCTGGGAACTCATTGCTTGCAGAACCTGAGCAAGGGTGACATTTTATCTTCCCTAATGACCAAGATTCATATAGTTGGTCTTGCAAGGCAAAGTGAGCTATCAAGAAACAACTCGGGAGTTTCTGCCTCTCATGTTTTAGATACTTACATTTGGTCTATGGCTCTGCTCTTCTTCAGAAAGTTTAGAGGCAGAGTTAAGCCCTTATGAGAATTCTTGTTTGGATACCTCTTGCAGTGACAAGAATTTCTAAAGACAGGTTTTGTCTCAGCCCTCATCTAGTAGGTGTTTTCACACAGCAAGATGTTAAGGCCAGCAAGAGCTAGCTTTAAAACCAGACAAGGCTGTATGCACTTCAGGATCAAGATCTTACCTTGTAACTACAGTTATTAGGGCTAAAATGATCCCAACATGGTTTTGGTTTTGATTATTTTGAGGGGATTCTCTGAGTCACTCTCATTGTCTTCTTCTTTTCATTTTGTCGGTTTTTTTTTTTCTGTATACAAAAGTAAAAACAGAATTCCCTTGGACTTCATTATGGCTTTGTGTCTTTCAGATGTTCTTACTTCAGCCAAGCATCCACACACCTTGTTACCTTAGTCAACTTTGAAATGGGTCTAGCAGCTTTTATATTTAGGGAATATAAAAGAAATGTGAGATTATGGAAAGGGGTTATGTCTTTTGCAAAACCATATGCAAATGTGTCAAATTTCACCTTGTAATAAGCATAAAATAATCAAATGCTTTTGCTGAGCTGAGCCTACATTTGCTATGAGAAAAATGCAAGATGTTTTGGACCAGAATGTTGTGAAATCTTTGTTAGAAATGGACAAATCTTGGAAGAACTTTCGCCTTTGATGAAAACCTGAAATAGGCTTTCCTCTTTGCTTTGCAAAGGGAGAGAAAGCTTCAGGCAACATATCAAAGAAATTACAGAGGAAATGAAATTCCTACTTTTGCATGCAGTTACTGCTGAGGTATGAATACTTGGCTGCAAAAAGAGGGACAGCTGACAGGATCACCAGTATTAATGAAAACATGTTTAAACACAAAGGCGTGTTGATTTGTCGAGTTACTTTGTTGTGCTGATGCAATGGCTGTACTGCACACAGATGCATTTCTATTTTACTCTGGAGAAAACTTTACTAAAAATTATTGGGAGGCAAAGCCAAAAATCAGACGAAAGAGAAATAACCAATTCCCATGGCTTACATCACTTAATGTGAAAAATCCTGCTTTCTCTGTCAAAGATTTATAAGGGAAGGGGGGTAGGGAGGTGGGGAGGGGGGGAATGTTAATTACGATGGATTATTACAATCTTCCAGTGCCACCTTGTGGCTTAGCATAAGACTGCAAAATGCACCCAACATTAAACTTCACATTCACCAAGCATAAACACCCAATTGCTCATGTAGCAGTCCATTAGTTAAGATAGCAAACTGAGAGTGTTTCTCGTCTTACATATTGAACTACATTTTGCTCTAGTCACAAACAAAATTCCAGCTTTTGCTGGTACAGAGTTCCACCTCTCATTCCTGATGCCAACATTCAGATGATACTTGAACAATGTGCTCCAAAGCTTATTGCAGACTGACTCTGAGGGAGTATTTGCAACACATGAGAACTGCTTTAGCATTGCTCCAAGACTATTCCATGTAATTTAACACCAAGGATGTACTTTCTGGTTCTAAACCACTGTGTCTACTTCACCATGATGCATGACCAGATGTGGTTATCACCACGTGCATGCATCTATTCCAGCACTTGACTGCTCCCACTGTGAAGACTTTTTTTCTAAATCCCTGAGGATTTCCCTTGCTGCAATGCGATGCTCATTCTTGCAGCAATGGGATCATAGTTCTTGAGCAGAGCCCTTAGATGTGGCTATAAGATGAGCCCCTCCTCATAGGTATCCCTTAGTGATAAAGGATTTCCACCAACAGCTAAGTGGGCTTCTTAAGGCTGCACGTGAAGAAATATACATCATCTATTAGTCAGTTTCAGCGACACACACCCAGATGGACATATCCTCTTTAAACATGAAAGACATATCTTCAAGAAGGAAAGGCATACAAGACAAAGGGCTGACGGCAGCAATGGCAGTGATTCCAGCAGTAGGTGCAAACTGGCTCATGCTCAGACTGGTACTGTACACTGTGTTTCGTGGACAGGATAGTCTAATTCCCAGGCGGACTCACCATCCCACATCCTGCAGAGAAGCTGCCATCTTCAGCTATACAAGGCTTGAAGCAATGGCAAAGACATTTTAGAGGCCATAAACAAATTAAACTGAGGGGAATCTAGTTGCTTGTTGTCCAGGAGTACGAAAGTCCAGGCAACTCACAAAAGACAATTGTATGAAAATAATCTCCAGATTGCTAAGGCAGAATTGTCCATTAGCATCAAAATCACTCCTGGATTATTATGTCTAAAATTATCTTCCAACACCAGTCAGGTATTATGTAAGAGGTCTTAAATTGGGATTCCTCATTTGGAGAATCAGCCGTTTAACCTACCATCAGAGTCATCTTTAACTTTTCAGCCTATACTCCATATAGATCTATGCTGACAAATCCATTGTTTCATGTCATCTGTCGATAGTATATATTATGCTGTTTTCAGAGAAGCTGAGCCTATGTATTGTACCACTCATAAGATAATAGGATCATAAAACATAATTGTAAGAAGCACATTTTTGGAAGATTCATCTTCCTGTTGAGGGCAGAAGATGTGTCCGTGGTTTTATATTCACACAAAGATTTAAGGAGACAATCAGATGCTGACAGAAGCCTGATTTAAACAGCAATGTTAAAGAAAGGTGGCCATGATCACTCCAGCTCCCCAGTTAAATTGAGCCTTGCAAATCTCATTTTGTCTTTACAGATCTGGAGGACAGTTTCAGTATGAATGACTACAGTATTCCTGGCCAAACACATGCTAACTAAAGAGTCATCTTTGTGCTCAGCCAAATTTGGATTTGCTATTTTCTCAGGTTTTGATATCTCCAGATTCAGATATACAGTATGAAATTACTCTGCAATAACATCAGACTGTTAAATTAGAATTAAATCTGCTATTACAAGCTGGCTAGTTTGAAACACCAAAAGAGTAAATTTGGGCTCCAGAGGTCAGAATTATAGAGTCTATATGTCCCTATTCTTAAGGGGCATTGCACTTAAGTCTGTGTAGTGGCAGGAGGAATTATGTAATTCAATTAGGCTTTAAGTTCAACTAAATTTGAAACATTGTCAGCATGGCAGAGTGTACTCACATAAAACAGATGTATGGAGTTCAGTTTTAGAACTTGTTCAGTTTAAGCCCTTGTTGACTAATATTTAGTAAATCCAAATCACTGGTAGTTTAAAGTCTGACTTTGAATTATATCCACATGTTTAACAAACAGTCTTCAACTGGATCAAGTATAAAGCTCGTCTAAGAAAGTGATAAATAGGTAGCTGTTCGTTTTCTGTTTGAGTGCTGGGTACCGCAAAGATTAATTACCCTTAATTAACTATCTCCTTTGTTGAAGCTTGGAGCTAAGCATCTAATGAGAGCAGAAGGAGAGCAGAAGCTGCTTGATTCACTTAATGCACAGGTATCATCTGTACAATTCTCTGCCCTCTTAGCAGATGGGGTGCGCTCAGGGCAACCACAATCCTGGCCCTGTTAAATGCAACGAATTGAAGGAACTTGAAGTGACAGAAGAGCACTACTCATAGACGCATCCTAGCACAGTCTCAGCTGCGTGTTACCAAGGAGAAAGTGCATTTTGTCTAAGGGTATCATCCATTCAAAGAGGACTGAATATCTCCAGTAAATGGGTCCTCTGAGCAATAGGATAGCTATGATATCTATATATTTTCTTGCATTTAGGATAAGAAATCAAGATTACATTGTTAAGAAGGTACTCTGCAGAGATTCAGTTTTCTAGCACGTGGATAATCCAGTTTCTGATGCCACAGAAAATTGTCCAATTGTTTATATGCCCCATGTTACAGTGATGGACTTCTGAAGGCATCTGAACAGTTTCTCATGTGAAAGGGACCTGGTAGTTGTGGACCATGACAATATCAATATCAAAGGGAGAAGCAGAATAAAGGCAATGGATTAAAATTTAGTCTGAAATACTCAGGTACCATACTCAGAACCACAGAAAAGATACACTTAAGAGCATGGTTGAGCAAGTAACAAAGGTAAAAAGGTTAAATTTTGAAACTCCCTGGAATATTTGAGATCAATATCAGAAAGCAAAGTCAAACTAGAACCAAGTCTTTGTTTCATCCAGGAAGTTATAGATAACTTTTTAAATAAAATGCAAAGAAAGTCAATATTTGAGGAAAAACTCCTGTTCTTTCCTATGCTCTGTAATGTTGTAATTCTCCCTCTTTTTAAGCAAATGAATGACATTCATCTTCACCAAATTCACAGCTCTGGCAAGACACCTGTCTCACTTCATGGGGCATCTGACTGCCATGCTATATGAACTCTTTGCTTTCTTCCCTCTGTCCCTCAGAGGACTCATAGATTCTCATTCAGAAAGGACTTCATGAGTGACAGTCCCTACAGAGTTGCCTCATCTCCATGATGACATGCCAAGGTTAATCAAACATCCAGTACCTGTATTTCCCAGTCCTTTAACGCACAGCAGGCGTCCCCAATCTTGACTTGAGTCCCAGCTCCAGAACTGCCAGCTCCAGGCAAACTTCTAAGTGCCCAGTTTCAAGGTATCCTGAGATGGGCTGGGAGCATCTGAAGCTTTGGGACGTTGTTGGTAAACACAAGACCTGAAAGCTCTCAGGGGCTAACTGGGAGAGTCCATTCTTTGCCTACAGCCAAGAGTTAAGGAGTTAGGGGAATTAAAAAAAAAAAAAAAAAAGGGCTCAATTCATAAGTATCTGTAAGGAAAAATTATGTGACATTTGATGACTTTTATCTCATTGGACTAAATACCCATAGGGGATACTTCATTTCCATTCACTTTAGACATTCCCTCCTTCTTCAAAGAGATACTGGGGGATAAATCAAGAAGAACCCTTTCAGTACAGTGAAAGGATGAGATCATATGTGGGTGATAAAGCCAGACCAGAGAGCTGATAAGCACTAGAAGAATCTTCCTAGAGGTACTCAAAGGTCCCAGGGGACTGCTGCTGTACCGAAGGGTGTCAGAGGTGCCTGCTGTGTCCTGTCCTCTGGACATTGCCCACTTATGTTTGCATAGCAAAAGAGCTCAGAGAGTTCACAAGACAAAAAGCCAGTACTGACTAAGCTCTAGGTGGCCTGCTTCAAAGCAACCTGCAAAAGGGCTGCAATATATCCTTACGTTGCATGCACAGTGACTATGTCCATAGGAGCAAAAGAGTTGAAAGAATTAACCTGAGCTGAATTTGACTTCAAGAAAGAGAAGTATCTAAAAAAGTGGAATTTGGGGAAGAGGAAAATAAATGTAACAGGCAAAAGGGTAAATATTTTTGTAAAGTGTGGAAATTGTTTTAAGATGTCATAGCATAGTCTCTTAGTGAGCCAGTAACAACCATCACAAGAAATCTTTAAAAGGAACCAAATCACAAGTCAGTTAGTGTAAACAACAGGATGAAAAAAAACTTTTAGAAGTAGAAACAACAAAGAGGAAGTTTAATCCAAGGGAAGAAAAAAAAGATCATAAAACCTGGTAAGTTAAGGGAAAAACCACAAAGAAGCCCAAAATATTTTTAGGAACAATTTGCTGAAGGCATAAAAATGTTTCATAAAATGCTCTCTTTAAACACCTCAGAAGTAGGAAGCCTGCCAGCTAGTTAGTCAGGCAGATATATGATCAAGATGTAAAAGGAGTGCACATGGAAGATAAGGCTGAAAATGTTTAATGAATTTTTCCACTTGTGTTCATGGTGGAGGATCTGAGGGAGGCTCAGGTACCAAAGTACTTCATACGAGGGAAGAATATGATGATCCTTCTCAGACTGAAATGTTAGAAGGGATTTTGAAAGAAATTATAAAATAAGTCGTAACAAATCACATTTCAGGACTCAATAATGTTCACTCAAGAGTCCCAAAGGAACATTAAACTGCTGAGCAATCAACTCTATTTCATAACCTAAAACATACATCAGCCTCAGTGCCAGAGATGTTAAGGGTGATGCCATTTTTATACGTAGTTATCAATATGAACCTAGGAAATCTGTATCCCATCATGAATCAGAAATTGATAAAAACAATCCTGAAGAACAAAACCTATAGACCCAGAAAGAAAAACAGTATGTTACAGAACATGACTTTTGTGGAGAGAAGTCATGCTTTATATGTCTATTACTTGCCTTTGAAGAGTTGCTTAATATGTAAACAAAGATACTGCAATTCATGTGTATTGTGGTATTCTTAAAAATTTCTGCAAAATTCTCTCAGACAGATATTTAAAAGCACTTAACTTTCCTTGAGTTTGAAGGTCCTATTATGAATTTAAAATTTTTCCAATGGAGGGATTTAGCCATAGGGCTGCAGGGATCTTGGTGCAGGCATTCCTGGTGTTCAGTGGATTTGTAAATGATCTGGAAGGATCGTCACAGTGACAAGCCAAAATTTACTGATGATGCAGAACTACTCAGGATAGGAAAAAAATGAAGATGACAGTGAAGAAGTATTTCATTTACAAAGTGGCTTGAATGTAAAATGGTAATAAGACGTGATGTGAAATTCAATGTCTGTAAATTAGAAGGCAGAGCCTTATATAAATGCATGCTTTAAGATGGCCATTTCCACACAGAGAAGAGGTGTGTAAAGTTTTGTGAATCTGTCAGCTGAAAAATCCATGGAAATTGTAGAGACAAATAAATCTTTAATATTTTTAAAGGTAGGGAGTGAACAAGTCAGAAACCATGAATACACCACTCACAAATGGTCTGCTCTGTTATGGCTTCCACATAAAGCAAGTTTCTAAAAACCAAGCTCCTCTGCTAGTAGAACCAACGGCAAAGGAAGAAAATGATGTGGAGAAAGTAAGCAGGCAATGATTTTTGTACTACTTTTCTCAATGCAAGGGTTCTCACCCAGTGAACTGAGAAAGAAGTACTATTAAAGTGGAGGTCAAGATGTAAGTGAATTCCTGAGCACATCACCAAAGGATGTGCATATTGCACATCTGAAATTGTGGAAAGAGAGGCAAGGTTATGATAGATAGAGGCATTACATGCTATTAAATGGTGACAATAGTCCAGCTGCTCTCTCTAGGTCAGGCAGTGTTTAAATTGCTGGTTACCTGAAGCTGGCAAACTTTGTTCTTACGCAATTTCTTTCAGCATTACCATCCAGAGATAGACTTTTGGTCTAAACAAAGCTTTTGTCTGTCTAGCAGTCCTTAAACTACAGGTGCCCAGATGTACAAAATCTGACTGGAAGAAACCATTTGAACCACTGAGTCCAGCCCTTGGCAAGACAAGCCCCCAGCAGCAGCCAACTGGCTCAGAAGGGTTCCACTGAACCAGCAGGCTCCACGGTCATGAAAAGCTTCCCATGCCTAAAACCTAAACTAAAGGAGAAAAGACAAAACTGCAGTGAATTACCAGAAGAGAACAGGAGGAGATGAAGGGCTCCATCTCCTCCTGCAAACCTCCCCACGTAAAACAGAACTGCAAAAAGTAGATGCCTAACCAGCAGAGGAGGGCTAAAACAAAAGCAAAAACAAAAACAAATACCGCTGGTGATTTTTGCTGAACAACAGTGACCGAAAAGATCCCTTCTGAAGGCAAATACATCAGTTTGTTTGTTCTTATATTCCTAAAAAAAAAAAATTATACACTGTTGCTAAAAAGTCTGGTGCTACTTTTTCCTTTCTGTGTTGCAATTTCTGTTTAGGTGCTTCTGAGTGACTAGGGCTCTCAGAAGGCAAGAGATGCCAATTTTTGTAAAAGGAAATGGAAGTGCTGTTATCCGACTCTGCTATGCGATCACTAAATCTTGAAGCTTGTCTCATAGTGGAGGAGCAGTGAAGCAGGAAATTGCTAATGCAAAGTGTATAAGAGAAGATCCACTACAGCAGGATGCAGGCCTCAACCCAAAAGCCACAGTTGCAAAGGAAAAAGGAAGAAATATGTGGGTATAGGAGAATGTTATGAAAATACAACAGCTTTAAAAAATAATAAAATAAAAAAATATAAAGCAACATATCATTTTACTACAATTTAACTGTGTTATAATTTTGTGTGCAGCAATTAGTCTTCAGTAATGCACACAGCTGCCAAACAGCATGGCCCTCCAGAACCTAAACCGTAGCAGTACGTTGACATAGGTGTGAGAGAATAAAATGTGTTTTAAAACTGGTGACTATCTACCTGAGGAAACAGGCTGGCAGTAGCACTCTGGCTTCAAAGATTCCTAGCTGCAAGTTGCTTGCTGTCCCTATTGGGTTTCTTGGGACCCTGCAGGCAGTGGTGGTGGGCAGTCCCACAATGTTTCTGCAGGCTCACTCAGAATATGTCATCTTTTTTGCACAACTGTGTGAGAAGAGAAAAGGTCTTTAGATCTCTGATTAACCTAGGGTCCTTCAGCATCTAGTTTAACCGCTCGCTTAAGCAGTACCATGAGTCAATGGTACCATTAGCACACTTTATATTATGCAAACATTTAACATGTTTTCAGGGGGACAGCTTGTATTCCTCCAGGCAAGCGTCCAGCTGTAGCTGTGTCTGGCAGGTATAGGCAGGTAGAGTTACTGATTGACTGATAACTGAAAACATGTCTGCATAAGTCTTCACAGTTTAAGACAAGAAACCAGTCCATGTGTGGACAAATGACATCACCTTTTCCTTGAGTGCTTCAAAATATTCCCAAGCAAAATTGATTTCAAAGTTTGCTGCAGCCATTGTAATTTCTGTAGTGAATGCTTCTGTGACACTGCAGAGATGACTGGAAGCCCGAAAGGGAATCTTTCACATCCCACATTGTCTCTGGTGTATTCTCATGAAAGGAAGGCTGGGAATTCTGCTGTAACCCTACTGACTGGGCAAGTGTGCCCCTTGGATTCAATGCGCTATCATCTGAATTTAATATGTTTACTTATTTATGGAAAGCATGGCATTATTTGCAAAAGCAATTTTCTGAAAAAATGTAGCCTTCAGATGTAGCTGTAGCCATAACTGGCAGAGTTGGAAGCATAATTATGTCTGTGAAACCCACATGGTGATATTTAACAGACCTTAAATACAGAGTTAAATAGTGCACAGTTCTTCACTATCAGCTGTGTGAGGTGTTAACCTGTCTTAATATTCAACGTGTGCAGAGGTTCGCAAATACTGAATGACTTTCTCTCACAGCAAGAGCTGAAGCAGAGTTTTGTTGTACAAGGGAAGTGCAAACTGGAAAATGTTTGGGATTAGAACACATTTTAACCTCAGTAGAAAAACAAGCTCTGGTTATTCATAAAGTTAGGACTAGCTTCAGCCTTAATGTTAGGCAGCAGATTGTACTTGTTGAAAGCAACTAACATAGTGCATCACTGTGCTGATGGATGCTGCTATATATCTAATTTCCAAGGGTTTTGCTGGGCTTGTGGTACAACACAAAATGCTGCATATTCTTCACGTCCACCCATATTCTTAGGGCATGAACTAGGAGCGTCTACTCTCCGAGGGTCTGTTCAATTGATCCCTCTCTCTTAAATAGCGTTATCAGTATAGAGAGCTAAAAGGGATCTAATTTGGGCACTGTTTCCATAGCTTTCATTTCTGATTTACAAATCATCACATCTATGTGTAACCATAAAAAATTTGGCCTGTAGACTTAGCTCACTGTCTAGGTCTCACAGTCAGAGGACTAGGGCAAGAAACTCCATAGGGCAATCCATATTGCCTAACCCAAGCATGAAGCTTTAGAGCATTTTGACATTTGATTTAGCTTCCTGGCACCAATTAGGCTCCTGCTTTAGAGAGAGCATATTGTGCTTTGAAGATTCCATCTCTCTCCCACTGGCTGCAGAAGGGAGGTCTGACATAGTTTAGATCCAATATTCAGGCAACTAAAGTTAGGGAGAATTAAACCCATTTCTTGTGTCCTCTCACCTGCTGAAATCATTAATCGTGGATTTTAAGTGAAGATATCTAGGCAGCTCTTTGCCTGACGCTGCTTTCAGACACATTATCCAGACACTTAAATGCTAGCCTTAAAGTTCAAATTACTTAATGTTCAAAATCAGGAGCTGTTTTCTAAAAAAAAAAAGTTATAAATGATCTAAGATCCAATCCTGAAATCACCTTGAAGGTCAAACTCCAAAGCCTTTTGCTCTTTCTCCAGGATGAAATTTGAGCAGTCACCAGCTCAGGAATAATGTAAAGACCTTGCTCGTTACAGACATCTACATCGTACATAATATCACCATATGTATATAGGGAATGAACCAGGAGCATTTGCTGTCAGAGAGCAGCAGTTATTTGCAAACACAGCTGAGGTGCTTCCAGCAGTGAATTGCTCACATGCTGCTTGATGTAAATAAGAAGCTTTTTTTACAGGCACCCTGGGGCAGGGATCTATTCATCTGAGAGGCTCACCTCAGCCACTCAGTTAAAAATAAATGAATAATACAATGCACGAAGACATAAGGGATACCTATGCCATTCAAATTCCAGACAAAACAATTTCCCATTCACTGTTTAACACAAAGATTTCAGTGGCTGAGGACTGCAGCCATACACCTACTCTAGATGCCTATTTTGACTGTACAACATACCAGCACTTAGAGGTCCCCGATTTTTCAAATCGTTCATTATTCACTTAAACAGAGATGTCATCGTAGGCACCAAAATTAATAGATGCCATGACAAACAGTTTGAACATGTAAAGAGTTGAGTGCTGGAGCACTAACTCAAATTTATGTGGTGTTTGGCCTCTTCCAGGAGAGGAATAATAGATTATTGGATTAATACTTACTGTGTAGCACTGCTGGCAATGTTCCCTCCAAGTTTTACTGCTGCCAATAAGCAAACCTACAAATGAAATACCTGTGGAGTTATGTGTTGCCCACTTCACTCATCCATTGTCCTCATTAGCAAAAGGCCTGAAGAAAAATGACTCCATTTGTATCAATTTCTTACCCAAAATTCCCACTGGATACCCAGCTGTCAGCACATCCCTATGTTTCAAGGCAGTCAAGCATTTATAAGCAGGATCTGAGTTTTCCACTGTGTTAATTACAGGAACAGCATGCTGAGCTGATCTTCAATCAGAAATCTCCTTTTTCCCACCCAAGATTCACCCAACATACGGCTTTTGACTGAAAGTAGAAGCGAGAAGTCACAGCTGTATTTATCACTTACATAAAATTGAAATTGCATGTTTGAGAGGCCATTGCATAAGAATTTGAAAGATTCTCACTGGATCAAATACTGTAACTGTAACCTGAAGCAGTAGCATAACTTTGGCTCTAACTTTGTGTTTCCTTCTACTGAGAGGAGAAGAGCCAAGATTCTGAATTTCCCTATGATCCTGTTGTATGCACTACTGTCTAAGGGTGACAGGAAAAGAAAAATGAGATACGAGACCAGTTCTAAATGAAGAGGTAACAGCTCAGCTATGAGACGTGAAGGGACGTAGTCATTGCAAAGGTAGAGACTGGAAATGGAAGAAGCAAGTGAGATGAAAGCAAGAAATGGTCTCTGATTGTAAACAGGCTCTCTGTAAAGGGAAGTGAACAGGTCATTGGACTATATTCAGTGACTAACAAAAGATGAAAAAGAATACTGTTTGATGAAAGGGTTCCTATTATCTACAGCAGCAGGTTCTTGAAAATGGAAATACTGTACTACTGTGTATCAGCTGATGCTAGACAAGCTGTTAGTGAAAGGCTGTATCAAAGTGACATTACTCGAGAAGAAACAGAATAAAAAGTGAATGAAAAAACTAGAGCATGTATGGAACAGCTGCCAAAATGTTTAAAGAGATAGTGAATGATAGGAAAATATCTGCTGCTGTATGCCCTTTTAAAAAAGTTATCTGTTCAGTAGAACAGAGGCAGCTGTCAACAAAGAGCTGCAAGAAATCAAGGGAAAAGAGTGTTTTCACTGTTCCCAAGAAAACAAGCTTTTCTATGCACTATTACTGATAGGACAACCTGTGAGAGGCTTGGCAACAGATGTTAGTGGGTGTGCAGTACATCTCCGATGATGCTGGTAGTGAAGAGAGATGTTGCCTTGGAGATGCTGGTCATTATATGAAACCACAGAAAGAAAGCAGGCCAAACTGCTGCAGAAAGTCTCAGAGAGAGGGCAAGTGTGCATGTGTTCAGATGTAGTGCAACCCGTCATCACAGGAGTTGCTACTGAGGTGTCTGCTTCAACTTTGCTTCAGTCCTGCGCAAAGAGAAGAGCAAGAGTAGCAAGCAGTTAGATAGTTAGAGTAAGAAAGCAGTGTAAATAGCAAGAGAAAAACATTGTAAATGCCTTTGGAAAGTTGTGCAAGTGGTAGTATTGCCTCCTAGATAGCTCAATGGTAAAAACACAAGGTATTGGTTGGTAAGATTAATCAAATAGGTGTCTGAGCAGAGGAGTGGGGAAGGGACATGAGAGGAAGTCTCAGCAGGAAAACATTGCCTGAGGGAGGGGAAGCACAGACCAGCCAGGACAGCCTGCAGATTGCTGTCTCCTCTCACCTCCTCTGGCCCAACTACAGAGCCTCAAAGTCTGCTGAAAGCACCCCATCTCCTCTTCCATCCCACAGGAGGGGCTGCCAGGACAGCAGGTTCCTCCATGTGTGCAGATCCTGTCACTTACTTGTGCAGCTCTGGGATTCTAAGTTTGCTTGAATGTTTCTGCCCACATAAAGCAGAGGAGCCAGACTCTGAAGACAGACTTTTGTCTCAGCTAAGCTGAAAAAATGAGAGCTAAAACGATGCCTGAAGGTACAGTGAGATTAGTTCATAGTGCTGAGCCTCAGCTGGACTCTCTGGAAGCTGCAGCTGCTGGGTAGTGTGGCTCTGAATAATAATAGGATGAAAACACAAAAATGTCACTAGTATTTGTGTCTTATATAAAATGAATTAATAGTGCCAGCTAGCTATTTCTGTGCTATATTGAAAGTGTGGTGAGACCCTCTCTGTCCTTCCGAAACCTGTGTATTTCTCTTCTCACTCCTTACTTAGCTTACCACGATGTTTCCAACTCAGAGATTATCCCAAAACCCCTTGGTTATCTCTGTAAGATGTTCTGTCCTGACAAATATAATCTAACACCATTAGTAGTTTCCCAGTGTTATGAAGTTATGTAAAAAGTACTGAAAGGGACATCCTGGATCACTGATCATGTTTGGGACAAGTTGAGCTGCTCAACCCATACTTCTTCTACAAAGAAGTTTCTGGTTCCACCAAACCACAACTGAAAGCAGTCTGTTTCCTAGGCCTCTGCATCCTGTTGGTTGACAGTATCAGAGCTTTTCTAGGGATGCCTCGGTACTATCTCACCAATTCACAGTGCCAGAGCCTATCCGCACAGAAGGAAAGTCAATGCATCATTGGATGCACCCTGAGTTCTCTCCCAAAGCATACAGCCCCAGAGCTAATCCAGCTAACGATGCAGAGGACAGCAAATCTGAATCCAGCCTCTCATCTGACTCCAGGGGTTCCTCCGCTGAGTCTTCTCTTTTCAGGTCGAGGCTGCCATGTCATAGCATTCTTACATCTCATACCTTCTGAGTACAGCACCCATATGTGTGATTACCTAGGACAAAATAAGTAGTAACAAGTGATCTATAAAACTCGTAAATAAGTCAACAGTTGGTCAATATGCTCTAAATGGCCTGTTTAGTCCTAATTATCACAAGAGACACCTGTATAACATGAAATTACCCATGATCCTATTTTAACTTTCCAAATTTTTATTGATCTTAATCACAAATTTCTTTTCCTTTTGCAGTACTTCTTTTGGTATTCTTCATAGAAAATGTAATAAAATATGCATTACTGTAAACTCTTGGTTTCTCACATATCATAATGATTTTAGGAAGATTGGTTGTGACAAATGCAAGATGCTCTGTGCTACAGCTATCTTGAGAGGGCTGAGATTTAGCTCACATTCTCTAAGTATATTTCTCATTACATCCCATCATTTTACTGTCTTTCAACAGTGATGTCCCTTGTCTTCATTCCAATGTTGCCTTAGGGACAAAGTAATGAGTCCTCAGACCTTTTTTTTTTTCTCTCTCTCTAATGAGAAGGCAAATTAAGTACCAGATAAACTAGAAGATAAAGTAGCTCACATGGTAGGAAAGAAGAGAAATAGATGGGACTACACATGAAAGAAACTGAGAAGATTTGATTCACACTGGGCCCAGGCACCACTTGACTAATCTGTAAAAGACACCGGCTTGGTCTATTCTGCAAAACTTCATCAAAAACATTTTAGGTTTCTCATGCAAAATGACTTCTTTCTCACCATCTCAGATGCTGGATTTCAAGTATCCCCTCCAAATATCAGATCATGAACTCAAAACAAGAATTCTATCTTTTAGAGAATGCTATGATAGACTTTGGCATTTATGAGATAAAAGGAAAGACAGCTAATATATTTTTTTTTTACATTGACAGTTTCTGTTGCTATTATATCATAACTGAGCTCCATTATATAATACTGATACTGAATTATGGATAGCACACATCATTTTCCACATCTTTAGCTCTCACCTTTTGCCAATTCTGTGAAAACTGTAAATCTTAGATTCTCCACATGGTGAACAGAGTATCCAGCTCTGTGTTTCAAGGCTGCATCTCTGTTCCTTCCTCTGTTGAGGTTATCAGGACCGCTCCCTTTCTACTCCTGGCACATCTCCATCTGTTTCTCACTTGGTAGGTAAGGTGAAGGCTTCAAACTAAATGTTCCTCCTCAGTGTAGATTATTTTGGTCGATGTTTTTGTGCCTAAGTCCTCAGGGGTCTTTGTTTTCATTACCCAATGGGTATTTCAGTTTCTACTTCTTTTGTTCAGGAAATAAATAATACTGAGTTGCATAGAAAAGCTATGCAACTCAGAAATCAATATCTATTTGAAATTTCTGCAGTTATCAGTGTTGTTGTCCTCTTTAAACTGCAAAACATTTGAGAGCCTTGTGCCCGAGCCATACAAAGCAAGGCTGAATTTTCTGTTTAAAAAGAATTTCTTCCTGCTGGAAACACACAGAAGCTGCACATAAGATACAACGTACATGTTCTCATCACGGTCTCCTGCAGACAGCAGATTTCTCGGCCTGAGAAACACATACTGAGGAGGCTGGCAAATAGCTGCAACCTGATGTGGGAGGCTTGAAGGCCACCCATAAACAGCACAGTACATTGTTTGGGTTTGCTCAGGGAAGTCATAAATAAATGCATGATTTATGGGAGAGGAGTGCAGACAAAGGGGTATTTCAAGCTCTGAACACAGTTCTTGCGGCTCCCGAGGAGTTGTTTACAGAAAAAAAGATGCTTGGTTTTCTTTCAAAACACTTTCCACTTATTGATAGATTGCATCATTCAAAGCTAAAGAAGGCAAACATACTTCCAATAGAAGAAAAGTATGCAAGGACGTAAATAAGAATAAGATATCCTGCTTTCTCATTTCTCACCCACAAAATTACATCTTGACCAAAATCCTGAATTTCTTGAAAGCAAACACCTCTGTCTGTAATCGGGCAGGATTTCACTTGGATCTGCTGCTCTCTGCCCTGTCCTACCTCACAGCCACCATCCAGGCCTTTCCTATCAGACAGGCTTTGTCCATGTGCAGCTGTTTGCACAGCTGCTTCTCTCCTTGGCAGCACTGAGTAATTGCTCTGCAGCCGCACCTCCACAGTAACTCTCAAAAAAGACAAGTGCAGCATGAATGCAGCAAGTGTTTAATCTTTGCTCTCATCTTCCCTCCTTCCAGTTTCTTCTCCTTCAATCAAACATGAGCAAACCATGTATTTTTGTCCCTATTGTTGCTACTTTACATTTTGCTTAATACCTTTGGTCCTCTTCAGGGCTGTAATGTGCAATTTCTCACTGGATAGGCTGGTACCTTGAAGGCAATAGCACATGCCCAGATGGGGAGAATTGTCCAAATGATCCTATGGTACCTAAACATTTCTAATCACTACAGAATCACAAATAAATTTGTAGATACGGGTTGTGAGACTCTAGGGAAAAGGAATAAACATTTTTGGAAGACAACCTTTCCTCTGGCATGTTTCTGCAATGGCACTTTCAAGCATCTGCTACATTCTGCTACCTTGCATTGCAGTACTGTCGTAACTCATCAGCACTGCCTGGGCAGTATTTGCATAGCGAACCTCTAAGGAATATCTAGATTCCTCCAAGAGGAAAAATGGTGACTTGGTAGCTTGCATCTTCCCCTCTAACACTAATTCTCAGGCTGCTATCTCAGGATGATGTGGGGAGCCATGAGCTGCAGAGGATTCTGTCTTCCAGATAACATGTTAAAACCGAGAGCTTGCTATTTGCAATCACTGAAGATACTATGCCACTTTTCTGTAAGGTGTATTATTTCCTCCACTCTGGTGAAATCCCAGCTGTGAACCTTATGTTCTGCCTATCTATTTGCTCCTTAAAATTAAATTGGATTGGATGGTTTTCATTTCCTGTCCCCTCACTTCTTGTGTTGTGTGGCTACAGGCAGTTAAACAACCACAGTGTTTCACCCTGGAGGAGCCTGTATGTCAGTAATGGATGAAATAATCCTTTTATGAAAAGATTTACCTGCCTCACAGGAATGTTGAGAAGTTTAAGCCTCGTTTTTTTTTTTTAAAAAAAAAAAAGATTGAGATAAAAAGCACCATGGGTATACTGAAAACCTGCACATTTGCAAGGAATTAATGGGTTTTGTATGAAATTAATAAATGCCATCTTTTTTTTTTTTTTTGAGATTTAAGTTTCCTTCATTTCTGAGTGGAAGTTCATTTTGATTAAGCAAAATAAAAGCAGTTGGAAGATAATCTGGGCAGGAAAGAAAAACCAACTGCAGTGCTTTTCTTTAAAGGAAATAACTCTCTCTGCCAGGCAGGATCTCTACAGGATGCAGAAAAACTATTGTGAAGGATGGCTGTCATATTAATGCAGTTCCAGGTCTTTTCCTGCAGCCACTTTCAAGACATGTGACTCAGCTGTATTTTTTTCTATTCAGCAAAACCAGCACTTGCTTTGAATACCAAAGTCAGGAAAGAAAGAAACACAGAGAGATCTCTGTCAGCAATCACACAGGCAGTGCATTTCCTGATGAAAAAGATGGCAGAACCCCAGATTTCATTGGTACTTTTCACTTTCATCCTTATTTTATTGAGTTTTCCAGATTTGGACACTTGCCATCCAAGAAAAATTAACCCCTTGGGGTGAAACAAGGGAATGTGCTTAAAATCAGTAGTTAACATGGATTTCAACGCACTTAGCAAAAATAGGGCATGTTGTTCCATGCAGCCCTGCCAGAGGGAGACATTAGAAACATAACTAGTTATGTTATAGGGCCTTTTCTCTTGGAAGAAGAAACAACTATTATTAATCACTGTTTCTGGAGCATCCGACATGATTGAGAGACTTTCAAGTAGCAATAGAGATAAGTTCTCAACTTTACATTCCTAAACTAAATATAGAGTGGGAGGTAAGGGGAGTTGCACAATGCACAGAGTGCTCTTAGGATGGTTTGAATCAATTGACGTGAATCAGCCAGGAAGTCTTGTATGTAGTGTTAGGGATTATCTTGAGAATCCTGCTGTCTACTTTAGTTGTACAGTCTCTGTAGAAACCAAATGCTTTTCTTATGATGGGTTTTGTCAAGTACATCCTGTGAAAGTAGTTATACTCACAGGAAGGAGAAAATTAAGTGCAGCCAATTCTCATTTATTTTCAGGAGAATTTTCCAACTTGCAGTTTAATGAGACCTCAATGAACAAAGCCAAATTCTTCCTGTTTAAACTCTCCTTTTAAAGTCTTGAGGTTTCTTTTTTTTCAAAAGTAAATACACTAACAGTGAGCTGGCCTCAAACCTCAATTTACAAATGTTTTATACTAACCAGGTGTTTATTTTGTTTGCATTATCTCATCCTCTACTTCCTTGGATATTTGAGGATTAGCATATGTTATGGACAAGATCAAAGAGATCAATTTACAGTTTGTGAGCTTCATTCAGGAATTATTTGATTTTTGCAAACACAACACAGCTGTTGTGTATGCAAAAATCCACTTACTTAATGTTATGTAAAGAAAAGATTTCAAAAGAGTCTTTTGTTTGACAGAATTCAC
The DNA here is from genome assembly GCF_002078875.1 of Numida meleagris. Taxonomy (NCBI): domain Eukaryota; kingdom Metazoa; phylum Chordata; class Aves; order Galliformes; family Numididae; genus Numida; species Numida meleagris. The sequence goes on along the minus strand of NC_034410.1, from coordinate 24,810,419 downwards.
TCTTCCATCTCATACAAAAATCAATTAAGATGAAAATGCAACTGGACGGTGTATGTGTATTTTTTTTTTAATCAATAGACCCCCATGTTCCCAGATTCTATTGAATTAGGTTTTCAAAGCTCTTTTGTTCTCACCTGTCTACGAAAAATCATTCACGGCATCCTGGATCTCAGCTCATAGTGACTGCCTGAATCCAAAAGGTAAAGAGCTCTGTCCCCAGGGAGAGTGCCAGCTGTCTCATTGATTCTGCATGGCTCTTGGCTGATTCTGAAGTAGCACTGGCATAATTTCCAGAGAGAGGTGTATAATGAGGTAGCGCCATGTTAACCATTACCGGGGAGAAGCAGAACATCTGGTCTGGAACAAAGGAGAAGTCCAGAGCTGAACTAGCAGCATCAAAGCATGCACTCATGGGGTAACACATGCCAGGATTCACTCACTGCCTAGACGCAACAGATTTAGGGCTGAAATGGGATGTGAAAATAACTGTATATATAATAAGAAGAAAAAAAAGTTTTCTCATGTGTTTCTTTCCTAGGATCTAATTTCTTGTTGACTTAAAAAAAAAGAAAAACCTTGTTACAATTCTTGTACTCTAACAAAAGAAGGGATATTCAGAATAACCTTCACCTTGTACAAATCCATAGTTATTTCATGTACATTTTGTATTTTTCTCTAGCTGCCTGTATTCCATTCACTTTGATGTAAGACCCCACCTCAGTGAAACATCTTCTGCCCTTTGCAGGTTCCAGTTCTACAGCGGGAAGTCTGGAAATGCTGGGGAGCACCCAGTCTGTCATCTGGGAGTGATCTCCCCATGCACTTCTCTCACAATCTGGAGGACTGAGAATGTAAACTGTGAAAATTCTTCATCAACAGTTGGTGGAGATAGTGGGGAGTGTTTAGAAATAGAGTGAGAGAGAGAAGGACATGATCATAGGCAGCTCATGCTGCCAGGTGCATTTACACTAGGTGTTGGCTCAGTTCTTCACCAACTCAATAAAATCCCTGTCTGTAGCAGCAGGATGCTGGCAGCATTTGCAGTGGTATACAAGTGCCTGGATATCTTTCTGCCTTGTTTATTGGTTTCAGAAATTTAAGAAACCTGCAGTTTATATTAGCAAAATAAAAGGAGAAGAGATGAAGTGTCTTATCATTTATGGGAGATAAGAATGGTCTCTACATCAACTTCCAGAGCACAGCCTTCTCATGAGCTGCACTGTTGGGTACACCAGTGAGCATATGGTACCTTTGCAGTTCTTGTCATCATTCTGGACACCTCCCTTGCTGGGCTGAGTTGTCTCTTAGAGGACTGATGCTAGAGGATCTGGCCAAGTACCCTTGGTGGCAAGTCCTTGAGGCAGGTATTACACAGTGAAATTCATCATTCTCTCTTTCATTCACAGGAGGGGTGACACTGCTCAGTTTTTCTAATGCTATGAGGAGTGCTCCTGGCATTGCTCTGTCTCATGACCACTACCACAGAATGTTAATTGTGAAAAAGGACTTTTGACCTTCTTTCTGTTCACCCCTAGGGTTGATTGCAACATTATTACAATGTTAAATATGGAGTTGTTAAATATTCCAGGCACTCTCTAATCAGTATCTCTACCAATTTTCCTGCTGTCCCATCAAGCTGCTCATAGTATGGATGCAATGTGATGGGCTTTAGCTGACATAGCAAAGAAAAGCATTACTGAAACATAAGACTCCCGTGACCTCTCTCAGCCTCAATCAGGACTCCCCAAACTCCCTTATTTCACATTGCAAGGAGTCAGGTGCACAGCACTAAGTTATGAACTCCTAAACCAGAATACCAATACTTCATCTGCATCCATTTCTCCCCTTCTATTCACAGACTGCTCCAGGTAGTTTTCTAGTATGATCTGCCCACTGCTCTTCCTCTTACTCCTCCAGCTGCCTCTCAGAACTATACATCATCTCCTTTCCTCAGATCATACTTTTTTTCTTCAAAATGTTCTGTGCCCTTTTGGATCCGCAAGTCCATATTTTTCTCAGCCCACTCTGCTCACTGAGACTTTCAGGCCAACCCTTTTATATACTCCTGGCTCTTCCCCCAGAGATGCAAGGGGTGTCATGTATATGCTCTGTTCCTCAATGTAATTTTATGAGTCTGCATCTGGAACACTGGAGATCTGAACTCTGCAAAACATCTGCTCTCTTCATTCCCTGATGGTTCAGACAGGCAGACCTCTTGGTGCAAATTGTGTCCCTCCTTCCAGCCAGCATATGTGCATATTTATTGTGTGGACACAAAGGAAGAGATGTATTTCTCCCAAATTTTGGCTCAGCAATGAGCCAGAACACTGCTGGCATGTGCCTCCACAGCCAGAAGCTGAAAAATTCTCCCAAAATCCAAGGTAGAGATATAGCCAGAAAAAAAAAGAAAAAAAAGAAGAAGAAGAAAAAAGCCACTGCATTAGAACAGACTATATAAGATGGTTCTCTGCAGACCCATCTGTATGAATGTAAGTGGCTGATCCACTTCTCTGCAACACTTCTGATATCAGTCGCCTGACAAGTTACTTGTAGGGATGGAGGAAGAAATAACATGTCATCAAAATGAACTTCTTGAGTACTTCCATTTTGGTGTAGAGAACATTTGATAAAAAGAGGCACTTGGCATCTCTTCCTTAAACATAGTCTTCTGCCTCTTTTGTTCAAGCTACTAAAAGCTAGATAGCATATGCACAGGGAGTAAATTCTTCACAGGCAGGCATCTGGATCAGTATATTGAAATTGAGTCTATTTTTAGGCGACCGATGCTAGCTTCCCCATGAAACTGCATATTTGTAGTTTTCAGGCTTTCTGAAGTGGATTTTTGCCATAAATTGATTGTAAGTCATTTTGAGTGCATGGAAGGAAGAGCCTGCTCCAAAGTCTATTGAAAATATATTAGAGTCCTTCTATTGATTTGAAAAGCTGAAGATCAAACCAGAAAGGATTCATTCTGTCCATGTGAAATACAGGCAATTTGCATTAGAAATGCAACATAAATGTATTTCTTATGCAAAACTCAGCTGAACAACACACTTCACTGCCTATCTAGCAAATTCCACAGCTGGAAATATTGTTCTCTTCTTTATAACCTTATTCTTTTTATCCAGGTAGTTAACCAGATATTTGGGGTTTTCTCAATTGTTTTGTTAGGGGGATAAATTGATGACAGAGTCTGTGATTGCTTTGGTACAACCCATTTTCTTTATCAGGAACAAGCATAAATCCCTGATGCAGCAGTAACAAGCAATAGAATGCTACTTTTTTTTTCTTGCAGCATCCTAAATCTGCCTTTTTAGCAATCATTCTGCCCCCAACAGTGATGTTTTTTCCTTTGGTTTTCCCTCAGTCATGCCACAGATATCTCTTTGTCTCTGGTTTTTCTGGTCCTTTTCTGCTTGTTTTTCTCACAGCTATTGATTCTCATTTCTATTCATTTGAACCTTAGGCTCTGAGCATGTTTCCCAGAAATTTGGAGCTGCTGGGATCTGCTGTCTGTATCTGTAGTAGCAAACCCATTGTGTCCCCTCTTTATTGCCTATTATCACTTAACTGCTCTCATTTACTTTAAGAAACAGTGATAGTAGTTCTCAGCAGTTTCAGCGAGAACTGTAATTGTAAGTCAAAAAAATCTCATCTATGACCAAGTTACAATGTATATGTAGTTACCTTGCACTACTGATCCACAGTAAGTGCCGAAGTATCCAATCTCTTAGGCAATGTCAAGTACATAGAAAATTCGCTTAGCTAAGTCTGAAAAGAGCACCATCCAAACCAAAATAAATTTCCTGCTGACCCACTGATGTTCTCAGTCCATTGAGGCTCACCAAATTCTGTGTGCAGATCAACAGATTCAAAAGGGCTCATCCGAGAGCACCATACCACTTCAGGAAAAATATCTAAGCAAAAATCAAGATATTCCTCATTTTTGAGAACTTGTTTTACTTTTAATGACCAAACATTGTGAAGTAATAGACATATACTAAATTACTGCATTTGAGGAAAAGTCTAACTTAGGTAAGTCACGCTGTTAGGATAAGAAAACCTCATTGTTCAATGTAATTCTTTTATATCATTTCTTTTCTTTCAGACTCAAGTTTTTTTATTTGTTAAAGTTTTTAAATACACGTAAAATCAATATATATTCATATGAATATACTTTAGCAAATAGGTGTGGCACTTGATATTGAAGGGAGCCTAGGGTTTATCCTACGATCAATCATCAATTTAGGGAGAGTTTTGACAACTCTTTATATTCTAATTTTCAGTCTTGTGTGATGGCCTGGAGAATATTTTTTTGTAGACTTTCAAATTTGCATTAATTTATTAATTCTGTTTATGACTGTAGTTTTCAACATAGAATAAATTTATGCAAAGAAAACAGACTAAGTCTGATTAACAGGACTAATTCCTTGGGTCCTTGTGCAGCTTCTCCCCAGCAAGACAAAGGAAGTCACTGCCTGAGCACTTAACTCTTAATAACTTCAAGCAGCAAGTTAAAAAAGTGATGTAGAATGGAAACATCGTGGAAGAGGGCTAGAAGAAGGTATTCAAAAAGGGATTTTACAAGCAACCCTCAATCAAAAGTAACTAAAAGAACAGTTTGGGAAAGAGGTTCTGACACAGAGCCCAGAAGTTCTGAGAAACCTTAACCACAGTATCAGTGACTCTTTAAAAGTCTTAAAGGGTAGAATTTGCTTCAGTTGTTTATAATTTTTTTTTTAGATCTAGAAATCTTATTTATTTCCCATTTCTTTCATTATTTTTATGCTTACATTCTTTTGCAAAGGCTGAATGTATTTTGCTTCAGATATCACAGTGCTGTGCAGAGTAAACAGCCCTCCAGGGCTTCCTCAGGAGAGCTCTTCTTCTAGGCCTCCATGAAATCAAAACAATTTCAGCAAAATATTATCAAAATATAAAGCTATAAAAGTTATAAACACTTGCAAAATCCATTTACCCAGGTCTTCTCCTTGATGGAAGGATTTCACCCCTAACCCATCACATAAAAGTAGGGCACTGTTGCTCTTCACATCCTTTCACTATACATTCAATGAAAATGATTTAATTATCTGTTCTTCATGGAGCACAAACAAAAGTAGTCCCTGTCTGAGGGGCTCACCTTTCTGCATACTTTGGACACCCAACTTAGATTTGACAACTCTACTCCCAGAGCCAGTCCTGTTACAGATCCAGGCCCATGTTCTTGAGTATATCTGGAAAGCCGGATATGAAAGATTTGACCAGCATCATGTAGAAGCCTGGCATGGAGCAAGAGACTGAAGGCTTCTTTGCCTTCCAGTGCACCTGGCATGGCCTTGAGAACCAAAGCACTGGCTATTCACATAATGAATATTGTTCCAGGCACGCTTGGCAGTAGTAGCAAGGATAAGTGGGAGGACTAAGCTAGCTGATAACACTTGATAAACTATTAAGCAGCCCACACATGGGCTTGAAAGCTTTGTGTGTGCATATATTCATCTTTTCTGTAAACATACAGAGGACAGTTATTAACACAGTGGCTTAAACTGACAGTGTTAATAAATTGCTGACACAACACAATTACTACTGCCCAGCTCCCACAGAAATCTGTCCTTTCTGTTGAGAAGAACATCTTAGCTGGGTCTTCATGTCCTGCAGAAACTAAAAGGGAAAGAAGTCAATTATTCAGGGAAAAAAGAAAGAAAAAAAAAAGGTTTGTATATATATATATGTATATAAATGATGTTTGACTTGCACTGAGAAACATTAGCAACATCTCAAAAAAACGCTTCATGACACCTAGTATGGAAGGTCATCTTGGAGGTTGTGGGACTTGCCCTCACTTGAACGTGACAACACCATCACTCAGAATGCACAGAGGCTGCAGTTTATTGGCAACGGATGCAATAGTAGCATCAGAGCGCTGTAGTCCTGTTCAGTGACCTGAGGTTAAAGAGAAAATTTCATTCTGCAGATGATCTATATTGCATCCAGCTAAAGCCCAAATACTCAGGCTGTAAAAGCAGAAAATCTTTTTGTGTGGTATGTAAGCATCAAGTATCACAACTTTGAATATACGTGAGTATGCATGTATCTGCATTTGTGTACATGTCCTATGTGTCCTGGAAGACCCAGGACCCCGGCAAAAGTATTACAACCCTCTCCAGTTTCTCAGAGCATTCTGTCTTAATGTTTGTACAACATAGAATCATAGAATGGTTAGGGTTGGAAGGGATCTTTAAGATCATGTGGTTCCAACCCCCTGCTATAGGCAGGGACACCTCTCTCTAGACCAGGTTGCACAAAGCCACATCCAGCCTGGCCTTGAATGCTTCCAGGGAGGGGATATTCACAACCTCACTGGGCAACCTGTTCCAGTGTCTCACCACTCTCACAGTAAAGAATTTCTTCCTAATATCTGCTCTAAATCTACCCTCTTCCAATTTGAAATCATTTCCCCTCATCCTCTTGCTACCTGCCCTTACAAAAAGTCCCTCCCCAGCTTTCCTGTAGGCCCCTTTCAGGTACTGGAAGGCTGCTATAAAGGTATCCTCAGGGCCCCAGCTCTCACAGCCTGTCCTTGCAGGGGAGGTGTTCCAGCCCTCTGATCATCTTTGTGACACTTCTCTGGACCTGCTCCAACAACTCCATGTCTTTCTTTTGCTGGGGGCTCCAGAACTGGACACAGTACTTCAGGTGGGGTCTCACGAGAGCAGAGTAGAGGGGCAGAATCACCTCTCTCGACCTGCTGGTCACACTTCTCTTGATGCAGCCCAGGATATGATTGACCTTCTGGGCTGCAAGCAGACATTGCCAGCTCATGTTGAGTCTTTCATCAACCGACACACCCAAATCCTTCTCCTCAGGGCTGCTCTCAAGCCATTCTCCACCCAACCTGTATCTGTGCCTGGAATTGCCCCAACACAGATGCAGGACCTTGCACTTGGATGCAGGATCTTGCACTTGCTGGTGACTGTGCTGGTTCCACCACAGAAGCACACACGTATCAACTCTGAGAAATGTCATTCTTCTTTATATCAAAGTGCCTGGCTTCCTTTTGCAATAAAAGGTGCTATATAAGGCAAGATATGACAATCTGAGCAATAAAAGAAATCCTAATCTCTTCACGCTGGGCACAGAGAGAAGTTTATTGAAGCACTGGTTTACTGTAGTATGTTATCGAACTGTGATAAAGCAGATAAAAAGGGAATGGAAATGGAAAAGTTATTAAACTAATTGTATCAAGAAGAATATTAATTTAATTTATCTCACTTTATTATTGCCATCAAACTCAAATGCAAATCCTGAAGTGTGAGTTAAATAGATGATTGAATTTAGTTTGGGTTGAAAATAAAGGGTGAGAAGTGATAAACGTTCCTTCATCATATTAATTTGGAAAAACAAATCTTTCCCCATGGTGATTCTTTCATATCCTTCTAATTTCCAAGTCTTGTTAGGAATTTTTAAAGCCACCATGAAGGATTCATGAAGAGGACTAGGGTGCACAATTTTTCTTTACTAGACATGAACATATTTTCCTGATACTAAAACTCAGTTGTTGGGTGTTTCAGTAGATGCTTAGAAGCATATTGAAATTGGAAGACAGTGACCCCAAAAAGAACTGTAAACAGTTTTTCTGCTGACTACAAATAAATAATATGCTCTAATTAGTTTTTAAAATGTATTAGGGTATTGTGAAGCTAGTATAACGCAAAAAGTATTAAGATTTGAAATAAATCATTGCTATTCCATGCTTTCATTTCAGTGTGTAGGGTTCTGTCATTAGATTTTACCTTTCTTTAAAAAAGAGTTAGAGTTGAGTTGGGTTTCTTACACTGTAAGTATTTAAAAGCCCATGTCCAAAATCTTGCACAATAAACCAGTGTATTCTCAAGGATTAAATTGAAATATGGTCTTATTTTAAAGAAATGACAAAATTCCAGGGTATCACCTAAAGTAAATATACTGGAATCAGAGTTTTATCATTATCCTGACTGAGGATATATCTATAATATATACTATGTACTTGCCAAGGGTAATTTAATCTTAAAAAGACCATTTAATTAGAATGACTGTGGTGCTTATGGCACCTACGTACCTTGCTTAGAGCACTTTGCTCTGGAGATATAAAAATGACCTGCAGCAGAGCCTTCAGTCATCTATTTAATCTCCCTGTATCTTATTTTTCTTGTTGATAGAGTGGAAGCAAGTGAGAACCGAGGTATAAAATATGAGGTATAATTAACCTTTATAAGATATGGTGAAATTATTAAATGAAAACTAAGTAGCAAATCAACAAAGCGATTCTGTGAATATACTGTCTTAGCTCAATCTTAGTTTTCCTCTTTTCCTTTCTTGTCCCTATCACATCTCATCCCTAGCGGAGTATTTCCAGAAATTACAATATCATAGGCACAGTCCACTGATATATTCCATCATACTGAACTCAAATACACTATTTTTATTGCGAAACACTAAATAGAAAGCACCTGCCATCACCATGCCAACATCTTCCAGAAGAAACTGTAATCATCTTTGGAACACAACTAAACAACACACCAAAAAAGGTAGCAACAGAAATCAATGATTCCCTGTGGATTTAGGTCTTATAATTGGGTTCTCTGTTATTTTATCTGCTATTAGGACTCAAACTGCAGCATTTTTCTGAAGCAAGTTTTCTCCACTCAGCTGCATCTTTCATAAAGTATTTGGAAATCTATCTCTGAGATTACTGCTTTTCTCTCAGACTGTTCAGAATAGGCCAAAATTTTCAGTGGTTATAAGGAGATGAGAGAAGGGAGCAGTAAAACATATGTACCCATACACACATTAATCCAGCAATTATTTCAGTAGCCTCCTTACTGCAGAAAACTGAAATTGTTTTAAATGACTTCAACTAGAAAAAGTAAAAAGAGGAATTAACATTCAGAATTGTGAGAGTTTGATTCACTTCTGATAAAATTCAGACTGCAGTGTATTTGACCAACTCTTAAAACACTAATCCAACAAAACATTTAGCACTCATTCTTAAGGTAATGTGTATTTAATAGACTACGTGTCTAAAAGATGTATTAAGCTAAAGCCATACTTTATCCTGAAAATTAGGATTCAGATCTTAGGAATTTCAAATAATAGTTAAGCCAAGTGTAGTCAGTGTTCATTACTATAGTGTGCAGCTTGGCAATAAGAACCATGGAAATGTCTGCAGCTGTACCCACAACATCCCTTCTGCAATATTTTCTTCACTAAGCTGAGCTGTTGAACTAAGTAGACTGTTGCCTATCATGCAACGTACATGGAAAGAATAGAGAATAGAAAGCAAAATATCATTTTGGCTGCCATTTCCCTAAGTTAATAATCATTGTAGGAGCATGTGTTGAGTTTTAGTATCAAAATGAAGGGTTTCTTATTACAGATTATAGGGAGACTCATGTGAACAATGTGGCAGATATAGACAATCAAAGTGTCTATTGAGGCATGGAGCTGCAATACAAAAGCAATCAGTGCAGAAAGCAAGCCAGTGACAATACAATTTTAAATCCATTTGATAGGCAAACTATATCTGTTGAAACTTCTCAGGATGAATGAGTATAAAACTCATTATCAGTATTGCAGCATGTCCCATGATACCACTTTATTTATTCAAATAAAGATTGGAGAATGTGTGTAAATATAGCTTCCCTGTACTATAAAAACTCTTTGCAGATAAACCCTTTGCCTATATTTGCTCTTCATGCACTTTTCATGAATCTCTCATGCAATGTTCCTGACCAATGTAGGAAAACAAACAGTATAGAAAGCACGGGTCATATGCCTCTGAAGTGTATTCACCATTTAGAATGATCAGTGAACACATTCAGGATCCTAATGATACTGGAAAGTACTGAATCCTTAATCTTGGCTTTTATCATTTAATATTCTCAGTTGTCTGTGAAGCATCACAGACTACTCAGTCATGCTTTTAAATGGTAAGAGTTATTTGTCTGGCAGAGTCCACTCTGTCACACTGTGGGGCAACTTCGCATCGTGTCATAAATGTTCACCTTTTTAGAAGGTACTTTTCACAAATCAGTTTTCCCCCAGGACCGATGGATCCCAAGCAATTTGCAATCCATTTCACTGGCCAGCACCTGGAATCCTAATGTAGAGGGATCTGTTTTTATCCTCCCATTTCAACACAGAGAAGTCTCATAAACTATCATTCCTGAAATATTTCAAATGCACAAGATCAATCACATTTATACAATTTTTCAAGATGATGAAACTTTAGAGATCACGGCGTCAGTGATCATCCATGTTTTGGATTGTAGAATGTTTAGATTTTTGACAACAAAGCCAACGATACTCTGATATGATATTACCTGAAGCAATCTCTTAGCACTGGGATATGGGGATCTATGATTTCCGGTGAGCTTTGCATCACACTTGCATACAATAATTACCTCTGCTTTGTAGTAAAGTTCTAGTGAAAGATTCATACTCTGCTTCCTTTTTATTTTTTTTTCCTCTTCTCATCCTTTCTAGAATCTCTGTAATTGTGATCATAGCACTCTAAACTACCTTGCCCTTTTCATTGTTGAGTAATTTGATTTGAAGGTAATTCCTATTCTCAAGCTCAGTAACCTTAGGGAAAAGGTGAAACAGAGAGGTCATTCAAAATACAGAGACTATCTAAAAGGTTTAAATAACTGAATCATTAAGATTCTATAACCTCCTCTCCATGACAAAGATGGTAATGAGAAGAGGAAATAGCATGCTGTGCAATGTATTCATTGGGAAAATCACTGTAATGAAACTTAAGCACAGGAAATAATACAAATGTAGCCTGTTCTCATTATATTCAAAAGATCGGCATTTCTGTATCCCTTTCTTCCTGTCATTGTTACTGTTGTAAGAAAATCAAGCCAGACTTTCATCTTAAAAGACTCATTTTTCCCAACATACAATACAAATGTATCACAGAAAATTGTAAGAACAGATAGATAGTCAAGTGGTCAACATATTTATTTACAGTTCATACAAAACTGGAAACAAACCTCAAATCTGCATGCATCATTTATCATTCATTACAACTGTATTCATCAAGCTGTATTAGGTATAGAACAGCCTTTTGAAATATCCCAAGTATGTGTCTCTGTGCAACATTTTATTGAATCACTAAGAAAATCATCTTTTATGTTAGCAGATACTATTTCTTAAGATCTACAAAGCACAATACATTCTGCAAGAAAAATATCTTAAAAGTTAATTTATGATTTCAGCATGGAAGAATGTAAAAAGAAACTTATAACTATCTGTAACTATCACAGATCTGCCTGTTTCACTGGCTATCACTATCATGAATAATATAAAGGTTTTCATTTTACAATGAATTAAATGTTCTTAGCTATTTCATTCCACCTTAACTTAAAAATAGAGAAGCCAATACTCTCCACAGATATTCCAAAGATGATTCATGCTCAAATATCAACAAAAGCCTAGTTCTGAAATTGCTTCCTCCAAAGGTGAACATTTTGAAAAACAATGATCAGCTTCAAAAAAATTCCAACTACCACGAACAGGAACACATCAGCAAACATGAAGGCAGCTGTCACCAAAAATCAAGTCATGTTAAGTCATTTCATCCCGTATGTTTCCAAAACACTTTAAATATTACGTGTAGTGTTCTTCTAAATAATGAAAAGCAGTCAAGGGGAGGAAGGGCTGAAAATTTAACAAGTGTTTTGATATTACATAAGCAAATACTTCACAACATCTAGATGGATGCTCAAAGCACTAAGAAAAATTTTAAAGGCATATCACTATGACTGCTTCATAACCACATGAAATAGTAATAGTTATTTTAGTAGTTATAAGTATTTTCTTTAAATTTATTTTGACACATTTCTGGAAAAATCAGTTAAACTGGATTTTGAAGCCATAGAATTTGAAAAGAGGTTTTGTCCAATCAACCCTCTTTTTCACATCAGTCTAATTCTGAACTAACAATGAATCTCACTTCAGGTAAATCAAACCACTTGAGCTTTTCTGATGATAATCCAATCTGTTCCTTCTGTATTGACTGGAGTACAAAGATCATTAGCATAAAATCTACAGTCCTGAATTCATCTCTGCTCTAAACCAAGGCAACTATAACAAGTTAATTTTTTGTTGTTGTTGTTAGGAGACTTCCATGCAGAGGATTATTCCAGTCATCCACAACACTCATGGATTTATTATCTGCAGTGCAAAATGAGAAAAATTTCACCAGTAGTTCCATAGCTCGCTCTCCTTGTTGATCTTGATCTTGTTGGCACTTTAAATCTCCTACACTTGTGAGCACAGAAGGGAGACTGTAGTGGAGCCCAGCAATCTTGACCTCATAGAACCTGATATGAACTCAGTGTAGGGAGTCACACTACATAACTTTTTCATAATTTCATCTTAAAATTGATTAAAAGAAGATGCCGCTTCTTATTCTTCAGACTCACCTGTGATGATGTGGCACTTGAAAGCTGGGGATTTCTTTTCTCTTCTCATCTGGCTTGCTTCCTTTGAGCAAAATTCCAGCAGTCAGTTCCTGGTGGTCCTCACATCAACAAACATCCTTCTGTTTCTAGTGTTACATCTCCACTTGACATAACGACAAATGAAAGCATGCTTCTGTATATCCATTTGCGTTTCATGTAGCTTTAGCAAATGCCAGCTGGAATCAGAAAAGATGCTCTGATTTCAATAGCTGACAGAGAAAGCCAACTATTACCAACAGAAAAGGAGAAGGACATTACTGAAAACATGTATGTTTACACCAGAGTCCCAGGCCAAGGAAATCACTAAAAAAGATTCAAATCTTGCCCTTTCTAGCCCCAGTTGTCACCAGACATTGGACATAAGCATTGAAAAGCCCATATTTTTCCTCATTGTCTGAAATCAGTGCTTCTATATGTGGATAGTACAGTGGTTGTCAAGCACAGATTACATTGACTGAATTCTTGAAAGATAAGGAAAAATGAAGAAATGTTAAGCAAGATAAAAGACCTGGATGCTCTTCATGGCTTCAGCTGTTCTCCCAGTGATGAGGTTTGAGAAACAAGGGGAAAGAGGAATATATGGGAGATTTTGAGAACTGTCAGTAGAGTATACATGGAGCATGAAATACAACACCTTCCTACTGTAAAGTCGTGTTGTACTGGAATACTGTTTTCCCCATTTTAATTCATGGCCCTGCACTGCATACATGAATTTGTCCTCAGAAGGTGCAGGTAACAATGTGTAGGTACATCTAAGGATGTGGGAGTTGTAGCATGGAGTGGAGGAGTTGTCATGGACCCTCATAAAGTTGTACATTTTGATTTGAGTAACATAAAAAGCCTCTGCAACTCTGGTAAAACATACAGTGTCTGCCACTGATCTCACTTACATTAATTTCTGACTTCCTAAACATCAGTATAGCAAATTTTAGGGCAAGCTGGCATACAGAAGATTTTCAATGTATACAGAAACTTCTTTTCAACACTTCAAATTATATTACCCAGCACGTGACAAACCCTGGATGGAGCATTTATGACACCTGACATCTAGAGCATTCCCATGCCTTTTCAATGACAGCTGCTGAGAAGAAATAACATCCTCCAGCTGCACAACTTTATCCTTCCCTCACTTGTGAATTGAGACGTTTGGCATTAAAGTGGCACTCTATACTGTACTCTTAAAACTGCAATTGTCACTTGATGAAAGGAAGCCAAATGCTCCATCAGTGACATCTGACAGCGAATAAAAATCTCCTTCCTAAGGGCATAATGGGCAGGATGCAGCCATATCATTCTTCCCTCTTATTAAATCACACTATCAGTGGGATTAACTATCAGGCAGTAGACACATGGGCTCCACAAGAGTACACAAAACAGAAGCAGAGTACAAAAGACAAGCACATGCCCCTCCTCAGAACTGAACACCATGACATTCCATGAATAAATTAATGTGATTAGTTCTCCAAAGAAAACCAAAGGAAAACAGTTGGCACTAATACAAGGCCAGGTATTCTACCACTTCAAGCCCGGTCTTCACAGTGGGTGATACCACAGGGAAGGAAGAAAACAGCAGTTCCTCAATAAGCAGATTCACTTGCAGGATAAGTTTTAAGGAACAACAAAAATATACAGGCAATAATTGTCAGATAGTTAAACAAGGATGAAAAGCATGACCAGATGAACAAAAAGTCTGAGTTTGTTCATTCTTTGCTCCCACAGCTGCTGTCTGGCCACCATTTCCTCCTCAAGTCTAATTAGCAGGGCAAATTAAGCCCTCATGTTACTCTATTCAGTGGAGTTTGCATGTGGCATACATTTGCACTAATGTGCTGTGCACTATGCTAGAGATTTTAAGTGGCTGTTAGCATTAAAACATTGAAGGAATCTGATTTCAGAAAGAGTTTGAGTGTCCCTACAGCCAGAGAGTTTCTCTGTATAAGGACTAAGATGTCAAAGACAACCCAGAGTGAATCAACTAGTTGTAGCTTTAGAGGAGCTGTGGCCCAATATCATACCTGCCAGGCACGTATACCCTATCTGCAATGTCTTCAGTGTCACCAGACACACACTATGATTAGGAAATGTAAATGCTCCCCACAAGTCAACCAAGAAATTTCCGCCTTTTGTATATGCTATATCCAGACACAATGACCCTGAGTTATTTCCCATTTTTTAAGCCAAAAAAACCAAGGAATAATAGTGATAGTAAAAAGAAAATTAAATGATGATAATAGTTTTTTGATACTTTTTAATCTTGCCTTTATTTACAACTAAGATACCATTTTCAAGTTATACATCAGTTCTAAAGGATCCATAGGGGACTAGCAAAAAGATTCCCTTTTAAATATAAACAACTGCAAGAGTAGGGCAGAGCTCCCTTCTCCTACCCAACGTGGTCAGAGTTAAGCTACTTAGCTGGAGAAGCCCACTATATAAATAATCTGCCCCAAAACACAACCTATGTTCCTGCTGCATCCTTCCTGCAGAAAGGCTGACTAAATCTCTTTGGCATTAACAAGAAAATATGGGAGTCCGTAGAATGCTTCTACTCTTATTTGTCCTCACTATTCAGGGGCAAGGGGTTGTTCCTGTGAAAAGCCCTCGTGCCCTTTATTCAGTGATACAACTTGGGCTGCTGAGACAAAATGCTACTGCTTCTCTCTTCGAGAAAGAAGGCCAGATTCTGTGTTGCATGGGATAAGTGATGAGTGGATTTGGGCTTTCCCAGGTGGCCATCTACTGAAGGCTTCAAACTAGAAGTGTCTCAGATAAGAAGGACTTAAACGCAGGGCAAGGGAGGAGAGGACACACATCACTGCACTATCTCTGACTGCACAGTGAGCCTGGATCTCCTCGATGCTCCAGACAAAAGCACCATGCAAATTACCTTAACTGACCCCTTTTTATTCACAGAGCATTTTATTCTAGAACATGCATCCCGTGAATCCCTTGGCAACTAGCTAACAGCCAGCAAAATATTCTCTGGCAAATGCCCATTAAACTTCACACAACGTTCCTACACCAAAAAGGCTTTATCTCTAGTTTGTAGTCTCATTTTTTTAAGCATCCTGCAGTACCAGATAAGCTTTACAAAAGCTGTTCATTATTTGATGTTTCCTTTGTTCAGGAAAAATGACAACAAATAAATTTGGGCAAAAAAGAAGCACCACTTCGATTTTTTCAGTGGTGTTATTCACAAGACAAAGAAGAGATACATTTTTAACATCCTTGCCCAGAATATTAAAGTCCTGGGTTTTGTCAGAGAGACGGTTTGGGTACAGAGTGCTTCATTATCAAAGGTCTCAGCAGTTGTTGTCTGTACCCTCCCCAGCAGCATCCTGCATGTCACAGTCATTTACTGGAAGACCAATTTTGATCTTTCACAGAAAGCCATTAAAAGTAACCTGGATCTTACAGATGTAACTGCAACACTTTAACCTAAGAATTTTAAAAAGACAGTAGCCTTTCTTAATTATTTAGCAAAGATTTAGCACCAGGTATTAGCTCCTGGGTGTAATAGCTGTATGTCAAATATACATCATACAATTTGTTACTGAAGGATGAACATTAATGTCTGTTGTCACATTAAGAGACAGGCTCAACCTGGGCAATACTCTACTAATAGTTTCCAGGGTGGGAGGATTTTGAATTTCCATCATTTTAAATGATTCATTTGTGTTCTGATGTGATCCAGGTTCACTTCACATCCTTGGGCCATTGCAGACATTTTACCCCCCTGAGTTAATCCTGTGTTCATCCCCCAAAATGAATATTCATACCATTCAAATGCAATTTTTAATTAACCGCACCAGCAGCATTATCATTATTGCACCTGAAAGATCCAAAGCCAGATCTGAGAGAAATGTTGCCACAATAGAATTCACTAAATTCTGCTCACATTCCCTTCTAAGGCTGATCACCTTTAAAGTAATGAGACTAAACTGTGGGATAATATAAGACAGATCTAATTAAGATAATGAACTGGAGATTATGAACATTGCTACTCCATGTCTGAAGAATTTTAATATATTAGTCTAGCAGAAGGTTAAGGATTTACAATAGGAAAGATATAGAAATATACAATGTGTTTTTGTTGGACAAAGCTTGAGATTCAGCACCTACAATGTGTAAATGAAAGAAGGATAAAAGGAAGTAAAGGAGCATATTTCAGGAAACATGCATCATAATTTCTTTTAATTAATTTACTTAATGCTTACATAGAACACAGGATGAGAGAATTCTCCCTATAAAGTAAGGAATTAAAAAAACAGGAAGGGAAACATGACAAGCTGAGAGGCACTTATAAGGCTATACTGTGGAGAGTTTTATCCTAGCTTCCATCCGATATGGCTGTTACGGCCTTGGCTGAATTTTTCTTGTGGGAGCAGTCTAATTAGCTTGCCAGCAGCAGCAAGGAAAGGAAAAGAAGGGAGGCAGACAGAGAGGAAGGGGGTAAATGACCTGTTAGGTAAAATAGAGATTATATCGATAAGACCCACTGTTCAGTTCCTGAGAAGCTTCATCTTCCAAAACAAGGCTGCAGAGAGATAAATGTTTGAGGGTGAAACTAGAACTTAACAATTTTCTGTAATCAAAAGCAGATTGTCAGAAATCATCCTTCTCCCATTTGCAGAGAATGCCTGGGAACTGCTGCCTTGGAAAAGTACTCCCAGCTATTACACTGTAATTATTCTTCTATGGATAAAATTTCACTCCAGAAAGAATCATTATTAACCTTCTAGAATAGAAACATCAGTTTACAAGCATATCCAGTGTGGAGCAGTAAAACTAAGCCAGGCTGTGCTGGCCTGGTTCTGCACACCAAGTGCAAACTGTGTTCTCTGCTGAGAAGGGAACACTGAGAAAACTAAAATCTTGAGGGATAAGTTAGCACAGAGACATGACTGCAGAACAGGTAGTCATATCTGACCCATCACTGGCAGTGACAGCAGCATGACTGCAGCAGCATAGCTTCTCCCAGGTGGCACTGTCTTGCCTATAACTGTAGGAAAGTGTTGGGCTGTGAAGCACTGGCAGCAGTAGAGGGACTGCTCCTCATACCTGGCCCCAGGGTCCCTGCAGTCTTGATGGTGTAAGGAGAGACACTGATCCTGGACATCATTTGCTCAGCGTTGCATGCTGTTGCTGTAGACTAAGCAGTCCTCTGGTGCACTCCACTACCTATGGAAGTATAAACACAGAGAAACATCCACTGTATTATTCTGACTCATCACAGACTCATTCATAGAGTTAAACCAGCACAGAGGTACCAGAGCCTGCCCCTGGGGGAATGCAGAGTCCATAGCAGAGGCCCATGACTTGAGTACAGTGGGAAGCAGTTGGCAATAGCCAGCCCAAAACACCATTTCATGTTGTGTTGCTACAGCGATACAATATAGGGACAATCAAATTGTTAAAAAATAAATAAATAAATACCACAAAATTTAGGAAAGGTTTAATTTAGGAAACATTGATAAAGAGAATCATCTGAGAATAACAGAAGAGTAATCTCTTTGTAGTCCATTTCTACTTCTCCAAACAGGGTGCCATGGACAATATGTAATGAGCCATTACAAAGTTGATTTCCAAAAGAACAGTTCTCACTGCTGTTTCCTGTCCAATCTTCTTTTTGTTCCAGAAGTAGAGATTGTACTGTAGATAAGCATCACTGTCATTGGCTTGACTGAAATAGCAGTGTTACTCCTCTGTATTTAGAAATGTAAACTTTCCTTGGAAAAATAACAATCTATAGATCTGGAGATACATAAATACTTTTTTTTTTTTTTTTGGCTTTCCTTCAGATTGCTCTACTAAAACTAAATAAATAAATGGTCAGCCTTTTCTCCCTGCAGTATCAAAGAGACAATATCCATGACGTATTCTCCATAAAGAGCAAAGTCTGTGAAGTAGACGGGTATTTCCTGAAGGCCTATTCATGTTTGGGGTAAGCAAGAAAATAAGGACATAACCAGTCTCACTGCTCATACTCTGAACACCAAGCACATTGCTTTTACCCTTGCTTGTCTCTTATTAGCACAGTATTAAAAATAATTCCAAAGGAAAACATTCTGCAGTGCACACTCGTCCCCCTGAGGAGAGGATGAGAGAACAAACACACACCAGCTGTTCATTGTGCTGCTCCGTGCTCTACTGCATGTCACTCTGTTTCTTTGGTCATGAGCTCAATAGAAAACCCCAAAAGAATAAACTGGAAATCAAGACTGTCCTAATATCACTGAGCAAAGCCTGAAAAAAACAGCAAAAGCACTGAAGCAATTGCTCAGAGGTCTGTCAACTGTGCACTACACATCAGCTCACCAGGAGAGGACAGATTAAATGAGAAAGAGACATCTTTACTCCTCAAATTTTAAAATAGACTCTTAAAGCATGTCTCATAAAAAATCAGTAGACTACAGGGGTGAGTAAGCCTGATCTTTCAGAGAAATCTGGTTGACCTGAATGACTTGTATTGACCAAGTTAGCAATGCACTGCAATAAATGGTTAATACTGACCCGATTCATATATATTTAATATGGACATTAAACACCAGATACTTCCACTGTCATTTTGTGGGGTTAGACAATATGGTGTTTGGACAGCAAGGTAAATAATCAGTAACATGATAAGATCCTGCTTGGTAAACTCTTGGGCAATGGGAAGTTTGTTAGCCCTATGAGGACTGGAAGACAGGGAGCCAACAAATTGTCCTCCATGGACTGAGGAGATAAAGCAACTCTGACTGCATAAGAAGTTAGCATTTGAATACCAAAAGAAGATGGCTAGAAATACAGAGGTATGTTTAAGCACATACTTATAGCAGGAGGGGGGTTGAAAAAGGCAGATCTGCCTGCCTTTAGGAACAGGAAACATCATTTCATGGAGACAATTGTATAAACTTGTTTTAAAACCTTTTTCTCTAACTGCTGTATTCTTACCGCTACCTTTGATAAAATAATCAATGTAGTCACTAAATTCAGTCTAGACGCTGCCCACTGGAGATGAGGACCAAGCTGAAGTGAAAGAAGGTCACTTGATTTCATCCTACGAAAAGGTACAAAAGCTAAAATGTGAAATCCGAGAAAAGAGCAAGAACACAGGTAAAGCTGGCATTCCAAATTGTTATAGGCTAGTGAAAAATCTTAGCAAGGAAAGATGCAAGAGAATCTTATTTTTCTGTACACTAATTCTGACAATTTTTCAGGCACTTGATATAATTACAGCTTGATCGGTTTTTGATGTAGCTCATAAACATCATGGAGAGATGAGATAGCACTCGTCATCTCTGATTTGAAGAGCAGAAGTATTTTTACCAGTATTTAAACTATTTGTTCAATCAGTCCAGAATTTGTCAGGTTAAAAACAAACAAAGAACAACAACAAAAAAACAGTGGTCTTAGCTCATATAGATACCAACTTACCTCTTGAATTTTGAAAGGGAAAAAATTTGAATTTTGAAATTTGAAGGGAAGACAGAATTCCTTCACAGACAGAGAACAATGACCTATCTAGAGTGTCACATGAGGAACTGATTTATTTTGATTAAACTGAAAATGAACAAAATTTTCACAATCTCAACTCCAAAGCTGTTGCAATACTAATTGTTTCTATTTTGCTGTCAATGTCTATTGTCATTTCAACCCCAATGGATTTCAAGGATGCCATTATTTATATACGTGTTCCTTCCCCAATATTTAAATCAGTATTTTCAAATACTCTTTTACTCTCCACTATCCTTCTAACTTTTGTTGCCCTCAAAACCATGTTTCCATCCCATGCATATGCATGGAGATAAAAAGATCAAGAGATATGAGCTCATTCAAATCTCATCATCTGTCTTATATCCAATGTATCATACATTAATGGAGCATTAAACTATTTGAGTTAAATCAAAGTAAAAAATTCAGTTATGATGATAAAGACTGCCATAATCCAGCGATCACAATTTTAACTGCTGCATAAATACAAGAGTTGGACATATGATTTGAATAACAATGGGAATATTGACAAATACTGAATGACGGTGTGAAAGTAGAACATTTAAGAGGGCAGATTTATTATTGTTTAAAAGTATGAAGAAACAGACATGTCACCTGACCAAAGCAAGTCTCGATTTTCTCACTACTTGTACATTGATCTTTAGTTAGTTCTCATACAAGCAGACCACAGGTATTGCAAAGTACGACCTTAACAGTGTTTAGAGGGCTTTATTACTGTTTTGTTCTGTTTGAAACGAACCAATTTAAGGAATACTCATTTGGCAAAAAAGACCAAAAATATCTCAACCAGAAGAATCTAGAAGACTATGCAATCCTCCTAGCATGCCTTTAAGTTAGCAGCTGCCAAGACAACCTGCATAAAAATTACCAGGACAGAGAGATGCAATTCCAACCTGGCATGAGAAGGAAAGTATTATCACCCTATAATGGCAGCCGCTGAGCAGAGAGCTTTTAAGAGAAAGTTTCTAGACGTCTGGACTTACACTGCATTGTGGTGATGTTTGTGAATGATGTCCTCATAACCAGAAGGCACCATAGTCAAAATGTCATTTTCTGCCTCCCCTAGTCTTCCTGCACTTCTCACTCCTGAAAAGTAAAATGACCTAATACAAAGTCAAGCATTCTATTTCGTCCTAATTATTTACTCTCCAGCACTGTTGGACAACCTCAGAGAAAAATCTAGACTCCTCTCAGCCAGGGCCAACACATGGAATAAAATCCAAATCAAATCTAAAAAGCTTACTACTTAGGGAAAAGTAAAAAGAAATGTATCTCATACCTGAGACTTAGAGGGATTAAACAGAAAAGACTCATCTTCACTGTTATCCATGAAGAAGCAATACAGAGGTCTAAAGGGGCCCTAAAAATCCCTCACAACACATCAGATTTCCTTAGCAGAAGCACTAAAAAAAGCAAAAAGCCTTGTTCCTAACATTCATTCTCAAGGTCTAGTATAACAAGCATGCTACAGTTTGGAGTGGGGACAAGAGGAACGGCATTATGGCTATTTCAGCCATGACATTTCTATTTCATGCAATCCTATTTCACATCCCCTTAGGACACTGCAGAGGAGCCACAATTTTAGCTGAATAGATTACGCTAGAGCTTTCACCAGACCCCAGGGCAATCCAAGGTTAAAGGAGCACAAAAGTATCTTGAAGTTACTTTAACCTAAGGTCATGGTCTTTGTGCTTCTACTCTAGAGACACAGCACAGAATTTCACTCCAATTTTCTCAAAGATGTCAGTTCCAGAACTGATTTCAGATGCACTGAGTTCCCAGTCTGCCTGCTTTACTCTGATGGGGCTGTTCAGCCTGGAGAAAGATCAGAGGGATCTCATCAATGTCCGTAAAGACCTGAAGAGCATGCCTAAAGTAGTCAGAGCCACACTCTTCTCAGTGGTGCCCAGTGACAGGACAAAAGGCAAGTGGAACAAATTCAAATACAAGAAATTCCACCTAAACACAAGGAAAATCTTTCTTAAGCTGAGGGTCCTCAAACACTGGCATAGGCTGCCCAAATCAATCACGGAGTCCCGATTCCTGGAGTTACTCAAAACCCAAATGGACAGGGCCTGAGCAACCTTCTCCTCCTGACCATTCCTTGAGGAGGAGCTTGGGCAACAGTTTCCAGAGGTGCCTTCAAATCTCAGCCACTCTGTCTAGGCAATAACTTTACAGTAACTTTATCATTAGTAGCGTAATGTATCAGCATTTGGAATGCTTGCTTCAAAATATACCCTTCTCTAAGGAAACATAAGTTCTGCTGGCACTGAGATGAAAACTAAAATATGCAACTGTGAGCTGCTCTGTGACAATGAGGCAATTCAAAACCATTCATTATGAATTTCTAATGAAGAACATTTGTGTTGGTTGACTTTCTTAAAAGTTTTGTGTCTAACTGCTCTAGCCTGATTGTCAAGGGTCTTTGGGTGGAAGAAGGGCAAGACAATCTTGGTACTAGAGAACTCAGTTCAGAAACAGTGTGATGAGGTTGTCAGTTGTTCTTAAACAGCACAGTTCTGCAGTGGCCAATGATGACTTTATCAGGATTTTTGCACAGTGCCAGGAAGATCAGATTTCTTCTTACCTTCCTTTTTCACAGATTACTGTTCTACTACATAACTTCTGTTCCCTTACCTTGGCAAGATGTCATAGAAAAAAAAAACAAAAATTAGGAACTGTATGCAGGCCAAATATTTTATATTTAGAAATAGATTTAAATCCTCACTGCGGCTTGCCTCCACCCTAATAAAGTATTCCTATCTTTCACCTTCATCTCAGAGTCATTATCCCATGCCTGCAAAATTTGAATTACATCTAGTACCCACACCCCAGACTGCCATGTCCTAGAAGGATCAATCAGACCACTTACTTAGTCGTACTTTATCCTGACACTGGGATCTGTGACCCTTGTATTGAATAAAAACCGAATGAACAATGCTGTCTGTCAGGTCTGCCTGTCACAGATAGGAGCTTCTTTGACACTGCTGCAGAGCTGACAAACAGAAGGGACATTCATGGCATGCGTACACTTCTCAGGGGCCCCCGACACTCCTTTCTTTGAAAAACCCAAAGCTCTTTGGATCTCTACTGCACACATAGCCTCTACGATGCTCAGTTCCCTTCCTTCCATGCTGATATTTTGCAAATTCTTAATAACCCCTTAGTAAACAAAAAGCAAGTGCATTCTTGTACATGTTAACAAGAAGAACATAATGTTAGTTCAGGGAATGGGAGGTACAGTCTTGCAACAAAGCCAAAACTTTGTCAAAATTCCTCAGTAATCACACAGGCAGGTGAAATATATACTTGAGGACACAGTACTAACAAAGCCATATTCACATGGAAGGACATCTGAGTACATACAGCATATAATGAATATGTGTTTAAACATCTGAACGGACTGCCTCTGCGTAAAGTGCTATGAAGGGATTAAGCCAAAACAGTCATGCGGCAGTGACTCAATAAGGAAGATAAAACACAATCATTTAGACCCCAGTCTCCCCGAAACCTTCGCTTCAGCTGCTCAGGCTTCATTTACATTACCACATCTTGTGCTTTAGCTATTAACAGCATACTACATTGTGAGCGGGCTTTTGTGGGGACACAAAAAGAGTGAGTGGTCACAAGGAAACCTTTGTGCCTCTTCCATGGTCGCATAGGAGATCCAGTCCTCGCAGCCCACAGCTGTATGGGGAATTTCAGAGTTAATAATGCCAGCAGCAGAACACTTTTCAAAGGAAAATGGAGCAGAAGGGAGGGCAGCTAAAGCTACGCTCTCTCTCTCCCATCAGCTACCAAACTAAATAGAGGGAGTTTATGCTGTACCCCCACAAAGGAGACACACAAACAACTTGTCATTGGAGAAATCCTTTCCATGGCACTGAGATGTTCCGTCTGCCCTTGGGAGCTGACAGGCACAAGGCTTTCAGGAATTACCCACGTTGCAGTGCACCTGCAGCTCCCCCACAATTTTACTGTGCCCTTGCTAGTGCCTGGAGAATAGATAGCATTGAGGATTTATGCGTGCCCTCTCCCTGGATTTATTTATGGTATTTTTAAGTGCTGGTCATATGCATGATGCTTAATAAGCCATAAGCTTCAGATAGGCTCTGCCTAGAAGAGATTATTTTTTACATATTCATTCTCTGCATTAAAAAAAAAAAAAAAAAAAAAAAAAGAACCCCACCACAAATTTTATTTTTAAAGAAATGTAAAAAGCCTAATTCACCCAGAAATCAGAGTCCAGCAGCATGCCCAACTGGCCAGTGTTCACCACTGAATTTTTCCTATGCATCAAACTTTATGAATGAGCAATCTGGGAAGTTAGAATTGAAAACTCCAATTCAGAGCGTGTTTGCTTTTCTAATGATATGTTTGTACTGTGCAACATCAGCCATGAGCTCCATGGAATAATTACAATGCACGGGAAAAGCACCGTGTACAGTTTGGGGCACCACAGTACAAAAAGGACATAAACTATCAGAGTGTCCAAAGGACGGGTACAAAGACAGGGAAGGGTCTGGAGGGGTAGACGTATGGGGAGCAGCTGAGGTCCCTGGGTTTGCTCAGCCCAGAGCAGAGGAGCTGAGGGGAGGCCTCGTAGCGGCTGCAGCTCCTCACAGCGCTGAGCTCTGCTCTCTGGGGACAGCGGCAGGGCCCGAGGGAACGGCACGAAGCTGTGCCAAGGGAGGGGCAGGTGGGGGTTAGGGAAAGGGTTCTAGGGCAGTGGGCACGGCCTCAAGCTGCCAGAGTTCAAGCAGCACTTGGACAACGCTCTCAGACACAGGGTTTGGATTTGGGATGATGCTGTGTGGAGCCAGGAGTTGGACTTGCTGATCCTCACGGCTCCCTACCAACCCGAGGTACTCTGATGGGTGAACCGAACAAGGCCGGACGTGCCCCGAACGGCGCAGACGCGGCCGCCAGGTGTCAGCCTCGCCCCGCAGAGCCGCTCCCGCCTCGTAGCGAGCGCTGCGAACGTCGTCGGATCCCGCAGTTCCCACCCACGGCAATTTTCTCGTGAGGGGTAACGGCTTCGCGCGTCGGCAGCGAGATCAGGGAGGGCTGTACCCAGCAATATCTGTATAGGTTCAAATGTTGAAGCAGCCGTTGCCATGGCGACTGCTGCATCAGCTGGATTGTAACCAGGTGAATAAGGGACGGAACAACTTCCCTGGGAGAAATCCAATTAATATGGCAGGATTTGTAGCATTTGTGTCTGCAAAAGCTAAGCCACGGTTCCTCTGAGCTGGCAGCCACATATTACATGCAATGTTTTTCTCCGAAAGGGAAATGTTGTCTTTATGATTTCCCCGTGCTTTTACCAATGCCTGTTTCTGAGGGATTCATTTTTCTCACACCAAATTCCATACAGACTTTCATTCAGCACACCCACACCACACAGACAGTGCTTTGTAATGCCAGCTATCACTCAGCTGTGTCACAACATGCAAACAAAATATCTTGTGGTAGTGTTTCCTTTACTGAAAATGCATTGAATGTTTCTTTTAGGATACAGCTTTATGAAAACAAAGTGCTCTAGCATGCTCTGTATGCTAAGGACAAATATAAATTAAAAAAAAAAAAAAAAAGCCCAATCCTTGTGCAGTTTCCTTTCTGAAAGGCTCCTTATCTCTGCAAGGCTCTGCTGGAATTTTCCCAGTGCACTGAGTTCCCAGGGATGCTGCTCATCATCCTGATCAGTGATACTTCAATACTGGGATTTGCAGTCATTTTTTTTCAGAGATTCCCAACACATTTTTTGTCCTATCCTAACATGAAAGTGTCCTTCAGCCCCCAAATTTTAAAATCCTTTCATTTACACCAGTGACAAAACCCCCAAATGTTAGCTAATATCCAAGCCATCTTGTTTCCATTTGAAAAAGAAATGTGGTACCTGACTCATCCCTTTCATAATGAATGAATAAAAAGAACATCAAAAAAAATCTCAAAAATCAATAAGAAAATGTATTGGAAGGGTTTCCCACCCATAAATTTCCCAGTCTGTCTTTCCAGCAAATCACCTGCTCAAAATTAACTTTCCCCTTTCCCATAGCACTCCCACCCAGAACTACATTCAGTTTCCCTTGTTCCTTTAATTTTATATTCCTGTTTATTTTCAAGAAGACAACTGCAACTGACTGATGGATCAGTCCCTGAATTTGTGGCCAGTTTTGAGGCAAGTCCCTTTAGCTGCCCAGCTAAAATTCTCCTTGGGCCTCATTCAGACTAACACTGGAAAGAGGGAAATTCAATGGCTTCCTCACTCAAAATAAAGCAGAAATAATTGCAGTAATGCACACCCATAAACATTTTTGAGATCAGCACCACCAAAAAGCGAGCAGCACCCTGTCCCACAGGATACGGTCAAAGTAGATGTGTAAATCAACTGTAAGCACACACTTAACATGAAGCTTGCTCCTGTCACAAGTAAATCAGTGTCAGCATATATCCATTTGACCTCTGAAAAATTTGTTTTCCTGTGAGACTGTGTTAGTGTCTCCTTATCACCACAGGCCTGTGAATACGGAGGATTTTCTGTGCAACCAGGACTTAAAAATAGCCTTTAAAATGTATCCGTTAAATTTTGGTTGGTGCAGATTGCAGTTAGGTGGATTCAAGGAGTATATGAGTGACAGATTAGACTAACAAACAAACCACCAGACTGAGGTTCAGATGGCTGAGGCTCGAGAGACTTGTCTTCTATTTTCAGGTTCCTCACATCTGATAAGTCACTTCCTTTCCCTGTAATAATATTCATTTTCTACTATCCTTTTCTGCCTTGCTTGCTGAGATTATGTAGAGACAGAGATTGCCTTTCATTTTATTTACATCACATTTATACAGAAGGGATCATATATTGCCAGGATGTCTGAGTGCCCAAGCAATACAGATGTATATGAATTATATAGTCATATATTATTCATGTATTATATATTATATGTATTATATAATACATATTACATTCATATATTATATATGAACGTATATAATTTCATATGGATTTGTACATGATATAACAGCAGACTAGAATAAGGTTGAATCAAATCAAATAGACGATTCTGGTGAATATATATCTATTTATGATGGCAATCACACTAATGAACTAAAGGATAAACATATAAATCTTCTACACTTTAGGCATTTACACCAAGAAGCTGGGATGCTGAGAACACAGATGCAGCAAGAAGATCTAGGTAGCACTGGAACCAGAGCAATGCTCAGATGGATTCTGTCTCTGCATCAGCTGCTCTTCTTTTAATAACCTGGAAGCAAGGCCATGCCTACCTGAATATAGCACAGTCAGACATCAACCAACATCCCTCACCTTTGTGCACCATACAGCATTTACACACAGGCACAGGCCAGCACAAGATCAGGCAGTGCTAGTAAGCCCTACTGTCCTGTCTAGACATATCCAAAAAAATGCTTTTACTGGGCTGTTACTATGGAGCACCAGCTAAATAAATTTTCACTGGCATTTATTTACCAATACTTATCAAAAGAAAAATCAAAGTTGTTCCCTTACATTTGCTTGCTCTCATCAGTTGAAAATGTTCCATGTAAGATAACATGGCAAGCCTGTAGAAATTCAGGCACTTGTTAATAGGCCTCTTTAACGAGATGCTTAGAGATTTTTGCTACATCATTTCAGGCCATAGATCTTTCATAATCTGCTGCCATTTCCTGTGCTGTAATTACGAGTCTTACGTCTTGACACAATCTCCATCTCCAGCACTCTGTTCATTTTTATTATTATTTTTCAGACTTTTCAGACTGCATGAAGTTACATAGGTATGGAATTTTTAAGTGGCACAGATTGCAGCGAGCCTTAGATTTGTCCTGGGAGTTGCTTACCTAACTATCCTTTGTGCCTCAGAAGATATCCTGCAGGTCCTCATACTTACTGTTCTAATTATTTAGAACACTCTGGACATGAGCCAACAGGGTCTTTTAAGAAGCTTTCGACCAGTTTCTTCATGTAAATTGCAAACAACTTTACAAACACAAGGATAGCAAGAGTAAAGAAACATCAGTGAAAAGGCTTTCTTTGGGCCAGCCACAGTCTCCTCTGAATAAAAAAAATCCAGCTGACTATTTTCATAATGCTATCATTTTCCAATTTCTCTTCACAGTACATTGCATATGGGAATCCAAAGCACTATACTAAACTGACAACTCCTCCATGACTCCGAGATTAACCTAAAAATTATAAGAGTTTTACATTTTGGAAACAGAGTTACAATTAATCAAGTGCAGAGAAGGTGGGGAAGCGTAAGGAATATTGATCAAAGTGGATGACTGGATATTCTCGCAGTACCATGTTAATAAAGTCAGCAATGGCAAAAGTGAGCTTTATGGTAAGGGGAAAAAAAGGTAAGACTCTGTCTAATGTACATCTATTTTCATGAAAATGGATAAACTGGCAGCTGGCACAAGAAAAGGCTGGATAAAACCACCGCATGTATTAGAAGGCTGTGAGATGACCCACAGAAGTGACCTTCTCCCTGCACTGAGTGTGCATCTGATCCCACACATTGCATCAAGAAAGACACTGCAGATTTACAGGGGCTCTGAGGAGAGAGAAAGAAAATAAAAGAGAAAAGAAAACAGAGGGAGTCTGAAAATACTGGTATTTTCTTAGAAAGGAAATAAGAAAAATATGACGGTAACATGAGCTTCCATTCTATCTCCTCGAAATCCTAAGGGTTATCAGAGTTATAATGGTCAATGTAAATAGCAGTTGGGTAGAAGGAAAAAACCTTCATTGTTATAGTCTTAAACTGAGAGATTATGTTGAGATCTACATTGTGACCTCCAACTAGCTCCTGTACATTTTTTCGCATGTTCTCCTAGTGCTGGCCGTGGTTAGATTCAGGACAGCATACAGGCCCAGTCCAGCAGGGCTATTTCTTTGTTCCTTCTGCCAATTGACATATTCTGTGAAAATGTGAACGTGGGCAGCATTCCCAAACCTATTAGCTGGAGACCTTAAAATAAGGAAGTTGCAATTACAACACTACTCAGCTCTCACTAACTCTCATTCCCAAAAACCAGAACTTAAAATCATTCATAATGCATTCTGCTTCCACATTCAGCACAGTCATTCCTTCTAGCTCTTTATCTCCAACATGCCTTGGATAAAACCTGCAGGAACTAAAAATAACAGCATTAGCTCATCGCCTCACTATAGTCAATGAGTTGAGTAATGCAGACCTTATGAAAACGTACGTTTAGAGCTCTTTCAGATGAGCTGCATAACACAAGCCATTAAACATAACTCTATTGATCTAATTTCATTATTTTCAGCAGACTGGAGTTCAGAAATTATGAGCTCCCCTAATGAATACCAACCACAAGAAAAAATGGCTATAATTTATTAAATTTATTAAATCTCTGAAACTACCTAAGATGAGATGTTTGTCATTATGGATGAAAGTTTACTATCATTTAAGTCTGTATTATTGCAAAATTGTCATAGCCTACGATTTTTTAAAGAGCCATTATGAAGAAAATTGAATAATTCTTTCATTCTAAAATTCTGTTGCTTTCTAGTGATAGGGTTAGAAAATTTTATCTTCCTGAAAGAGTATAAAAGATTATAAGTTTGACAGAGGACAGAATAGCATGTCCACACTTGTTTGTTGAAATAGAAAAGAAGACTTTTATATGTTGTAAATGAAGAGGCCATTTTTTTCAGAATGGATGGAGAAAGGTAGCCATACAATGCAAGTATTTCCTTGCAACATCATAGCAGTATTTCCTCTTGGCAACAAGGGTCTTATGGACTCTCCTTCCTTAGTCACAGATATGAACATTGAGAAAATAAAAATTCATGTTATAAGGACATGCTGGTTGGAATGCCACAATACAGCACTTAATCTCTCTCCTATCTAGGTCACACATCAGGACTTCCATTCAATTCCCACTGAGTATAAATTCTACAAAAGCAAGACCTATTGACCTCTTTGTGATTCTCCATGGCAAGCAGATTTCCTCAGTACATTAAGGACCACTGAACGTCTTTTGATCGTTTTTTCATTTTCATTTCACATTTACAGCAATATAATCGAAGAATTTGGACCCAATATGATGACAGGGAGAAAGTACGTCTATCTAAACATACGTAGATATATATATCTACAACTGAAATATATGCATTAGTATTATAAAGTTTGTTTCCAACCTGTGCTTTTGAGTAACATGATGTAAGGTAAATTTGTGTTATTTTCTCCAAAGGCTGTATCCCGTTGACATGACATATCATTAGAAGTAAAATTCTAGAATGACTGAAGTTAGGACAAAGACAATTATTGCTCTTTGGAAACATGTCCATGAAATCTGACTTATATATAGGTACAGCACAACCATTTGAGGACACAATATGTACTAGATGTTTTGCTTCCTCTCTTGTTCGTTCAGACAGGGCATACTGTTACTCTGAGATTTAAACTATGTCACTGATTAATAGTTCTATTAAATGCAAATAATCCCACACTTAAAGCAATTTATCATAATTAAATCATATTACAGAATAGATAAGACATTTCCTACATAATGACTGTCTTGAGCTAAGTCAGTGCACATCTACTAGTTAAGATACATGCATGTTAAGCAGCAAACCAACCCTAAATTCCACGGCAAGGTTCCACAGTGAGCATGAATGATTTTGTTTTCTTTTCAGTAGAAGGAAGATTATTTTGCTATTTTCCATCTCCTTCAAAAAGAAGGAAAAAACAGAGCAATTCTTTTCTTAGAATCGTTTAAAAAAAAAAAAAGGTTCAGAGCACGAAAATGCAACTAAGTGTCTTGCTTATGTAAACTGCAGTCTTGAAGGGAGGATGTGCACGCTGATGTTCACCCAATATTGATAGGATTTGTAGCTAAATGGGTTACAACAGGTAACTGAATTATCTTTAATGGCCGGTAGTAAGTACTTTTGGATTATGATTGTCATGGAATCACAGAAAGAAATAGAGGTTGAAAGGCATCTGGGGAGGCCTTCTAGCTCAACCCACCATTACAAAGTAGGGTCTAATTCATAGTTAGAAATAATTTTAAATTCAAATTAGACTTATAAGAAAAATCATATGTTTTGTCCAGCCAAATTTTGAATATCTCAAAGGATGGAGATTTCAGAGCTTCTCCAGGCACCTGTTCCAGTCTAATGCATTTTTGTATGATCAGTGAGCTTTTCTCTAAAGATGTTCACTCGACCTTACTCTACCATGGGTCATAACTCTCTCCCTGCAATCCTGCCACGAGGC
Organism: Numida meleagris; assembly: GCF_002078875.1. Classification (NCBI taxonomy): domain Eukaryota; kingdom Metazoa; phylum Chordata; class Aves; order Galliformes; family Numididae; genus Numida; species Numida meleagris. Next base: position 24,779,140 of record NC_034410.1, on the reverse strand, counting down.
CTGCAAACAATGACTAGTAAAGATATTCATGATTATACACATTCATCTGTAGCTCTCAGAAAGGCTTCATATCAGGAGATATAAAAGCAGAAGGAAGGGAGGAGATTTTAACTGATTTTTTACATTAGCTCTATTGCATAGAATATTGAATAATTCAGTGTCTTCAGCATTCCTCATCCCAAATATTTGGATCTGCATTATTTTTCCTGGTTCAAAAGAGACTTGTTAACATGACAGGAGAGCTTATAGATATCCTAAATGTATCTTGGTTTAGTTTGGGTTAGAGTACTAATGTTTATTTTAGACCATTTAGATTGCATTTTGGTTTTAAGGAACTCTTGAAAAAACAATCAATTAAAAAAATATATTCACATTTCAAATGGACTGAAGTGGGCCCACTGGGCCCATGATTCTAAGATTAAATAAACAGAAAGACTACTGGAACTTGAATCAGTAGCCATAGAAGTAACAAAAACTGGCATTGGACCTGTAGCTCCCAAAAGTAATGTTTAAATGGCTCAAACACTGAACTGCTGCTTAACCATAGTAAAGCCATTTGTTAAAATGTTGTGCTGTAAAGAACATTATTCCTTGTTCACCTGTATAACAAACAATGTCAAATAAAAAAAAAATCCCTAACTGAAAAATGCTTAATTGTGATTTCAATTGTTGTGTTCCTCTATCAGATTTGCCTTTATATCAGTGAGCAGGCTATTTAGGTCTTGTACACATAGATCTAGTAAATACTACAGTTACATTTTTCACCACTCAGATTCATTGGGAAGGAGGATAGATAGAGCTCTCTTTTCTTTGCACAACTGTAATGACAAGTTAAAATGAGCTGTTAGTGTAGACCAGATGGAAGCAAAAATGTAATACACCGTCTCAAGTTTTTGACCAATTTCTGAGCTGAGCAGATTACACATCATTCATGGATCAAGGATGTGATGAAAGGAACAGTTCAGCCCTGAATATACTTCTCACAATTCAGTCTAAAGAATTCTTTAATTATAGAGAAAACAGATTACAAACATAGCTGTGAAAATGTGACATATTTAGCATTTCCAAATGCAAAAGATTTTCTAACTACCAACTATACATATTACAAGCTATGTTTTATCCTAATGGGAATTGAAATGAATGACTTGGGATGCTATCCAAAAGTGACATGATAACGGAAAAGGTGACATCTTTCACCACAGCAGTAAACTGTTTCAGTGCATATCACTGAGCTGAGAAAACAGCAAATTTTAGCAGTCCTTATCTCTAAAACCATAAGATGATGCCCATTATTGGTAACTCAAAATGACAATCAATCTAGTGTGTTTTCACAATAAACTTGGTAATGTAATTTCTCTAAAAGTACGGGTATTTTAAACCTTCTTGCTAACAATATCTGGGAAGTTTAAGAACCTTTTTGAAATCCTGCAGTAAGATAGAAGCTCAATCTCCATTTTTTTTAAGGTACAGGCCAAATAATGTATTTTCTTAAGCAAGAATGAGTTGACTTATGATGCATCAACCCAGTGACTAAAATAGTTTAATTACCTATGACATTTTCAGCTTTGTTAAACATTCTGAGGATACTGAAACACTTCTCACAGAATCAAACTGAAGATAATGTCATCAATAACATGCAAGAAACCTATTCAAGTTTAATTATGTGGAATATATGTACATGTATGCAATAGAAAAAAGAAGCAGCACAAAACAGAAGGTACTGGATCAATGTGAGAGTACAGCTTGTCTCCTGGGGCAAACAGTCTATGTTGTTTCCAAAAGAGAAGGAGAAAATATATATATATAAGTAATTGCATTGCTTAGTAAGAGATGCTGCAGTATTTTGAAGAATACTTTCTCTATTTAAAAGCACACTTCAACTTTTTTTTCTTGGTCTTCAATAATTCAGTAATATTCCTGTGGCAACCTAAAGTGATTTTCAAAAGTGTATGAAAAATTTTGGAAAATAGAATTTTCAATACCAATTGATATTTCTCACTTCACAAAAAAAAAAAAAAAAAATACTGCACTAAGCAGTGTCTTCAGAATAGCAGCCTCTAGGAGTCCTATTCAGATAAGGAAGTAATAATAAAAAGAAAGACTGTTAAAGATATTTTCCTCAGATAGAAAATCTCAGGGTATTAAGAGATGAAACTTCACTAATGTTCTGTTCTTCAATTTCAAGCAATGACAGATTTTTTTTCTATTAGATTGTAAAAATAACATAAAGTCTTTATGTCATCTATCCTGTAGTAACTGAAAAATATCTTCTATCTCAATGTGGTTATCTTTGGACAGCCAGATCAGATTGCCTTGGAGGGCAAAGAGATTATATAGCACAGGAGAATATGATTCAACCTGTTGAAATTACACGATTACACGATGTCTGGTTTTACTTCAGTTTTAGCACTAAGAATTCTTTGTCATGCATGGCAAAGCTTTATCAAGCACAATGATTTCATTTTAATTTATTTTTGAGCAGATATCAGAATACTTTACTAAATTGAACATTAGCATGTTTTAGAAAATATAAAATATTTTAAATGAACATTAACATGTTTTAGAAAATATAAAATATTTTAAAGGAACTGCAGTTTGGTTTGTTGAGGATGCTCTCAGCAGGAATTTCATCTAACAAGCCATAGCATTACATGGTAACAAATATTTCTTAAAGATAGTACCTTCAGAAAATTAAATAGGTATACATTTTATAATAGAAGAATTTGTATGATAGATCAATAGTTGAAAGTACATCAGACTCTGTAGTTGCATGCAATAGTTAATGTTACAAGATTTGTTTTTTGACATAGAATTAGTCTCACACTTGTTAGAGCATGCAGTGTCTACAACTCCTAGCACAACAGCTGTTAGATTTTTTTTAATAGACTTTTATCCTCCTAACATATGAAATGTCTCCAGAAGATCTTTAAAAATGATGTGACTTATATTCTTCATGGACAGAAATATTTCAATAATTTCATTGTTTTCCATTTTTTTAAATGGAAAAATTCTCATGAATGCATCGACCATGGTAACATTCAGGAGCTTTAGCCTGTATTTCTGTTCTCCACTATATTTTTTGCCGTCTCAAGAATAGTGTTTAGTAGAAAATGTGTTACCTAGTTCCTATTGCCACCATATAAATCTATTCCATGAACAACTATTTTGTTGATAGAACCTCCTCCCAAGAACATGTTGGTTTTGTTTTTTTTAAATACCCCACTTCTTTCTCATTCCCAACTTTGTGGAAAAAGCAAACAGCTTTCACGCATTTCTAGCCTCTGAAAACATTGGAAGGAACATGGGATAGTTAAAAGCAATAGTAAATGCCTGTAACAGCCCTTGGCCAGCTTTGACATGCACTTTTTGGACAAATCATTGTATTCGTTTGTGCCTCAGTTTCTCAGTTGCAAAGTAGAAACAATGATCATTGTTTCACTTTCACTTTTTCTTTTTCTTTCAGACTGTAAGCCCCTCCAGAAAAGAAGTTACTGTTTGCAATGTGTGTGTATGATGGCTGAAAATACAGAGGTTGGGTCTGTGCTGGGATTATTCAATATTGATGACTATAATAAAGTATATTCATTGCTTACTGCAGGAGCTGGATTGCTTACTCAACTCCATAGTAGATGAAGACAACACATTTCAAGAATATTGCCAATTCAGAATACAACTGATGACTATGGATCATTTGCATGTTTAAAATAACATTTTCAAATAGATGCTTAGAAAGACTTTTTGTTGTTCTTGGATGGAAATCAGTGCAAATTACCACCATGCCAGTACTCATCTTCCTTCTGTGTATGTGCCTTTATTAAGGATAAACCTGGCACTTGAATGCCTCACTAATTCTCTAGTGGGTTTCCAGAAATACCAACTACATCTAAACAATGGATTAATTAACATAGTTCTTTGATTCAAAATGTCACATCTGAGAAATAGATGGTCACTGTGTGTGCTCAATTTCTGTTATTCAAATGTAAAATATTTGAAAGAAAATAATCATATGCTTTTTGCAAAAGTATCCAAGGAGTCTGATAATGACAAATAGATAAGTATCAGTGTAGGATAGTGGAATAAAGTACAATAACAACAACGTTCATTGTCAAACAGACAAGAGGAAATAGAGTTATTGTAGACCTCAGGGATCATGAATTGTGTGAAAGAATACATTAATCTCCATTTGGACAGCAACATTAAAAGTTAGGACTTTGGACAGTATCTAGCGTGAAACCAATCCTGCATGCAGAAAAATCCAGACAAGTCCCTGTGCTCACACCTGATTCATTTTAAGTCTGCAGAAGTAGAGGAAAGTAATGCAGATTAAACATCGTGAAAAGTACTACTTCAGGCTGACTCTCTGCTATTTGTCAGAGTTTTGGTCCAACCCTGAATTTCAGAGAAGCTGACATAATTCCAGCCTAGAGTCCTTTAATTACAAATCATTTCTGGGGCTTCAGGATCCTAGTATGTATTTTCCAGTTTATGAAATGGAAACAAATAATTATGTGATCTCTGAAGCTGCCAATAGGATAAAGGTTTTCAGCAGATAGCTAAGCTGTAATCCTGTTTGCCACAGACAGAAGTGGTCAAGTAGTCCTTACATTACCATAATTTCCTGAACAGATGACTAGAATTGGTCTACATTTCCCTCTGTTTCTAAGTAGGAATGTAGTACTCTCCAGAGGCTCTTCCTGTACATGTTGGCTTCTACCATTCATGATACTTCTGCTCAAATGAATATGCTTTACTTTTTTCTGGCCTTTCATCTACAGGGCTGGCACACAAACAATACACATTACATGCCCTACAAAGCTAAATTACCTAACTATACAAATTAATACAGAAAAGCAGAAGGCTAACCGAAAAATTAAACATGATTAAGCTGAATAGATGCATTTTACTAAGAAATTTGAAAACAGATTACAGACTGAAATGCCATTTATAAACAGCAATGATGTTCCGGACATTGGAAGCAGTGAGGCAAGACAAAAGACCATTAAACAGATCAGAGATCAAAGAAAAGAGTAAAAACATTCATATAAAGGATGAGAGGGAATTTAAGGGAAGCATCATTTCACAGAATACAGCATGAAATGTTTATGCTTCCTTTTGTGGATGAGAAATGGAAGGCAAGTAAAGAGTTACAGGAAGATTTTAAAAGATACCAAGTGTGAAAGTTCAACCACCAATTAATAATGTTAGTCCAGGAAAGATGAGGAACCTTCAATGTCATTTCTTAGATATCTGATTCTATATACATTTCATAAGTAACTAATTCATAGAATCATATAATTATTTTGACTTGGAAGGGATCTTTCAGGTCATCATCTGTAGAAAAAAAAACTGCAAGTGTTTGTGAGATTACACTATATAGATAGCACAGAATGCAGATACAGTAGAATATAACAAATTAAGAGATGAGCATTACCTTGTTGTATGCTTTAGTAGCAATGAAATACAGTAAACAGGACAGGAAGGTGAGTGTCACTGACTCAACACGATTCCAATCTTTATTTATCCTTTTACAAATTAAATGGATCTGGGACACAGCGTAACTTAAGGCTCAGATATAGTAAAGATCTTACAAGAAGTGGGCTAGTATTTATTGCCAGTTCACCCTTACTAGAGCTCTAGCTTTGCATGATGGAAGGTGTGGCTCTCTCCCAATAAATCATGACCTTTCCAGCATTGGTCTGGCCAATAGCTATATCTCAGAGGGCTGTACTTTACTCGAATCTTACAGTAATTTTCATGATATTGCTCAGGGAATCAGTTTGCAAGTGAATATGGTGTTCTATAAAACAGCAAAAATGGTGAGTCCAGATTTTGTTTATTTTAAGGTCAGTGGATTTATTGTTTAGCTGATGTGAGCAACAAGAGCACTTTGATGCCCTAATGGGGAAAAATGTTAGTAACAGAATGAATATAGCACCATGCTTCAGTGTTTTATGCATTCATTCAGTTTTGCTAAAGAAAGAAGTTTGTGAAAATTAGTGGGTAAACCTTATTTCATGCATCATTTGCAATAACTCTTTTCTGTATTTCTGCTGCACTAAAAATATCTCCATGGGAGATAAGAAAGGTGCTAGAACAACCAGATGGCACTTGCTTGTATTTATAACATTCATGTCTAGGGATAAGCCATGTGAAACACACTAAAAGACTATGAAATGCTCGCATCATAAGGAACGCAGATTTAAAATTAATTGTTTAAATTTATAAAGTAATCTCAGCTGATTATTTAAAAGATTAAGATGGATAATCCCAGAAGTTATCTGTAGCTTGCAGAATGCTAGCCTCATGTAAACAGAAATGAGCCAATCTAAGACCCTCATTCTAGATATTCATACACAAACACAACTGCTGACATAAAATAGTTCCCAATAAAAGTATGTTTTTCAGAATCAAGGATTACCCAGGACCACTTGCCTTCTTTCCTCACTCTGGTGCACCTAAGAAAAGCATTACATTCAAATTTACCAAATAAAATCTCCTTTTGAATCTTGGTTCTGCTCCGGCAACAGTTACTTACTTCACATGTTGTGAGATTTTTTTTCACCCTTCTACAATCTGGGTGATTTGCACACATAAACTCCATTAAAAGACAAAGTTCTCTGTGTTTGCTTATGAGCAAAAACCGCTAATGCCAGATCTTGCTGAAGTGATCTCAGATTCCTATCCATGGCAGAGAGAATTTTCATCCCTCATTAGCATCACTTCCCTTTTAGAGAGCTAAGAAGTAACGCTCCAAAATTGAAATAACAAGAATTAATATGACTAAATGGGTAACGCTGTAATGGAAGTATATACACCTTAGCCTGTTGCCCTTTCATTTCCATGGGAACTCCAGTCTGGAGAATGATTAAATTCATCTAACTAAAGACAGATAAACTACACCCTAAGAAGTGCCTTATTTTCCTGTATTTGAGCTAAAAAGCTCTGGATGATCAGCACAGCTAATACTGTCTACCATACAACATCTAAACGTAAGTTAGATGTCTGAAGTCAGGTCTCCTAGTCAGTATGCCAAAAATATACCTTCTTCTGCAAGATTGAGAATGGCATGAAGAAACACACTTCCTATGAAAATATTTGCTCAGTATTACTGAGACAAACACAAAGGCTATCCTATTGAGGTTTCTGCAGATCTGGAAAATAACCCCATTATTTCCTGCTGGAAACTCAATCCAGTTTGCCAGCACACTGTGTTATGTATGCTTCACTTGGGTATAATCTGCCGTCCATGCTCTGACCAGAGTAAGGGAGGGAACCCTGCAATCTCCCACGCCTTGCCTGGAGCTCCTCAGGTTATACAGCCATCACTATCTGACAGTAAGTCTCTGTTGCTGTAGGTTTTGCATTTCTACACCTACAAATAAGACTTCCAGTAGTGGTTCATCTACACCTCAAAGAAACACCAAGGCACTGACATGAAGGCTTCAGGTCACTGTAAGGTTTAACAGGTATTCCCCCCAGCAGCATCCTTATTTCCACTCCTTTTGTTTTCCCTTCTCATTTTCTACAGCACACTCTAATCCTCTCCTCACACCTTTCCTTACACCCTACCAACTCCACCTTGCCTCCTTGCTCCTGTTCCCACCCCTGCTGTGGGTGAGTGCTGAACTCACTGATCTCTTCAAGGAAGCCAAAGATGCCCCATTTCAGTGGGATATTTCTCCCCCAGCATTCTTGCTGCTCCCTTGTTTCTCCTTTCACCTCCCAACCATTCAGACTGTTTTCAAGAGTCACCTCAACTTCTCCCCTCATGTCAGGCTCAGATTTCAGCTTTAAACCCAGTTCACTTGAAGCAGCTCTCTCCAAAATCCCTACAGATCCATTTCTGACCCCACCTCACAACCCACACTCTCTGTCCCAACGCTGCCACCTGTTCTCTCCTTCAGAGGACCATTCCACTCCCTTGATGACAACTGCCGGCTTTGACAGTCACCACCGTTCAGTATTTTCTCGTCAAGCCTCGCGCGTTACCCTCGGCCGCAGGTGGCTGAGGCGCTGCGAAGAGTCCCCGAAAGACCCCAACCCGTGACGCCTTTCCCCGGGCATCCCGCAGGGCGCTGAGGTCGGAAGAGGAAGCGCGAGCCTGCCGAGCCCAGCGCCAGGAAGCGGCCGGCCCAGACGCCGGCACCGGGCAGCCACCGCCCTCCCGCCTCGGCCGCTGGGCGGGTGGCGGCGCAGCTCCGCCCCGCTGCGGGGCTGGCAGAGGCGGCTCCGTTCGGTGCTGTGACGCCGGCGGCGCTGGAACACCTGGAGGGGTGGCGGCTGCGCCTCCGGCTCGGCCCTGCCCTCCGCTTCTCGGCCGCGGGCAAGGTGAGTGCGGAGAAGGGGGCCTCGCCGGGCTCAGCGCTGGGACCTGCTGGGGAAACGGGTTCCGTCGGCTGCTGCCGGTGGCAAGCAGTCTCGGGGCCGCGGGTGGGCGCCGCCTCCGCCCGCTGCCCGCCCGCCCCGGGGGAAGGAGGCGGCGAGGCGGACGGGCCTGAGGCGCTGGTGCCCTCCGGGTTTAAAATCGGCGAGGCGCAAAATGGCATCTTCCCTCTCCCTCCTGCCGCGCGGCTATTTCGCCATGATTATTGCATTTATCCGTTTCTGCCTCCCTTCCTCCCGTACATCCTCTCTGGCTCGGTGCCCACTGGAAGCGGGGAGGATGGGGAGGAAAACGGCCGTTTCTCCTCCGTGGTTTCCGGCTTCGCTGCCGGGTTGCCAGGTTAGAATTCGGGCTGCCCGCCGCCGTGACCCCAGGGCCGTGCCTCTGGTGCCTGCCCAGGGTCAAGTGCACACCAGGCATCTACAGCTGATGACATCGGAATAATAGTAATAAAATACTTCTCATGCAGAGCTTGTATTTTGTTTGATCTCAGTAACCAGATTTGACCTGCATCCATCTACCTGGTATGTGAGTGTTGTCAATCTCATGCATCGGTTTGGAATAAAAAGAAGAAAAAAAAAATTAGTTCATCAGTTTTTAATGATAGGAGAGGATGAAGGGCACTGTGCTCTTTTCTTAACTGATAGCGAGGTGTACATGTTCAGCACCAAGTGTAAATAAGTCTCCTGTCACCTGGTGCTGTAGGCTCAGGGCCTGTACAGGTCCTCCTCGATCATTAAGTTTTGCCTCACTGCATCCAGTTTTAATTTATAACTGACACAGATAATCTCAGAGGTGCACCATGGGGTTCCCTACCCCAGGTGACACCATGTGGATGTTCTGGAGTTTGGCGTGAGTGTTGTTCTTCTATTTGGTTACCTGCCATTTTCCTTTACCCACAAGCCTTGCTGTAGACCAAGGAAATAATTTATTTCTGGGAAGTGCCTGTTCAGGTTTTTTGTTTGCTCGTTTTGCCTGTGTTTTATTCTGTTATCTTCCTCCTTTCAGTTTTGGGTTGAGAAGAGGATCTAGTTAAATTTGTGCTTGCCCTTGTTCCAGAGCAAATTTCTTGGAAGTAAGCTGTTCTGGTCCAGCAAAGCTGTTGCTGAATGGAGAAAGCTGTGTTTGATCACTTTTCCAGAGTGTTGAGCAGAGAAAATAGTAGGCTGGATTTGGTTATGGTCTTTCACCTGATTTCACTGGTAATCTACTCTTTTTCAAAACCGCTCAGAGTTCCAGGGAGTGGAAGTACCTCCTGATAGTGCTTTCTTCCTGGCACTGACTGAGGAGCTACAGTTTTGATTCTAGTATTTAGTATGAAGTCTAGGAACATCTCATGTAGACATTAGCATTTTGAATACCCTATTAGCATACTGGTTTAACCTAAGTGACTTTATGATTTAAGATTTATACTAATACTGATGGAAAAGGAATTCAGCATAAAGCCACGGCAAGCCACTCTTGTGTAGTGAACTGCCATAACTGGTAAAACCAGTTGCATTTTTCCCATGGCAAGTTCTATCTGAAGGTGATGTGGCAGTTAAATGCTGTCAAACCTTGGTTAAAAGCTGCCTTACTGTTTACACTTGATCTGTTCACTGTTATTTCCAGAAAGGTTCAAAAGACAGCTTGATGAAAAGCTAGATGCTTGCAATTGGAATTTGCCTACTTCTTAACTGAGTAAGAAGTGGCTTTAGATGAATGTGATTTCCTCCACTGTCTTCATGAGAACTGAGATTCAAATATACCCTCTGCCACAGGTTTGCACATTCAAGACAATCAGTCATCTATATGGAAAATCGGTTCTTTACACTTTTTTTTTTGCACAAGATTATATCATTGTGGGAAGTGGAGGCTGGGAGTCACGTACTGCAAAGTAAAATTCCTATTGAACCCTATTGCAGGGCTGTTTTTTTTTTCCCTTTAGTAGTTTCCAGCACACCTATCTTACCCATTCTTCTGTTCTGCACCATTTATAAGGCTGCTAAATTGTTCTAATGATTTCCCAAGTAACATTTTCTGGAAGAGCAGAATAATAACGACTCATGTCACTCTTAAACTGGTGTTGAAAGCTGTTGAGTTGGCAGAAGGATGTGCTAATATCTCAGCTAATGCTAAACATCAAGAAATATCCTCAAAGACTCTTTTTTAATACTTTTGCAAAGTCCTCGCCGGCAGCATTGCTCTGAATTTGGTTCTTCAGGATGTTTTGCCACTGCTTGACTGTAAAATCACTCTAAAGACACAATTATGCCACATGATGCAGAAGCATTAAAATACAAAAACCTGGAGAGTGCAGAATGTTAAACAAAGAACCATGTAGTCAAGAACAGTGGAGACATTTGACCTTTTGCATTTTTCTAGCAATAGTCTCACAGTAGCTTTTCCTGCAGCTATTGTAAGCCATGGCAAAATGAGGGGCATTTTGACCGGTTATGCAAGCACTTACGTCAACTTGGGAACTGTCTGTTCTCAGTCACTGAAACAGTGCCCAGGTCCATCCTGCGAGTAGCTTCGTAGGGATCACCACTGCTCGGGAAACAGTCAGCAAGTGTGCCAGGCTCTGAGAGCAATAACACGGAGGTTGAGAGGGCTGTGCATCTGTCAGGGGTATGCAGACTGTATTGATTGTGATCCTGACTCAAAGTGTAGTGAAAGAAGATCCCTCTCTTCATGTTGTTTTGCTGTGCATGCTATACCTGTTTTATTAATCAATTTTCTTACCCTCTGATGAGAAATGATCTCCTGAGGAATTCTAGAGAAAATTATTTTCCCTGTTCCCTACCCTTACATTGTTCCTGCTCGGATATAATAGCATTGCTTCCTGGCATCTGCACTAATGAGAAGGAAGGAAAGAGGCAGACTCTGGAGTGTTGACGGTGTCAGCAAATCGGGCACCTAAATGAGAGAAGTGTTGGTTTGAACTTTAGAACCATATTTATGACAGCATAGGTGTGGAAAAGGTTTCGTGAGTTTTTGTACATCCACTGCTTTTTCCATCTGTTCTACAAAGGGAAGGGTTCCTAACAGTAACACTCTAGACTGGTTACGGGTAGGACTTGTCAGAGAAACCGTCTTCATATCGTCTTTTATAAACTGTGCACAGCAGGTGTTCCATATGGCGCTTTCTTTAATAGTATTTGGCTGCTAAATTTACAAGTACCATTTTAAAGCTGGAAGAACAAATGCGTATTACAAAACAATTTGATAATAATTTCAGAGAAGTGAAGTGAATCTGCATTTAGAGTGAGATTTAATACTGGATTGCGTATATCCCCAGTGTTGCTCATTTGCAGAGTGATGTTAGACCTACCACTCAGCTTCTTCCTAGAGACACATACAGTACTTATTTACAGTACTGACCCGGTTCTTTCCTAAGGACATTCTTTGCTCGGTGTTCTCACAAATATAAATGGAAAACTAGTAGTCAAGTGAAAGCTGTTGCCTGAGGACAAGCCGATACTATGTGCTGTTCTTGTATTATTTCACAAGCAGCTTCTGAAAACTCAGTGTAATAAGAAACGGTTTAAAATGAGTTTTGCATGTGTCTAAATATCCATGTCTTTCTGTCTGTAGATAGTGAAAGTTGTGTGTGGAGTTTATCTAGAAAGGACTGTCATTTACTTGCTGATCTGCCAACTGAGTCTACGAGCACTTATTTGAAATATTTTGCACTGTGACTACATGTACCATGTTGTGACTATGTTACCATTCTTACCAGTGTTCTTGAGATAAGACACTATTTTTAAGAATTTCTCATTCAGCTGTTAAAAAACAAAAAGGCAGCTCTGTGTTTCATTTCATTATATGTTGTGCTCTGAAAAGAAGGAGATTACCTATGCCTGTAAATTTATGACTTAGTACTCTTCGGCATAATTTGTCAGGCACGTAGTACCAATATATAAAAAATAATAATTAGGGGGAATACTAGCAATTAATTTGGTCCTTGCACTTGCATGAGAGCAAGAATAGTTTTTAAAAAACTCAGCGACATTGCCAAATTTTCACATCTTCATGTCAGCTGAAACTTATCTCTAGCAACTCTAATACTGAAAAGCAGTGAAGCTCAGATATATTTATATTAAAGATCTGTGTATAAGTGCATAGTAAATGCACTTATAATGTGCAATTTTACTGTATGTGCAAATTTAATGTATTTATCCACAACTGTCCTCTGTTAAATTGTACGTATTGGGCATAGAAAAGTAAAAAACTTTAAGTGATTATAAAAGAAATGAGGCACTGGCTATCATCCTCAATTTTGACTGCATCAGGAGACTAAGCAGAGTAATTTCCTATTTTAATTGTGCATTCCACTATAATTATTCCACATTAGAAGCATAATAATTGTTTTTAGAATAAAGTAACTCTTAGAGTACTCTATAGGTCATATAGGTCACTACTGAGTACCTATAGGTCATCTGCCTTGTGTAGAAAGTATTAACAGTCAGCTTAAAACATAGTGAAAGGTGGGTCATAATACAATTAGTGTCAGTAGTTCTGCTAATTTTGTTGGGTCTTTTGTTTGCAGATGGGTCCCTAGGTAATGCTACAAAAAAAGAAGACCTAAACTCCTATATTTCTTCATACCTTGTACGTGATTTCTAATGATGCAAGTCCTTAATCACAGAGTCGTGGTCATTTAAGTTACCTACTTTTATTACTGTGCTTTGTTCTCCCTGCAATCGATCAGCCTGAAAAAGGCAGCAAGAAGTGCTATATAGGCTCAAACTAACTCTGTAAAACAGGCTCCAATTTCTGTTTTGAGTTCATTGTTGTTGGCTGGTTGGTTTGCTTTGCATATCTAGTTGTGTCGGTAGTCTTTCTTGAGACCTTAAAGGATCAAGATGAACACATAAAGGAAATAATGTTTTGGCTGGAGTCTTTCAAAAGCTTCAGTAGAGAGGAAGAGAAATGGAGTAAATGATATCCATAAGAGTTTGTTTCAGAAGTGTTTGCGGTGAAACAGAATTTTCCAGTGCACTTATGCCACATGCCATGTCCCACGCCCAATGTTAATGGATATGCCGGTGAATCTGTTTCTCTGGTAGTTTGACTGACGACCATGAAATCCCAGTTCTAAGAGAAGCAAAGTAGAGGAGTGCTCTTTCTGTATGATTTAGCCATGTACTTTGTGTGCCAGATGCAGAAACTGCCATTTCTGTTTGCTCAAGGAGCGGTAGGGTTCTGGTTTAGGTGCTTCCAGTCACTCCTTGGAGATTCTGGTAGTGACCTGTAAAGAGGCATAGAGCTGAGAGGCTTGTATTGTGCTCCAGTTACATGTAGGGGGTTAAACAGCACAAATTTCTTTCACTCTTGGTACCCACCCAGGTGTTGGAAAGCAGCAGCAGTCCCTCTCTGTGTAATGTATGCTGCTTTCCTGGTGCTTCTGTTACAAATGCATTAAACATCTTTTTAGATGTCAGCTCCTGAAGTGGGTTGAAAGAGTAATTTAGTTTATACATCTTCTCCCTGGTAAGACCGCAGTTTCTTCTGAGGAGTTGGGGTAATATGTGAGATGTGTCTGAGGGCAAAGGAATAGACAAAAAGTTGTAGTGGATGGAAGGAACTCTGATGCCACACTTGCACAACAGTTCTGCAAACTTTTTGAAGTAATAAATAAATGCATCAGTGAGTAGACTAACGGAATGAAAATACGGATTTAAAGCTAAGCATGGATGATTCAGCAGGATTAGAACATCAGTGGTGAGTGTTAAGAGCTTTAGAGGAAAAATTAAATCTTGTCATTTGTCATATCAACATTAACTCATTTTAGCTGAGTTACAGTGGCAGCTACTCATGTAGTCAGACTAAGCATTATACTTGTAAGTCTGTCTGTGTATAATCTTGCTGCTGAATGCCTGTATGGACCCTGACCCCAGTTTTTGCTGTTTTCTTGCATTGACACTGTGGATAATTGAGAGCCATAGGCTGCTCTGTTTGATTTTGCTTGCAAAAGGTGAAGTAATGCATGGTTTGAAGTTTCTGACTCCTTGGGGTCTGTGTGTTTGTAGACAGACCATAGGAGATAGAACTCTGCCTAACCTTCTTCTTGCAGTGAGGCTATTTCTTACTTTGGAGACCCATTTCCTTTGGTTTGATCACAGCTCTCAGGGAATAGAGGAGAGGAGAGAGGTTGTCAGCCAATAGCTGTTGAAGAGTCAAAGATGGTATTCCTTTCCTCACCTAGGCAGATCACAGATTTTCTTCCCATCAAGTTATTTTACGTAAATGAAACAATCACTCTTTTGCATATAGAACTCTTAAAAAATCTTTTTTTGTTGTTATCTAGTTCCACTGCACTAATTACAGAATTAAAAGTTTATTGGAAAATACTGTTGTAATGAAAATGTTTAAGTGAATCAACTAGAATGCATGTTTCTTCCATGTTTGTAATTATATGGTGCAGACTTTAAAGTGCAGGGAGTTTGATGGAACTAGAAAACCTTCAGAACATTTTAGCTGCATTGAGAGGACAGTAAACTGAGAGCATAGTGCTGACTATCAGTAAAAGTGCAAACCCATCTGTCCTTTCTCATGGACACATTACTTCACGTCAGGCTTGCTGAATTCTGTTCTTCCTCTCATTCTGTTGTTTCATTCTTTTGCTTCTAGATGCATCTAAGAATACACTGTTCAATTACCTTCCATCCTGTGTGACTATGTTAGGTCATTTTTGGATGCTAAATTTCATCTTTAGATCAGCAGTTGTAACAGCTGTGGAAGGATTTGAGCTCATCTCTTAGTTCTAAGAAGTTGTGATTGAATCCCCACTGTTTTCGATTCAGTCTTCATGGTTGAAAGATTCGTGTTTGCAATCTCGTGTTGCTTCCTGCTTTCTTCTATGGGATCTGTTGACTGAGGATTAGTGTAAGAGCTACGTAAGCAATACTCAGCCAAGAACAGATGTTTGAATGAGGGAAAAAGATTTATTTATTCTTAAAGTTCCATGTAACTGAGAGAGCATTAAGATCTGAATTTCACCTTGCCACATGACACTTCTTAATTTTTCTTTTCCAATGAACGTTAAATGTTTCTGAGTGATGTTAATATAACAGATAATATTGTTCAGCTCTTGGGAAACCAGACAACCCATGCTGCAGCAAACTGTAATACAATAAAGCTGAAAAACAGAAGCAAGGCAGTCATACAGAGAAAGAGCTGGAAGGGAAGCTTAGGGAATGCTGAAGACTTAATCATTCAAAACACCAAGCTAGCATTTTCCTGTTTGCAGGGAAGAATGTTGGTGATTTATTGAAATGGTTTGGGAGGGTGCAGAGAAACAGAGGATTTTCCGTAGTCATGTGGAACAGAAATACCATTTGCTAATGAAGATACTTCCTTCCAGCATCATGGCTACTAAAATATTGTGGTAGGAAAGTAGTGTGATGCAGTATGCCAGGAATATTATGAAGTTCTTTGTGCATTCCAGCCATTTTGGCTGCCTGTGGAAATACTTTGTAGGTAAATAGCCTACAACCCAGACAAACCACCACAGATGCAGAGGTGCCGTGGCTGGCTGCGTGCATGGCCACCTTGGTTCCTGCACACCTTGTTAGCTCTGGCAGCGTCTGGTGTGAACATGGCTGTGCTGCTTCTGAAGCCAGGCTGAGCCTACACACAGCTCAGTGCTATTTCAGCATCCAGGCCAGTGATTGTGCCAGGCCCAAGCTGCCAGGATGCAGGCCTCTCTGGTGCCAGTCTACACCCAGGGGTTTGCAGAACAGTGTTGAGGCTTCTTGGGGCTTTTCAGGGCCAGCAAGGAATTTCAGGGGGTCAGCAGGGCTGATAGGGCCCTGGTTCCATACAGCAGTGGGTGTTCTAGCACTGTGATCCCTTGTCTTCCAGGTAGACTCCTTGTGGATAGGGCCAGCTTCGGTTTAAAGCTGAAGCTGAAGTAGCAACTGTCTGTATCAAAACACTAGGAAGCACTTCTAGAATGAGCAGCGTGTGGGCGTACTCAGAAGACCTCAGATCCATAGCACCCATGCTTGCTGCCGTTATTTTTCTGTATTATTCAGAGTATCCCTGTCTTTTGTTAGATGTCTTTCGCAGAGATGATGAACGTTGCATCGCTCTTTATCATTAAAGGTAATGGAAACTTTCTGATAGAAATGTTTTCCAATGAGGTGATGGATGTTACTTTTTTTCAGTGTCAGTATAATATTATTTATTGAAGCACTTTTTAGTCTTAGAGTCTCTCACATTAACTTCCCTGTGGCAAATTAAGTTCAGTTTTATGTATGAAAGTACATGAAAGCATCAGTTAATTTTGACTGCAGTTTTCAGAGAAGGTACATTTACTGCTGCATTCAGATACAAACACAAGAATTCTTGTAGTACTACATCCAGCTACATCCAGCACAAGTAAATATTCCTATATTATGTTTTCCTCTAACTTTGTTTTTGGTTTTAATGTCTGTGTTAATAAATACTGTTCCCATTTCAGTAAAGCTGAACTGTGATACTGAAACATGAAGTGGAAATTAGTGTACAGTACTACAAATATCTCACAAGTGTATCTAACTTGTAGCAAGTTCTGTGTAAGTGGAGAGTGGAGATCATGGGACCCAATCTGAGTGCAGTTTTGTGGTCTAAATTAACAGCTAAAAGAATGGCGGAATCATAGCGGACATTTTGGTTTTCCAGCCGGTGAGAGAAGTGACACTCAGCTGAGACATAACTGATTTCTTTATGAAAGTTCCTTGAACAGCATCTGGAATGAATGGCATCAAGAAACTCTTTGTGATGGAAATTATAAGTGATAAACCACAAGCTTGGTCAAAAGTCACGTGATTCTGTCTGAGCAACCACAGTTCTCTTCGCTCAGTGCCAGTGCTCACTGAGCTGTCTGTACAACCTGAATTCTCATTCATACCAAAAGCTGATTCTGCATTGGAAATAAAAGGTACCTTGGGACTAAGCTTGAGCACTGAGCTGGTTTTGGTTCCCACTGTTCAAATGCTGCAACCTCCATGGCAGGCTTTTTGTCTATATCACCTAGGACTCCCTGGGACCTTTTTCTCTGTTTTGAGTGGTACTGCATGCCAGGAGCCATTTCTAGCAGGCAGTGTAGGTAAGACCCCACTTCATCCTGCATGGCCATACGGAGCTGTCTCAGCAGGCCTTGTAGCTTCAGACTTCACACGTGCCTTTATGTCATACAGCAGGGCCAGGAGCACATGCCTTCATTTTCATACAATTGACACAGTCCTCAGGCACTCGAAACTACAAAAATACTGCACAAAGAGCATAGGAGTGCTATATAGTACTTGGAGTGCAGCTGGGAAGACCTCAGAGTCAAATATAAGGTCAGATATTTAGGAAAAAAGAATGTGAGCTGTACTTGCAAAACGAGAATTCAATGTCATCTTATCTCTTCTTTTTTTTAAGGTTACTGGTTTCTAGGAGAGTAAGGTGAACATGTACAGTATTTAAGGTCAGTGCCTTAGACCTGTTCCCCTTGTTGGTAGCTACACTTTGTTCCACATCATGTGCATATCATTTTACCTAGATAGGCTGTTCTTTGCTTCCTGTTAAACCAAGCGTGCTGCTCAGTAACTGAGTCATGGATGTGTAATCAGGCCAAATCCTGTGTTCCTATCTCTTGCACATGTTGACTTAAGGAGGACCTGTATTTAAACAATAAAGTCAAGACAGGTATTAAAAAACTGGAATTAACATTGCCTGTGCTTTGTGACTCTAAAAACTAAAGCAAAGCCATGCCTGTTGCTGTCCATTCTGCACGTTGTCTGACATGACAGTGCTGTAAAGCAAACAGCAATCCAAAACAATTATTTCTTCCTCTCTGTTATTTGGCCTTACCATTTAACTCTGCTTGGAAGACATGGTTATGAATTTTCTCACCATCTCTCCTGCAGTGCTTATGAACACTTTGCAAAAATTCAATTTCAGGAAAATGTCCCGCTCTGATGCAGTCTTCCAGCATCTCATGGAACTTTGCCAGGAAGTTTCACAGGTACAGAGAGCAGAGAGGCTGAAATCCAAAATCTGAGGTTTGGCTCTGTTTGGCTGCAAATGGGAGTACATGTGCTTCACAGTTGCAGGAAGTGCTCAGGTTTGCATAGCCATGTCCGAATCCCTGCAATCTGCTCCAGTCCCATTTCCACATCAGTGCTTGCCATACTGTCTTCAGGCAGCACCTTGTTAGCCATATTGCCAGTCACAACTCCCCATTGTAGTCCCTGTTCTCTCTCTCTCCCAGATTAGTGCCAGAGTCCTTTCTGAAAGCAACAGAGGAGAAGCCAGGTCCTGTTTTCTGTTGTGGTTTTTTTTTTTTTTTTTTAATAAGAAGTGTTTGGCTTGATTTGTAAATTTGGCCTGGAAGGAGTGTGCTCAATTAGTGATGATGTGCGTGCCATCTGGACAGCTCACTGAGTGTCCAAACTGGAGATACTAACTTTTAAAATTTTAAATCCAAACACATGCAAATCATATTCCATCCACAGGAATTGTGACGCCCCTCTTGAGAAAAACCGTGTGGTGGTTAAATTTCACGTCTATGGCTCAAGACACAGTGAAGCTAGTGTTTCTCAAATGTAGATCGTGGGGCACTGGTGAAACAAGTAGCTGAACTGTACTGTGATTAAAATTCTGGGGGAAAAATGCTTTACTGGGGATTATGCCTAACATGTAAACGTTGGGCTTGCTGAGTCAAAAATAGCTGAATTTATGCCCGGTAAACTTGTTTATCTGGAAGAGTTGATGAAATATAAAAATTAGCAACGCTACTTAAGTGTGTGTGCCATAGCTATAGGTGAGAATTGTGTGTTACACAAGGAAAGCGTTTGGTCTGCAAATGGAAAAATTTTCTGTCATAACGTGATATACAGGATGCTACAACATGGTAATTTTTGTATGTGAAAAAGCAATGTTCCTATTGTTTAACATGAGAATTATATTTTAAAGACATCTGTATTAACTGATAATTTCTTATTTTGTTTAGTGTCTGAAGAAAGTAGGAAACATGGATGGTCATAAGTAGTAAGTGCCTTGATCATTTTTTATTATTATAAAGAGCTAATGGTGTTTGGCATGTCGATTTGTCACTGCCTGGGTCTATTGTGCATTATGTTCTGGCATCTAGTACTTATATGAAGTCACTAGTAGATATTTTATTTAAAAAGAATAAAAATAAAAAATGAAAAACTGCCAACTAACCAAAGAATGGAAAACCAAGTGAATTTACTACATGGCTAAAAATTGCATGTGTTAGAAATTTCCTACCTAATGGTAGGAAGTATATAAGCCATCTTATTTCAAGAGATATGTCTATTATTATCATCAACAACAGAATAAAACTAGATCATTCTTTTATTTATATTTTTGATTTAGCGAAACCTAAATATATCTGTGATTGTTTGACACAAAATCTGCTTTAAAAGGTATTGACAAAAGCCTACTAGTAAAAATTATCCACCAAATAGTATATTAAATAATGAAAGCTTTATGTAGCTCACTCTGGAAGTAACGCCTCCTGTTTATTTCCATGGAAATAACAGATACAAAGAGCACAATAACACTATTTGATAGAGCAAATTCTCAGCTATAAAACACTATATTTCAACATAGTCACCGCCAATAGCTATGCATTTTCACCAGTGATGAACAACAACCTGCATGCCATGCTCTTAAAAATCTGCCCCAGTGGAGGTTTCACTGCTACTACAATGGTGTCACTGATAGGAAAATGTTGCTCATGCAGTTCAACTTTCACTGTGCTAACAGGCACTGTTTGGTCTCCATAAGCGTTCAGCAAAGGCTCAGTGAAAGTTATTGGGTGCCATTTTTTCCACATGGAGGAATTCTATTCCGCATCTTTCCTTCATACACACTTCCATGTCAGACGCCATTCTGTCAGACTGCCCATCTGTTGCCATCTGTCACGCGGCAACAAGATGTAATGGAATATTGGTGGGAAGGTTCGACCTCTACTGCCATACCACCAACATCTGCCTCTGAAGACATGGGCCAACATAATAAAATAGGAGGCATTAATTTCTGAGCAGCCCTTGTATAATCACATTAAGAATAAGCAGGAGCCAGGTATTTCTCCAAATGATATTAGTAGTTGAATTTGTCTATGGTAAATGATTATATTCTTCATATCCCTCCAATTTCTTTATCTGTCTAATTCAGGAATCTCTATTAATCCCAGAAGTTTTTTTTTTTTTGTGACCTTGCATTAATAGCTCATTTTTATTCTTCCCACCATGTTGTCAGAATTTCCAGTGATCTCAAGCAAGGCAGCTATTAAGGCTGGTTGACATCAAATGAATTATGGTGTTTTCTTCATTTGACCACTGAACTGAGATACCAGTTATTTGCACAGCTGTAGCGTAGGTTAAAACACTCAACTGGCACATAGCTAGGGCCACATAATTGCTTCGATTTTACTAATTTATTTATTTTCTTCTGTAAGGTAATATTATGCTGTTCTCACTAGTTAAACTATCATATTCTGCTTTTTCATAATGCAGGGGGATTTTGCAGGATCTAAACGTCCTTGTCATTTATCAGATACTGTAAATTTTGTTTTTCAGAGGTGCTGCATCTGTTAGGTCAGTATAGGCTGGACCTAATTTGATAGGCTGAAGTTGCCAAAGTATGTGTAATGATTTGATTCTGCAGTGCTACATATGAAACATCATGTTTG
Organism: Numida meleagris; assembly: GCF_002078875.1. Taxonomy (NCBI): domain Eukaryota; kingdom Metazoa; phylum Chordata; class Aves; order Galliformes; family Numididae; genus Numida; species Numida meleagris. Next base: position 24,758,081 of record NC_034410.1, on the reverse strand, counting down.
GTGTGCATTCTTTATTTTGTGTGATAGCACCAAAAGTCTTTTATTCCAAGCTTAGTGAAATTCATAAACTACACTCTTTGGACTGGTGCTTGGGCAGAATTAAATGAGTGAACACCTTTCTTTTTTTTGTGAAAGTTTGTGGAAGAAGCCAAGAAGTGCAGTATATGTATGCATTTTGAATTTTGTCCTTGCTCATTTCCAGTTAAATTTCTTATCATCCATTTGGTGATTGACTGCCTCTTAACTCACTGATTAGAAATAATTGAAGCAAATAACATATCCCCAACAAACAAAGTTCCTTTTCAGGTCAAACTATGACATTAGTAACTGTGTAGGATCGAGCTGCCACCCTTTTTCGGAATATGTGTACCAGTGGTTTGTAGTTTCAGAATGTCTGCAGTATTTCACAGAAGCATAACTATCTGTGTGCCTCACTACATGACTTGATGTGTGTGTTGGGTCTGAAGACCCATCATGACCCATCAGTGAGTTGAGTCTTGTGTTAACTGAGCTAGTGGGCAGTATCTCAGTAATGTAATGCAGGTGAAGAGTATCTTTACTTAAAGAATAAATTCAAAGACTTAAATTTTCCTAGTGTGTTTAATATATTACATTTTAGCAACCAATTATTTCTAATAAGCTGCAGTGATTTTGCAGATCTTAATTTATACGATAAGGGAAAGGGCTCATAGTTTTGCAGAAATTAATAGTGGAATAACTGTTACTGAAAGAGATCAAGATTTAATTGAGAAATTAAATTTAATTGAGAATTGTATTTTCTATGCTTCATATGGTTTAAATATATTGTGGAATATGCAGTTTGTGTTTATATTATACTTTTTATTGGGTTTGCTAGATAAATGTAATGTGGAATCATCTGCCAGTAAAAATTAATCCTTGGGAGAAAAAAAATTACCAGTTACGCACCTACGTTTGTTACTTATTCTTTAAACAATGAAAGAAGTCAGCTATCTATTTTGCACATAGCCTACTCAAAAGAGACAAATATTCTTTTTATTTATTCAATTAAAAAGAATGACAATAAAGAGTGTAATTTTATTCTTTAAATTATCTTTATGAAATCCTGACACAGCTGAAATTGCATAAAAATTGCTCTCTAGTTAAGCAGTTCTACTAGTGCTCTTTTAAACTTTCCTGTTAGTTGTATAAAAATAAAACTTTAATTTCAGGGACTATATATTATTCCATAATGTATTGGGAAGATTTCTTAGCAGCTGGTTATTTGGCAATATTGGTGGAACTTGTATGGCTTTAATAACCTCGTTACTAATGTATAATGAGGAGATGTGTGTTAGAATTCACGTCTGCATATACATGAAATATTCAGGATGGAAATTTATTAATGTAGTTTGTTAGACTTATTTTTTAAGCATCGTATTGAAGTTCTGTTGTTTTGTTTCTTAATATTTTAGCAATTATCCAAGGGAATTTTATGATCAGTATGCTCAAAGCCAAGAAAAATCTGTGGTTAATAAAATGCAACAGAAATACTGGAAAACAAAGCAAACTCTTATAAAGGTCACAGGAAAAAAAGAAGATGAACATGTTGTGGCTTCAGATGCAGATCTGGATGCAAAACTAGAGGTTTGTAATGTCTGCATAATAACTATTCTCTGATAACTTCTAAAATGTTTTCATTTCCATCAAGCCTTTAAGATATGTACCTGTACATACTATATAACAATGTCTATACATCTTTATCATTGTTTTTGTATAATATCCTTTCCAATTTTGGATTGAAGTACTTAGGGAGACACGAGGAATAGAATGGCATTTTTGTAAGACAAATTTATTTGGAACCTAACATCTCTCATACCTATTTTTAGGTTTTGGTGGCAGGCTTTTTGTTGTCGAGAGCAACAGGAGATCATCTTTTGTTTATCAGGAACTAGTGCATAGTGCAGTCTGCTCTCTGAGGCTTTTTTGCAGATTAATGTTTTCTGGCATGAGAAAAGGCAGCTTCGGAAAATCTTTAAAGAGTAACTAGGAGAAGGAATCCTACTGTATGACAGATACAGTCCTACTGTCAGTACCCTCGGCCACACTGGAAAAGAGTTAAGGTTCTAAAACTGAAGAGCTTTAACATCTTTGCCTAAATCAAAAGATAGAGAATGGACTTCCAAAGTGTAATAAACAAGTTAATGTCCAGCTAAATTTCATTGGTATTGTTTTGTTGTGTAATGGTCAATGTTCTATGTTACTGTTTTTCTTAGAAAATCATTGAGTTGGGATTCTCAGTTTTTCACGTGTTTAAGCTGAAATACAGGAAACTTTTACAACACACAAATATTTGTACACTAACTGTAGTAGTGATAACTTACATGCCTAGAATCCTCTAAGATCTATATATGTGGCCATCGTGATAGGTTTTAAGTGGGATGTATTGATGTGAAACAAGATAGAGGGACTGAAACAGTATTTTATAAATATATACACCTGAGTTCTTATGGTCCTTATTGTGTTGCAAATTCATTAGACAGGATGCTTTGTTACCTCATGTGGGATTATAAATAGGGTAATCTGTTTACAAGATAAAAAAAAAAGTACAGATGTTTTAACTTAAACAGCTTTTCAACTGCAGGTCATGCTCTCCACTTAAAAGACAAGGTCCTAGTGTATGTACAGGAGGTTAAGCAGGTGCCAAAGGATGGTAGTTAACTGCACCAGCAGTCCATTTTGCTATTGTTTGCATGGTACTTGATGTAGCAGAGTGGAAGTTTAAATTGCAGCATGAAGGTTTTAGATGAATAGAAAGAAAGAGTGGTAATTTCTCTTTTCATGTTAATTTTGTGAACTTAATCGAGACAGATGTTTTTTTTTTTTCTACTTTCTTTGGAAACCACTGCTTTATCAATTTGGTGAGAAAACCAGAACTGTGACAGTAGGAAGTCCAGTTTAAAATCAAAAATTGTACTGTTGGCATACCCATACAAGTTTGCTCCGTTGTACTTTGTGGTATTAAAAATGTAATATACTTATTGCCACCTAACACATTTCAGTGAAACTGCTGATAGGCATTTTGATAACCTTTTGTTTTGTTGGAGGATGTTCAAAAACAAAGATTAGTACATCTTCATATGTATCGAAAGATATTAATTAAAAAAAAGTCATTAGTGCTTTGGTTAAATATCAGCTGTTTGGTCTGTTTCCAAAATGTTTATTGTCTTTATTTTCATTTTGTGTGTTTTGACTGGTCTGTCTATATAGTTTCAGTGGATAACTTGATTGAAAGAAATACACAATTAAAAAAGGCAAATACTCTTTCAAACTGGAAAGGTTACTTCGGCATGCAAGAAGAAAATACAAATTCTGAGTAATTTCAACAAAATTTAAGATAAGCTTTTTCTTGTGTTTTAATCTTTAGTGTTTCTTGCATACACTTAAACAAAATGTTTTTGTTTTTTCTGTTTCAATTCCAGCTATTCCATTCAATTCAGAGAACATGTATGGAGTTGTTGAAAGCAATAGAACTTTATCAAAAAAGGATTTGTTGTAAGTATGATCGAATACAGTAGTTAAAATGATGAGGATATCTGCAATATGGAATCTTCTAACAAGTGAAAAAGTAAAAATTGAAATGGGGAACTACTGCTTTAATCCTGATTAAAATTAAAGATAACACTCCGTGCAGACACCTAAATGTAGACTTGTTTAATTGTTTATAGATCTCCACATTCATGTTAAGTTTCATATTTGATGTTATGCAGTGATACAAAGCAACAGTTATGGGGGAAAGCTTAATTTTTGAGTTTTTTCCTGTACAGTATGTGGCCCATCTAAATTCAGAACTGTCTTGCATTAGAAATTCTAACTCTGTTCTGAATTCTTGTGTTTTTATCAGGATTGACTGTGAAGAACATTGGTCTTATTACTAGTTTTATAATTAACTAATCCATGCAATTATGATGAATTTGATAATGCTGACTTGGCTGCAACAGGTGGATATTAATTAGTGGTAGTCATTAGTGAGAGATAGGAACCTCATTTGGGAAGTTTCAAACAGCAGATTGTATTAAAAGACCTAAGAAGTTATCTCCCATTAATATTTTGACTCTCTGCTGCTGTGGTTTCTGGCCTAGAAAAATGAATCAACTTTGGAAACACCTTTTAATTTACTTTCTTTTGTTGAGTTTTATACATATTTTCTCCACTCTTTCCTTTTTCTTTTGCCTGTCCAAAGAGGAGGTTCAGAGATGATGTTTCAGGATATTTAGGTAAAATTGTAATACAGGATAGCAGTGTATTTATTTGAGTTCAAGAAGTATTCCACACTAGCAGGTGAAATTTCCTACACAAAGATGTGCATGCAGCACACTCTGCCCTAGTATGCTATGAGTCTGCAATAGATTTGATTGTCAGCGTTTACCAGAATGACAAGAAGACTTCAAAACATCTTTCAGTATATTGGAGCATTCTCCTCATGGAGCCTGGGAAGAAATAGGTGCTGTTGAAGACAGCCACTTTGAAAGACTATTAGATGAGGCCACAATTAAATGTTTTTGTAAGGATGTGAGATTGTAGAGACTTACAGTTCCAAATTGGGAGTAGCCAACATGTCAGTGTATAAACGTCTTTTTTTGTGTTCATCCTCGTTTGAAAAGTAAATTCAAAAATATTATTTGAAATGTGAAAAATGCTAGAGTTCCAAAAGTGATCCTGCAAAGAAATTTGAAAGTAAATGATGCTTAACGTGAAGTACTAGATTTTTCATATTAAAAAAGTTCAGTTGTAGTCAAGCTTGAAAAACAAAGACCAAGATTAAGAACAAGTGAAAAAGCTTTTGGTAGTGTAGCTAAGCATTAGCTTCAGTGTAAATAAGCTAAGATTAGGTAGTCCAGGTACTAAAAAGGATATATATTTTTTATTTTTGAAGAAAGAGACGAAAGGATACTACAGTTGAGCCACTGCTGGGTCCTTAATGTAATCTAACCATGCTTTTTTTGTTGTTGCTCAAGAAGGAAGTAGCATGTTTTTTATATTGACTTTTGGCACTGACAAAATTTTATGATTCTTGTTAAGTACAGCAAACTCATGAAATTTACTGATTTATAAAATCAGGAATTCCGTGAAATTAATTTTTCTGTGCTGTTTGGATTTGGAGTGAGTTAATCTATTTGATGTTAGGCCAGTTTAAAAACTGTTAGAAACATGCTAAATTACATGTTTGATCACTCGTTTATTTTCCATTAGTTCTGTCTCAGGAAGAAAATGAATTGGGGAAATTTCTTCGATCACAGGGTTCTCAGGATAAAACGAGAGCAGGAAAAATGATGCAAGCAACAGGAAAGGCCCTCTGCTTTTCTTCTCAGCAAAGGTATGTTTATCAGTATAACCATCTGATCGCATGGGATAATGGTAGTTGATTCATCATTGTTATAATTCATTTTACCGCTGCAGATGTGTGAGGAGCAAAGTGATAAGAAATTTGTTATTGATCAAAACTGTTGAAGTACTGGCAATATTTCTGGCTTTCTGTGAGTAGTTTTGCCAGATCATGTTTTCTGTCCGATGGGCCTGCTGTGTCTCTAGATCTCCAGATTCCTCCACATATGCTTGTTCAGCTCAGCAGTTATAAAGCTATATAGGTGCTGTCTGCATGGCCTTTCTAGCAGTGGGACAGTAAAGGAGCTGGTTCAGTCTCTCTCCTGCTTAGTTGCAATTCTCATTGTGCAGAAAAACACTACAGTAGTCATATTGTGGAGGTGTCCAGGTCTTGGGATGGTAGGAGGTGGCTTTTTCTGGATCCCAGTCTCCCACCTCAAATAAATGAAGCTATTTTCTGCTTTAACCTTACCGTAAGAATCCCGAGAAAAGATCCCGCTGACCTTATGTAGATTGGGTAGGAGCAAGTTGGTAAAAGGTGAAGAATACAGAGGGACACTTAAACTCTTGCTTTTCCATAGAGCTCTTGATGTCTTACTGACCCTGTGCTTGTTCAAAGGGTTTAAAAGCAACAGTACTTGATGTTGTTATGGGTTGTATTAGTGTGGAGGATTTGGGTTTTGTGGATTTTTTTTGTTGTTTTTTTTTCCATATTAGTACTATGAAAGCTTTAAATTTTCCATCAGTCAGAAGGGAAAAATCAGTTCCATGATGAATTACAAATCAAATTCTCTACTCTTACAGGATTTGGGGAGACTCTTAATTATTGTAACACTTTCCAGCTTTAGCTTAATGGAGCAGCTGTTTGGCTCAAAATAAAACTTCACCTATCAAGTACTGAGAATTTCATGTTTATTTTGGGCTACAGTTTGGTCATTAGCACATCCAGGAACGGCCATGTGTAGGATCTTCAGAACACATGTAAGGTGCCTTTGAGCAAAAGCCCTAATTATTTGCTTTTTTAAAAAGCTCAACATTTTTCACAAATTGCACCGTAAGATCTGTCCATGTGAACTGATTTTTTCCTTTGAATGACTGGTTTGGTGTTTGTAGAATTGAAGAAATGTGTATTATACCCAAAAAAGACACAGTAAGAAGTTCACATTTTATTGTATCTTTTATTTGATGTACATCTAAGGCATCTTTTAAAATAAATTCCCATAAAAATAAAAACAGATGTTCACCTTTCTTTTCTTTTTGAGCCATCTTCAAGCTCATCTTGGAGTCAGGATTGTTCTTACTTACGTTGCATGCCAATAGCAATCTGGAGCTCCAGTAGATGAAATTTGCTGGCTATTGGAGCTGAAATTAGAGATTCTCCTAGGCCTAGGAAGTCCCTAAGTGACAAATTAAACTAGCTCTACACTGGTGTGGAACTGATTGAACCCATTCCAGTGAGGTGGCTGCTGGCAACAAACAGGAAAGCAGAAGCAGCAGATGGAAACATGCAAAAAGTTGGAGTAATTCTGTCTAGTCTGAGATCCCATTAGGAGCTGAAGTGATGGCATAGCGAAGACAACAGTGTCCCCTACTGCCTCTCCAAAGTGTAGTATCTGGAACAGATATTTAAGAAAATCCCTAAAACCTTCCCAAAGATAAATATCCTTCAAAAGAATTGCTCCAATTCCCTAAAATAAAGAAAAAGAAATCAGTTAATTAGGCACCTGGCAGATGACTTCTTTGTTTACATGTACGTGTGAAGATTAAAGGCTAATAGAAGTGCTTTTTCTGAGGCTTAACTTGACGATCCTGATGCATATGTGGTATGTATCCAGTAATACAAATGACCTCAGGTGCGTTCTTACACTTGTTAAATGCAGCTTGCAAAGAGGGAAGTTAAAATCATAAATGTAATCATTTTAGCTAAAGAAAATGTACACATTAGCAAAAGTTTATTTTCCACTCACATGAGTAAGTGAAAGAAACTGTGAAAGGTCACTACTTGACTAGGAGGACTGGAAACCCAATATACATACAAAACCATCCATTTTGTGTATATTCCCAACCAGTCCATACGGCTGTCTGAACACAGAGTAAAAATTAAGTGAATTCTTTCTGCTCTTTGTCTTTTGATTACTAGCAAAGTATCAGTAATTATATTAATTTGTGTGCCTTTGTGGAATGACTTCCTTCCCCTCATTTCTTTATGTCTTCCCCCAGATTAGCCCTGCGTGCTCCTTTGACTAGGTTATACCAAGAAGTGGAGACTTTCAGGTATAGGGCCATCTCAGACACGTGGCTGACAGTAAATCGCATGGAACAGTATCGGACTGAATACAGAGGAGCTCTGCTTTGGATGAAAGATGTTTCTCAGGAGCTGGATCCAGATCTTTATAAGCAGATGGAGAAGTTCAGAAAGGTATGACATTTCCTGTCGTTTCCTAGAATGGAATGCCTGATGAAGCAATGAAGCATGATTTTGATTATTCTGAGAAAGATATAACTCTGCAGAGCTAAGGATGCCATTAAACATAACTGATCTTTTTCCGTGTGACAGAACTCCAATTAATCTGATATGGAATACAGTATCCTTCACAGAAGAGTGGGCTGTAAGGGAAGATATGGTAGTAAGAAATATCATTTTTCAGTAGTCAATTCAACTTCATCTTACATCTTTATAATTTAAATAACATACATGTTTTAAAGAAGGTTATTTAATTTTGAATACCTAGCTGTGGTGCCTGAATGACTAATAGAAGAAGGCATGTCTGCTTTCAGCAGGGAAAGGAAAATAGATTTTTGTAACCAAAATGGACAGAATAACAGAAATGCCATAGTATCTGCTGATAAATCTTTGCGTGCAGTTAAAAGCAGGATTTTTCAGAATGGAATGATGTCGGATTTGAGGGAGGAGTTCCGTATACAGTTCAGCATCATTCCTGGGCAACCACCAACCATTAAAACTGTTAAGAATGCACTCTCTATAAATTGTCTTCCTTCAGCATCTCTCACGTTTGCTATACTCCTCCCCTGCCAAAGGGCTTCCAAAAATCAGAAGTCACAGACAATAGTCTGCAGATTTGCTACCAGATGTGAGGATAGAATTTATTTGTGGTGATCCTGTTCAGGAATGCTCAGGAGGCCCTTGCATGTATCAGTGAAGGATTGGAACTTTTCTTAATGACTATAATGTTCACAGTTTGCTGTTTATGAATGTTGACTATTATGAGGAGTTAAGGTCCTAGTGGCTTGTGCTTTGAGTAAATGTAGTAAAAAACAAACAAAAACCACCAACAACAACAAAACCAACCTTATTAAAATTGTGTGATAGTTGAAAGCAGAAGCCTAATAACAGCAATTGTGCTAACAGGCATGCATATGTACATATGAGGACGTGTCTTAGAGATAGACAACATACGAAAGACAATCCCTGTTCATTAATGGCTTGAGCATCCATCTTTCTGTGACTGGAAGCGTTTGGAGATGAAAGGTGCTTAATTTTAAAAGCTTGAATAAGCCATCCTAATGGAAAAGAACTGGTATGCTTCTAGACTATGCCATTTCTTGTAAACTGAAGTGGTGACAATAGCAATTAAGAAAGGGGTGGAACAGATGAAATTCCAGCTAGCCATCTAATCTTTATTTAATATCCTTGAGTGCAGGATATTCCTGTAAGTCTTGTGGCACCAGGCAAGATTTTATTATGCCTTGTGGGAAGTGTTTATAACAGCAAGTTCTTACAGGTAAAATAATTGGTGTGATCTTGGCCTCAGCCGATTGCTTATGTGTAATGTTTGATTTATTAGAAAAAGACTTAAAAAATGGAATGTTAGAATGAATAAAGCAGTGCTGGTAATGGTCATACAAAGGTGACTTATAGCTTTCTTGAAAAACAAATGCTATGGAAGGTATAAATTATGTAAATGGCAAAGTAATTAAAATAACGTATGCTTTGACTCATGAGCTGTGCATTTAAAAAGCTGAATGTGAAATTTCAGCCCTCTCGCGTTGCTGTGCTTCAAGGTCAGCAAAAATAAAGTCTTTTTAAGCTTAGTAGTATTAAGGTTAGGAAAATTTCCCCATTTGTACCGTGTTAAATATATTGAAATATTTCTAAGTCTGAAATGACTTATATTTTAGCATAAACAAATCATTGATGTGTTTGGTATAGATCCTAAAATTCTATAGCATTGCCTTGAATACCTCAAAAAAACTTGAAGAATGTCTTTGAACCTTTCTTTCCTCTGGCTGTCAACAGAAAACCTTTCAGATCACATAGTATTGCAGAGAACAAAAACCTCTATGTTTTGTAGCCAGCAAAGTAAAGAATGCTCTTGGTATCAACTTCCCTACATGTTTTAACACTTGCAAAAGTTAAACTTTTTCTTTTTTCATTTTTGAAAAACATTATGGAAAGAAAATCCTGACGTATGATTTACCTAGATAGCTGTTGCTGAACAAGGCACAGGTTTGTTTTTAGTGCTTTAGGGATGTAGACGATAGACATAACTGATGGTGGATACTGCAGCCCTGAATAATTATAAGAGTTATTTTTATTCTCTTTTTGTTATATTCTTGCTTGCAGATCTTGGTTGTACCATAGTGTGGCAGTGTAATGCAGGGCTTTTAAGGCTTATTTTGGATCTCTCATAATTTAAGTCATGGTTAACTTTGTGTTGAGAATGATGCCATAATTACAGATGTAAGATTTTTTAATTCTCAGATACACCATCACCAGTGAGAAATGTTTGATCTGGAGCTTCTTATGTAGTGATACACCAGCAAGTAGTTAATGGAGCTGATCTGAGAGAGCATTTGGAAAAAAAAAAAAACTTCAGACTTCTAGTTGTAAAAATGCTACGTGTTACTTCAGTAAATGTCTTTTTAATTTTGAGTAAACAGTGCTGGTATAGAGATCTTTAATGTACCCAGTGCATCAGCATTGTTTATATCACTCGGTAATAGGACTGGCTTTCAAGCATGTAAGCCTTTGTAATATAATGTTAAATACATCACTATGTGTACAGAGGTGGTACTTGTTTTAGGAGACCAAAGCTAAATCAATCCAGATGGGCTTTTCATACCTCCCATCAGAGTAGCTAGAAGATCAATAGTTGAGTCAGTATTTTCAGAGCTGATAAAATCTGAGTTAAAACATTGGCATTTTTTTAGCTCTCTTTCAAAGCAATGAGGTACTTGAATTTTCTACTGCTGTTTCCAAGACGTCAGTGTAAATACAGTAGATCCAGCAATCCTGCCACTTTCAAAGTGTTCCAGTGTTGTTTTTTTCAGCAATAACCTGCAGAAAAACCTTTTTACATTGTTACATGAGGATATCCTTGTGATTGTTGCTACTTAGTCAAACCAAGGAAACAGGTAAAGCGTTTACTTCTCCCCACAGTGTCCTGTGAATGCTATGTACCTCCACTGTTTTTTGGGAGGTTTGTTGTTCTTTTTGTTTTTCCTATAAACAAATTTTATGGATACTTGAGCAGTGCTATAGATAATAGTGGTCTTTCATCCCCAGTTTGCAGCTTCAAGTGTTGCCTGAGGGAATCTAACCAGTGCTTTGCTGTGCAATGCTGTAATATTTGAAAGAATTTCATTGAGTTAATGTTCATTCACCAAATTCTCCAACGCTGATTAGGTTTGTAAGTTTCTTAAGTACTGGCTGTTCTGTCTGTCTGGTTATGAAAGACTGCAGTGTGAGCTCTGCTGTGATGCTGTAAAATTACAGACCAAATAGCCCAAGTGCTGGTGGTCCCTGTATCTCCTTACCATAGCTCTGAAAAACAAAGATTTTCCATGCATTTTCTGAGAAGAAACATACCAATGTGCAGAGTGATAGATGTGCCACCAGGCGACAGCCTTCCCTAGACAGCCTATAAGGAACACAGAAGAGGCTGTTTGGTTCAATTTTACTTAGCTAAGCTATCATGTCAGACGTTTATACAGTGTGATATAGACATTTTTATCAAAACTAGACATTACAGTACCTCCTGTAACAGGTTAAAAATTAAAAAGCTGAAAAAATTAGCATATTGAACTTCAACTATATGAAAAATTAAATCCTTCAGATGGCAAGATATATATAATGCTACATTGGTAGAGCAAATTAATCCTTACTATATATTTGGGTTTTTCTTTCATCATCTTTATGCTCTCTGCCTCCCTTCCTTCTGAGGTTCAAGCCAAAGCTGAAGTAGCTTTGTAAATTCACAGGGCTTTCTAAGTACTGGGATCCCTCAGGCAAGCTGTGCTGTAGCAGTGTGCTGAGGACTGGGTACTTGGAAGCTGGGGCTCAATTTCTCCCTGTTGCATAGTCCCCTCTGCTTTGCAAGGATCTCTGCTTCTGTGTGAACCAAATGAAAGCTTAGATGGGAGAGAGATGAAGTTGAAACTGCAAGGGTAAGAAGCAGTGCATGGGCTGTTTGCCACAGAGCTTTGAAAATGCTGTGAGATTCATCCACTTGAAATACAGTGCAAGCCCTATGTACTGAGATAGCAGCAATATGTATCTGTTTGTAAAGCTTTGTGTATTAGATTGGAGTGCTGTCTGGAAGAGGAGTCGCTTCTTGATCAGTATGTTTGTGGGAGCCATGGGGGAACAAGTAGTGTGGTGTGTGCTGGGCCTCCTTGTTCAGAGAGATGAGATAGGCCCTACCCTGCAGTGCTGCACCTCGAACTACTTTAGTGGTGCTGAAGAAGTGGGATGGATCCTAGCATGGAAGAAAAGTGTCAGTATATTCCCAGTTCCCCTAAAGATCCTAAAAATTATAGGTCCCTTAATGTCTGGCTGTTACTTTGCAGTTGTGAGGAACTTGCAAGCTTGCAGCTGAGTTGTTTGGGAGCAGTTTATCTCAAGTTCTTCCTAGTTGTAGCACTCTGTATACTTGAAAAAAAATGAATGTCCTTAAATGGCATTTTAGACATAAGTCTGGCAAGAGAAAAGGCAAAGCAGTAAGAAAAAGGAAGGCTCAACAAGAAGAATTTGTAATGACATAACAATCGTTTAGATTGTTGTTTTTATAAATGTAGTTGTGTAGGGAGCAGCTGATCAGCACAAGTTCTCTGCTAAACGTCTTTTAGGAAAGAAGTTAAAGCTTGTATGGATGGTTGGGGAATAACGAGAATCTAAATAAATCCATTGATCAAAAGGTCAAAAGGGAAACATTAGAATGCATATATTGTAAAGACCCTAGGAAGTCTGGATAAGATGCATCTGCTGCAGCTTTACAGGGAAGGCTTAGGAGGCCATGGAATCCCTTACATCTTTATTCCTCCGCTGCCTCCCTGCCTACCAGCTCAGCCGGGTATGAGTGCAGTTTGGCTTGTGTGATGTTGAAGAGGCTTTCCCATTTACAGCATCATCTCCTGCTCTCCATATTCTCAGCCTCCATTAACGCCAGAGCTGCAGGCAGCCCTGCAAGCCTGGAGGCACTGTGGAAATGTACTTGAGGGTTATTTTTTTAATTGTCTGTTAAACTTAAATCTCTTGGAGTGTTGAGGAAATGCAAAAAGTCTAAGCAGGGGAAAAAAGACAGCTAATATGGTACCAATCTTTGAAACAAGAATGAATTTGACAGTTCCCATCCTTGTAAAAATAATTTCAGTTTGTGGTAAAATGATGAAAAGAAAATCTGTAGGCATTTAGAGAGTAACAAAATGAGGAGTAGTGAACAACACGAGTTTATAAATAACATTACAGAATTTTATTTTGTGGTTCTATACAGCTTATGAAATCAGTAGAAAAAATGCATTATGTATAATAAATATGGATTGTTCAAAAGTACTCATTGCTGTTTCTTACTGGGAAAATGAATTAAAACTTGCTAAAATAGTATGTGCACTTAAGAGCTGAGACTGTTGGTTGAGGAATGCTAAACAAACTCGTAGAAAATAAGGATAGAAAATGTCTTGAAGATCAGCTAGACTGTTTTCCTGCCAGGACAGAATCATGCTTTTGTAGTATATTTTCCAAGGGGTTTTGCTCAACTAGTAAATAAAATTCAGTTGAGGATGACAGTCTTAGAAGTTTTGTGGATCTTGATGGTGTTCTAGTTTAATTATTTAGAAGTCAGCTAAAAGAAGATGTGTTAATGTTAATTACTTCTGCAGATGATATTGAGCTGGAAGGTGTTTTGGTTTTCCAAGCAGCAAAGTATACCAGCATCCCAAAGGAAAATGTCTTTGGCCTTGGCAGTCAGAGTGGTGTAATCAATACACTTTCAGCTGCCATAGTTACAAGTAGCACTGTAAGTGATTCATCTTTAGAGCCAGCTATGGTATTTACTGTTTATCAACTTCGGTTTAAAAAAGGGAAAAAGTTGTAGACAGCAGTTGTTTCTGTTTCTTCTTTAGATGATACTTCCACATTAACTTCTCTAGTTAACGAGTGCAAAATTTAAAGCTTTTTTTATGCTCTTAGGAGACAAAAATGTAAGCCTTTGCATGTGAGAGAGTAGATGATGAGTGTTGTTCCCTGATGATAGAAAGACCTATAAGTTGCTTTAGTAGGCCACACATTAGATATATTTGTGGCACTATTATGTGAAAAATACTGTTGAATTTCATCATACCTATTAGAAATATGAGCAGGTAGGGTCTGTCAATTTGATAGTCCATCTTTATCATTCTTGCTGATCCGTTTGCTGATTTGGATTACTGTTACTCATCAGACAAGATCAGATGAGATTCTAGGATACCCAGTAATATTTCCTGCAAGATAGCTGTGTACTCTAAAATTAGTGAGATATCATCACTTAGCATTCAGAGATCTGTATCTCAGTGAAGCAAAGTGATGGCAGAGATAACAGCATTCACATCCTTCACTTCTTGTGGCGTGTTTATTGCCATCAAGAAAATCAGAATCGTAGAATCATTAAGGTTGGAAAATGATCTCCGAGATCATCTAAAGCAACTGTCCACCTACAACCAATGTTGCCCACTAATTCATGTTCTGTAGTACCACATCTGCACGTTTCTTGAACACCTCCAGGGATGGTGACTCCACCGCCTTCCTGGGCAGCCTGAGCCAGTGTCTGACCACTCTTTTGGAGAAGAAGTTTTTCCTAAACACTTTGTTTCGTTCTGGTTGGGACTGAAAGAACATAATTAATATTGAATATTTTTTTGTATTGTCATCATTGTCTCTCCTTGCAAAGTCAGATGAAGTTTCAGTGCTGAGAACATCTTTTTTGTGCTGTTTCTGATGTAAAGCTTTTTTCAGATTCTCCAGTGTCAAATTCAGTATCATTAAGTGCTGAAACCAAAACAAAAAAAAATACTTTACATACAAAATATTTAAGCATTTTAAGTTGTTTTTTAAAAAATCACCTTTTTATAACAAATTGACCCTAAGCCGAACTGTTTTTCACAGTGTATTTTATAATCTTATAAATTTAAATTACCATTTCAAGACTAATTGTAAGAATCTTGTTAGACAGTGAGATAAAATCAATGGTTTTTCTGAAGCTATTTCGTGTATATTAAGTATTACTGACGACTGTTACTAGGTTAAAAGCAAAGTAACAATTTGTGATAGAGATGCCCTTTTAAAAGCATAATAAAAGGATGCTATTTAAAAATAGAAGCAAGCTTTTTGGAACAGATTACATCATCTTCAGATGTATTGCTTGTAGAATATAGTTGCTTCCAGAGACTGAATCTTGCCCTTGAGAGGTGGTTCATCATCCACTCAGTTATTTTTAAGAAGAGTCAGATGAGACCCAGCAAAATGGCTGTAAAAAAAAAAGTAAAATGAAGTGTTAGACTACATATTTCAGTGATCTTGTTACATGCAACCTAGTTGAAATGCAAAAAAGGTGGACTTGGTTTAATTGTTGTGCAATTTCATGCTTGTACATATCTCAAAAAAAAGTAGGTTAAAGCCACTGTTCATATAATTAGAAGTTGTATTACTTCAGCAGAATAAAGCAAATTAAAAAAAAGTTAAATGATTTAATTCAATAATAGTGTTAAGTTAATCTTTAATGTAATAATTATTATGAACCCCAATATTAGAAAGGTGCTCTCAAATATGATTTGGCAAACTTTAGGCTTCGACAGATTTTTTGAAATCTAATAATTATAGAATGTGTAAGCATTAAAGTTAATCTTGAAATTTAATAAAAAGGAAGAAAGGAGCTACTGAACACTGTTTTCACTTAATTATCCTGCTGTGTTTTGGTCTTAAAATCAGGAATAAATGATAATTCCCTTGGCAATTTCAAGTGGTCACTTGAAAACTCTAATCCTGCAAACTGATCTGTGTGGGCAAAGCCCCTAACCCATGTGGATCATTATGTGAATACAGAGCCTAAATGAAGTGTAAAAATGTAAACAAGATAGGCTGTGAAAGGAGAAATGAGATTTGGAAAATTCCCTCAGCCTTAATAATCTGAAAAGCTAGGAGGTAGCTAAAGAAATATTTTTTATAAATAAATGAAGTACAGATGTGACTAAACTGAGAGAATTCTGCAGGAGAGAAGAATAAACAGGAAGAGGAATACAGCTGTTGGGGAAAACTTTGTTTACACAAGAGAACCAAGTTTTTTGGTCACCACTGCCCAGGAATTTGTTCATATACTTTCCTAAAACGCCTGGGCACATACATAATGTAGTCCATCTGCTTTTACTTCATTAGGCCTTTTGCTGTTCAGTTATGTGCTATATAGGCTCTGAATCTTTTCTAAGATACTATGTTTGATTTTTCTCCTTCACTTAGTGAAACCAACTTGAAGATGAGATTTAAAACAAACAAACAAACAAACACCCCTAAACAGAACTATTCTAACCAGAGAAATGTCTGATTTCAACTTTTTTTTTTTATTCTACCTGAACCCTTTCTTCTTTGACAGCGCAATGTGAAATCTGAAGAGCAGCATAGAAAAAGATTTAGAGACTTTTATAATAACTTAAATCTTTCTCAGTTTGTGTCAGGAAAGAATATAATTAAATTATTTTGAGGGAAATATGGTGCAATAAACTGATGTATTAAACATCAACTATGAAACTTATTAATCATAATTTATTTTACTTCTTAACAGCACTGTCAGTTCAGGTAGTACAGCTGTGTACTTACACAAAATAGTTTATCTCTGGAGCAGTAATAGTACACAAAATTATCTACAACGGACACATTGTGTTACAAGTGACTTGTGATTGTTAGTGGTTATCATTCTATTGCCTATGCAAAAAAATGTTAAGTAGAAAACAAAATCTGAAACTCAGCTGTACAACTTCTCTTCCTGCATTAGCACTGTAAACAGGATGGCTTTATACTCAGGACAGTGAGAGCATCTAGGCACCAAATATTAAAGGCAGCCTGGTTATTGTGGTGATGGTACAAGTATATTTCTAGGGGTGTTGGTGTCACACTGCTAAGATTTGCTTTGTGTGTCAGCACATTATACATCCACCCATCACAAGTACATCATAACCAAAGGCCATTGGCCAAGAGGATCTTGCAGCCAGCTTAGTGTTTTGTGATGCTTTAACTGAGGAAAATGTTTTCCCCCTAAGCATTGGTTTTTAACATCCCTTTACCTAATTCCAGTTGACTCAGTTTCTCCATCCACCCGCTCAGAAGCATCTCAGAATTAAGTAACAGTCTTGTTCAGACCCTGAAGAATTTGATTTTGATGCAAAGAAATGAAAAATATAAATGCAGTTTTCTAACTGTGATGATGTTGCACCTAAAGGATTTGACATATCTTCGATAAATGAGGTAGAAACTGAGCTGCATAATTACAAGGTGAATAAAATGGACATAATAGGGAATTTAGTTTTATGCTATAAGTTCCTTTACATCGCCCCTCTGGCTGGTCTTTCAGCAGCTTTCAAAAACAGTAATTACCTGTCTCTATCTCCTGTAAGAGCTAACTGTTTAATTGCTCCCCACTTGCCAGCACCTCCCTGCTCCATGTATGCCAACCATCCTTTGCTTTCAGATTGTGCAATATAATTAACACTACTGACTTGTGAAAAACTCAGAGCGATTCTCAGCACATTTAACACTAAGTCTAGGTTACTTCTGGTTTAGAGCTGATGAGATCTTTCATACCTGGAAGCTTACTTCTTTGCTTTTGCCATCTGTTTTGGTTGGCCTGCTTCTTGCTACAAATCTTTACAGTCACTTTTGGCATCTTGCAGACTTGCATTGTAGTAACAAAAAAATGTCTTTTTTCAGACCCTATAGAGTTATATACATTTGTGCTGTTGGATTTTTGTCAACTCCCTCAGTCATTTGAGGATATGTTCTGAGTTATCAGAACCAACCTCCTCCCTAAAGAGGATATATGTTTTTGCACAAAAATGTGCACCCATTTGCAGTTAAGAATAGTATGTGTCCAAGCATGCTGTTGTGGTAATTACTCTCAACTGCAGACTTACAGATGTGTGTTTACTGCTACAACTGCATTTGGTGTCATATCATAAAACTCTATCCCAAAACTCTGAAGTAATGCTATGTAGGTGAATGTTGTTCTGCTTGCAATTTGAGAGTTTCCTGGTCAACAGACCAGAAAAATCATTGGTAATTATTTTCTGTGCATGTCATTGCTTCAGGGATTGTATTAGCATCGATACATTTTTTTCCTTTCAGCCTGGTATAGCGCACACATCCTGAGTTTGACTAATACTGAAACTTGCCACCAACAGAAAGCTGAGGCGTGTACTTAGGCTGCTTAAAGTAGAAAATGCAGACCTTCTGTTAGCCAGATTAGATGTGAGATTGTTATTGCCCTCCCTTCCTTTACATTGTCATTTATTGTTTGTTCTCTTTTAAAAATAACTTGGATATTGATCCAAGCTATAAAAATAAATCAAAGTGCTGTGAGATACCTTTCCATTGCAATTGAAGATGGTGGGTAACAGAGCGCAGAGCTATGCATTTGAAAAGTAGGGGAAGATTTTTGGAAAGGAAAAGCCAGTGGTACTTATAGCCCTTTTCCTGGGAAGAGGGATGGCTATACAGATCTGCAGCTTTTCAAAAGATGGTGCCTCAATGTAGTTTAACTAGTGCAAAGCTCAATGCAAACATTCACTTTGTATTGAGAATATCAAATATGAACTTAGCTTAAAAATGTTTCCTTCACAGCTTTGATTCAAGTAAACAGCTCTTAATTGAAGTAAGTCTTTTGTAAACTTGTTTAGCGTTTGTTTAATTCACAATCATTTTAAAAAACTGTTTAGTTAAGCCAGTGGAAAAGTAATGCTTTATCCGTTTCTAGGTTTGTGGCATTGGAGGCTACTGAGTCTTGTAAGACGGTGTGACTCAGTCACGTTTTTTGTTTTGCCTGATTTTCAGCGTGTGGTTGTTGTGCTGTGATCATGGTTTCTGTAATAAGTTTGAGTGAGGTCCTGAAGAATTGAAGATATGTTACTGTTGTTGCTTTTTGCTTCATAAATTTAACAAACCTTTCTCCACTTTAAAGGAAATCATGATTGGAGTGACCCAACTCTCATGTCTGAGAGTTGGTTGCATCCCGTATTTCATAGCTATTTTTCTTAAAACTGACATGTTAATTTCTCCGTGTGTTGTGTGCTTTATTGCAACGAACTGGTCGCTAGTTGAGCAGATGGATTCATATTGTGGAATTGCACCATGCTGCTCTGTTTGTAAAAACTGTTGTAAAGCTTGAAGCTAAATATTTTGTTGTCTGTCTTTTGGCTGGTTGAACTCACTGGGTTGTGCTGAGAAATGTAACTTCCATCAAGGCTGCATCCAGCTGCTGGACGAGTGGCAAGCACTCAGCAGAGGCTGCTGTCCCCAGATGGCATGCCATTTTCTCCCTGTGTTGGGCCCTGCTGGAAGGGTAGAAATTGGGAAGGAAGCGGAAAATCTCCGTAATTCCTTAGTAAAAAAAAAAAAAAATTAGAGTTTTTCTGTTGCTGTTTGGCCTTACCTTTCAGTCTGTTGGGTTTTTTGTGGTTTTTTTTTTTCCTCTGGAGGGACTAAATTATTTTTTAGTAATGGAAAGTGTATTCATATTGCTGCAGGGCAGATGTTCAGAAAGTTATTTAACACAAAGAGCAGTGTTGCTTGCCACAGGTTGTTTTCATGTCTTGAAGATGCTTGATTTGGATATAACAAAACTTTGCTGCTGCAAAGATGCATTTGGATTTAGGTTTTTATACTACCATAGTATTGATAGTAGGCAGGAAAAGGTCTCAGATTGAACTCAAGAAGTTGAACAGGCAAGGAAAAAAAAAAAACATGCTCTTTGGAGATGTATTGAAACAATACCTCATTGATTGAATAGCTGGAAGACTTTTGGCATATGAATTCAGGCTATCTTTAGATAGTTCTGATCAGAATATCTAACCTAGTAGTATGGCTGCTCTAACAGTATTCACAAATGCAAAGTAAAAGTTCAATACAAAATAAAAATTTGCTGTTTATATTTTTTTCCTGAGGAGTCATTTAGACAATATTACTGTTCAGTGCACCGCTCCCCTTTTAAATAAAATAAGTAAAAGTTTCACTCAGCAGACAACCCTCTAGGACTTGAAGAGAAGAGTGTTGTGTATATGCTTGGGCAGTGGATGCTGGAAGCTAAGCTAGATTTGTCCAGGTGGATCCTGTATGTTATTGCATGCTATTTCCAAAGTTGAAATCTCATATCTTAAGGTATACGTAGATTTCAGTGTGGGGAGGTACTGAATTTTGTGAAAGTAAGGCACTGAGATCTGGACTTTTATCTGTACTGCAGTTATGACTGTAAAAATCATCAGAATGTCTGAAAATTGTTCCCATCTCTTCCTCAAATGAATTTATGTGAATTCAAAGCTTACCTGTTGTCATACAGTTACAATTCAGGGAGTATTTCTAAATGCTTTCTCTTACTTAGACATGGTTGGGCGTAGGCAGCATGTGAATGCACCCTAGCAATTGAAAGTGAACACTTTTTAAGTTACAAAATTCAACATGCTTTTGAATTTTGATACTGAAAAGCCTCCTATTACACAGGTGTCAGTGAAGTGAGAAACATTGCTGTCTTTTAGAAAAAGTGCATGGGAATTATCTGTGCTGCCTTTGACCACAGCACACCTTTCACATAAGGCATTGATCCAGGCACAGTGCAGCACAGCACCTTGCTTGCAATCGCACCCTGACCTGCACACACACCTCAGTGTTACCTGATTCTTCAGGGTGGGTATATTAGCTCAAACAGAAGTCCCACCATCTGTCCATCATCTGCAACTGGCAGTAGCAACTAGGGCGTTGCATAGAGCAAGTACATGGTGCCCCTCACTACAGGAAAGACACTGAGGCCCTGGAGCATGTTCAGAGAAGGGCAGCAAAGCTGGTAAGGGGTCTGGAGCACAAGTCTTATGAGGAGCAGCTGCGGGAACTGTGATTATTTAGTCTGGAGAAGAGGAGGCTCATGGGAGACCTTATTGCTATGGACAACTACCTGAAGAGAGATTGAGGTAAGATGGAGATCGGTCTCTTCTCCCATGTAACTAGCAATAAGACAAGAGGGAATGGCCTCAAGTTGCACCAGAGGAGATTCAGGCTGGACATTAGGAAAAACTTCTCCAAAAGAGCAGTCAGGCACTGGAATGAGCTGCCCAAGGAGGTAGTGGAGTCGCTGACCCTAGAGGTGTTCAAGAATCATAGAATCATAGAGTGGCCTGGGTGGAAAAGGACCTCAAAGATCATCTAGTTTCAATCCCCCTACCATGGGCAGGGTTGCCAACCGCTAGAGCAGGCTGCCCTGAGCCACATCTAGCCTTGCCTTGAATGCCTCCAGGGACGGGGCATCCACAACCTCTCTGGGCAACCTGTTCCAGTGCGTCACCACCCTCTGTGTGAAATACTTCCTCCTAATATCTAAGCTACATCTCCCCTGTCTCAGTTTAAAACCATTCCCCTTTGTCCTATCACTATCAACGCGTGTAAACAGTTGTTCCCCCTCCTGTTTATACACTCCCTTCAAGTATTGGAAGGCCACAATGAGGTCTCTCCAGAGCCTTCTCTTCCCCAAGCTAAACAAGCCCAGCACCCTCAGCCTTTCTTCATAGGAGAGGTGCTCCAGCCCTCTGATCATCTTGGTGGCCCTCCTCTGGATCTGTTCCAAGAGCTCTGCATCTTTCTTGTGTTGGGGGCCCCAGGCCTGGACGCAGTACTCCAGATGGGGCCTCACAAGAGCTGAGTAGAGGGGGACCACCACCTCCCTCTCCCTGCTGGCCACTCCTCTTTTAAAGCAGCCCAGAACATGGTTGGCCTTCCGGGCTGCAAGCACACACTGCTGGCTCGTGTCCAGCTTCTTGTCCACCAGGACCCCTAGGTCCTTCTTGAGGAGTTCTTCCCCCAGTTTGTATAAATACCTGGGACTGCCCCAGCCCAAGTGTAACACCTTGCACTTGGCCTTGTTGAACTTCATTAGGTTCTCATGGGCCCACTTCTCCTACCTGTCCAGGTCCCTCTGGATGGCTTCCCTTCCCTCCAGTGTATTGACTGCACTGCTCATCTTGGTGTCATCTGCAAACTTGCTTAGGGTGCACTCGATTCCATCATCTGTGTCATTGATAAAGATGTTGAAGAGCACCAGTCCCAAGACTGAGCCTTCAGAGACACTACTTGTGACTGGCCTCGACCCTGACATAGAACCGTTGATCACAAGAAATGTTTGGATGTTGTATTGAGGGACATGGTTTAATGGGAAATATTTGCAATAGGTGGATGGTTGGACTGGATGATCTTGGAGGTCTTTTCCAACCTTGGAGGTGATTCTATGATTCTGTGATTTTTGTGTAATGCTCTGACCAGTGGAGACATCATAAAACATAGTGGGTTGTTCGACTGACACAGATGTTATTTAAAGTTCTGCTGTCCTTGTATTGAGTTCAATCTGCTGGTTTAATACAATGTTCTCTGGTTCTTGTGGCCAAAGCACAGTGTTTTCCAATGTCTGTATGTTGTCTGATGGCCTTCTAATGCACTCCTTATTCAGCTCTTTTTTCTAGACTGAAAAATCTTTCATTCCTTTTACAGTAGCTTATTTACATCTTTGATCATACGTTTGTGCTCTTCTGACTTTTTCTTTCAGAGTTATGTAGCTTTTTTTCCCCAGTACGAAGGCTGAACTGATATGATTTTGCAGATCCAACTTGGCTCTGGGTGGAAGAAAAACAGAATCGGGAAGAATAATTCTTCATGCCACTGGATAATATTCATGGAACCACATGCGTAATGTGTGATGAGGTTCTTGTTTTTCCAGATATCTAAGGAGACACAAGAGAGTTGGAAAAGATACAGTGTACAGCAGACGAATAATTACAGAGCTGGGAAGGAAGTGAGGTGGTAGAAAAAGGGAGAGAGAAAGAAGTAAGTTATTTGTGTCAGTGTTTGTATAAACCAGAGAGGGAAAGCTAATTGGTAGGATTCAATTTCTGTGATAGCCATCATGGAATATATCAGAAGACGGTACAGCCAGCCTTTGGGTTTTTTCAGGGAAAAAGGAAGAATATTCAAGCCAGCCATAATTTTATATCCTCACAGGGGTCAGAGTGTTGCTCACATCTGCTGACTGTCAGTGGTTTTGGAGTAAGCAGTTTTGACTATGGCTTAGTCATTAATGCCAGGCTGCACTTACACAGCATGTGAGCCAACAGACTCAAAGCAATAAAAGTTTTACAGGCTGAGTACTGAAAAACTTAAGAGGGAAATTAGACATAAATGTGACACAAAGAGCAAATTTCATATTCCACTGAATAAAATCCACAAAGAAGTGAAAGCTCATGTCCATGATCTGTCTGTTTTGTAAATATAATCTTTGTATAATATCTTTTAGAAAAAAAAAATCCTTTGTTGGGATTTAAAAACAGCAGTGTTCCTAATAACATCTTATATTTTTTATATTACTGCTAAAGAAAAAAAAAGCAGGAAAATTCTTTAAGCACTTTGCTTTTTGCCATGACGTTGTCCTTGACCCAGGTAGCTTACCACAGAAGAACATGTTGCAGGCGGAGCTGACCAGTTGACATGGATTTCAAAACAGGAAGAAAAGACAGGCGTCTGACCCAAAGTACTGACAGGATAAAAAAGGGTTAGAAACAAGGACAAAGTTACGTAGGCAGGAAGAAAGAAAAGCATGAAACTCTGCAGTTAAAGAAGAGATCAGAATGGAAGTAGTAGTTTGGCATATATTTGTATCTTGAGTGCAATGGTTTCATGTCCACTGACTGCAGATACTAGCAACATGATAGCATCTGTTTGGAATCCTGGATTTAGGAGCTCTTTTGTATATTTAATTGTAATTCCAACTTTCTTCCATATTATTATTTTCTGCTCTCGGCCAGCCAGTTGCTAAATGCAGCTCTGCGACTGCATTTGTAAGATATCTGCAACAGTTTTTGTCAAGGTCTTCAGTGAAGAGTTAGCTTAGTCAGCCAGCAGCAGGACTCTGTAGGAAGTTGGTACAGTTTGTGGGGGGAGTCAAGGCCTCTGGCTTGAAAAACTGGAGGGAAAGAGGGAGAGAGAGAGCGAATTGAAGAGTGTTAGAGGTAACTTGAGGACTTGGGGAAATTACCTTAGATAAGGTTTTTCTAGGTCAATCATTCTCATGTATCAAAGAGAAGACGGAGAGTTGGCTTGACCGTGGTATTTAAGTTTCTGAAATTCTTCAGTCACCTCTTCAAGAATTTATCAAGACTCAGTGCTTGAAAGCTTATGCATGATGAATTCAAACAGTCAATAAGCATATATTTTAATAGTTAAGGTTATTATTAGCTATAAAGGAAGTTGGGTTTTTCCCAAACATCACTTGGTTTAGGACTCCTTGCATTTGCCTCCTGACATCTGCTGTGGTGTCTGCACTTAAACTAATCTTCAAAAGCTTCTGCAGAGCTTTTGAAGCTCCAGTGGAGAGAAATGGGCAGTTTTTACGGTAACATGAATGAAACTCTAGAGTCAATTGTTTGCATGATCTCCATCCACTAAGAAGATATCAAGTAACAACATCTGAGCTAGCTGCACCTAACACATCCTATTGGAAGACATGCCTTAAGGCAAATGCAGCAGTAACAGTTTGCAAAGTTAATCTATTGGTCTCTAGCCAAATGCGTGGCAACTGTCTATGAATGCTTTTCTAGAAAACCTACAGAGCTTCCCCAAGCTGGATCAGGTATGAGTGACCTGGGGGACTCACAGGAATGCTACTGTACATTAAGGAAAAATTCTGGCAAATACTGAGCCAAAGTAATAACTGCAATTTTGAAGATTACTGTGGGAGTTAAAGTGGCTGTCCTCAAAGAATTGCTGAAACGAGCCATGTTGTATCAGGACATATGTTGACAATCACAGAATCGCAGAAAACAATGGATCCCTTTTGGTGCTTCCTGGAGTTTTAAGGGTTTTTACCCACAAATACCAGAACGCTTTTAAGGAAGCATTTTTAATATACCAAAAAGAGAAAATGAAGTACAAATTTATTTTACTTAAAATAGTATCAAATTATTGCAGTATTAAAAAGTATTAGTTCAACTAAAACTAAAGACAAAATCTGAAGTGTTTTTAAGGCTCTGGAAACTTAATCCAATGCAAATATACGAAGCTTCCCCTATTACACAACTTGTTTTCTGGGTAGCTAAGGTTTCAAATGTTGTAATTGCAAATGGATTTAAAGTACAGGACATTGTCATCCAGCCTTAAAAGATTTTCAGGTTGCGCTGTTCCATTCTGGGATATGATAAGGATCTCTAATGATAAATATGTATATGTATGTATATATTGTTTAAATTCTAAGTGAGACAACTTTGCAAAATTTATTAAATATAGCTTCTTAAAAGCTCCTAAGATTTTCCTTTTCAGTTATAATCTATTCAGTGCCCCAGGGCAGCATGGCATGTTAGAGGCGGAAGAGCTGTCAGAATATGATCAATTTCCTTATGAAAAAATAATTAAGACCCTGCTTCTGTAGCACAGTGTAGCAGCAGAGAGACTGGTGGGAGTACAACACAAAATGTGCTGGTTTATTTCTGTTAATTTCATGGGGCTGAGAAACTCCATTGTATTATCAGTTGCATGCTATACATGAATCTAAAGCTGTGTGTTGTATCAAAGCCATCACATGTTCGTGTACAGTGTCTGTGTGAAATACAGTTCTGTCATATGATACTTTCCTTGCCTTCCTTACACAAATATTCTCCTGTCTATAGCATCTTTATTATCCCTTCCAGAGGGGATCAGAAGGAGAACAGAAAAGGAAGTTTAAAATCCTATGGCCTTACCCGTGAGAAATAGTGCACAGCATGCAAAAAAGCCTGAAATGTTAAGTAGTAACTTGAGTTCAGTTTTATCTTCATGCTAATCAGGATATGTTTATATTTTTGTTACAAATCAGTAGAAGCAGAAAAAGAAATACAAGCCCTTCAAGCTCTCCTGATTCTCAGACCAGAAGCACAGCTGAATGCTGAAGCTCACTTGAATGCATTACTCCAGACATCTCCTGGCAGCTCTAATGCTTTTTAGCTGATGGATGTTGGTGTTAGACCTGTGTGTGTGCATGCACACATGCTTATATGTATGCTGCAGTGAAGGCTTAAGAGATCCATGCTATTAAATCAAGAAAAGGTTTAACAAGGGCTGTAACATTCTAGTGGGGCAAATTCCACTCTGCCCAGAGCAGGAGTCACCCTGTGCGTATCCAGGAAGGGCTTCTTTTCCCAGCCCAGTCCCAATTTAGACGACTGACTACCAGGGGCTTTTACCTAAGGATCACATATCACTGGCACAAGACCTGGAATTTGTTCAGTGATTTTTGGTGTCTCGTACGATGGGACTCCATCTCATGGAAACCTTCAGTAACTGCTGCAATACAAATGTTAAACAACAGTGAGTGCTACTACTGAAATCAAGGGGAATAGCACAATAACTCAAATGAAAATCTGAGTTATCATCAAAGGCTTCTTCTGTTCTTCTTCTGTGAAAATTAAAGCCGTTACAGATGTTGTTTTGTCTCACATTTTGATTACAGAAGTGAATGAAGAATCTTGTCTTTCACTAAAGCTCATTTTGTGAGAAGGAAAACTGAGTGTAAGAAGGATACTATCACAAGTTCAGATAGTATAAGATAGTGAAAGTAGCTAACATGGAGCTGATTTCAGTGACACAGTTTGCATGAAAGCTGTCAGGTTTGGGGGAATAACATTACAATTATGATTTTTTTTACTAGTTCTTTTCTTTAGCTTCATAAACAATATAAGCAGAGCAAAACTTACGTCAAAATCATGGAGATTCATTTGTTCTGATAGAAATAAAAAATATTGAGATAAAAGGAAATAACTTTTACCAGCATAGAATGAAGACTTTATGATCGTTTTATTTGTAGACAGTGATTCAGCTCTAGTTGACAGAGAAATGTGATTATTCCTAGTGCCTGTAAATGAAATGCTGCTACTATTAAACTAATCCATATTAAGCGGCATTTCACTATGTTCTGTGACAGAGTGGTATAGCATTGCTTATACTTTTTTTTCTTTATTTATTTCTAGTTTTATCGCTTGATTTATTGCATATGTTCGGTTTCAGGACTGTACTGAGCATGCTGCAGTGAGAGCTCTGAACGAGTGAATTAGATGTTCCTATTAAATCTAAAATCTACTAGAAAAATGGTTGTAGGCAGCTGAAAAGTCTTTGTGCCACATTGTATCTTGTTGCCTTGATCAAGTCCATACAGGCTGAGAGAGCTGGGGCTGTTCAGCCTGGAGAAGAGAAGATTCTGGGGAGACCTCATTGCAGCCTTTCAATATCTAAAGGGAGGCTATAAGGAAGAAGGGTATAGACTCTTTATTGGGGTGATAGGACAGAGTGTTGTGATAGGACGAGGGGAAATGGCTTCAAACTAAGATGGGGAAGATTTAGATTGAATGAAAAAAAAAGTTGTTTACAATAAGGGTTGTGAAGCACTGGTTCAGGTTGCCCAGGGAGGTGGTGGATGCCCCGTCCTTGGAGACATTCTAGGTCTGGCTGGATGGGGCTGTGAGCAACCTGATCTAGCTGTAGGTGTCCCTGGTCATTGCAGGGGAACTGAAATGATCTTTAAGGGTCCCTTCCAACTCAAACAATTCTATAATAGAGGCTTTTTATCACTTTAGGATACCAGAAAGTTTTCTCAATCTTCTTTTCAGAATCAGTTGCAATCATTTGCCGGTAATGTAATATATGGTTAATCTATCTTTTACTTACATCTTTTTTCTCATGGTTTACCTGATAGATAGAAACAACCCTGACCCAGGACGTACAGGTTTTCGGCAGCAGTTTCAAGGCATTATTTGCTTGTAATTCTAGACTGACTGAGTATCAGAATCATGGGTAACAATTCCTCAGAACTGACTATTCATGGCTAACATATTTTTTGAGGCAAAAGGGCAGACAATACTTTTGTTGCTTTCAAGAGTAAGACAGGTAGACATGCAGTGGTAATTATTTAGTCCTTTATAGGAATGCCAGCATTACCTTAAATTTACTTAATCAAGCCTAATAGAGTGAGGTGCATGAGGATATGTACACAAGCAGGGGCAATCATAATTAAGTACAAAACGGCAAACTTAGGTAATATATCATTGGAACTAATTATGCACCTTTTCTTCTAGGATAGCTCATATCTCTTTCAAGAATAGTTTCATTTTTTAAATAAATTTGTTGTAAATCTGCTTAGCTTTAAACCTGACAGATGTTGTTTGCATGTGTTATCCTGCCAAAGTGGTTTTACTTTCTAGCTAGGCATTTCAAACTTCTTAAATGTCATCTCCTAAAAGTTACTTGTATCAGTGTTCTTCATCAGACCATAAATGAAGGGTTAAAGCAGATGAACAGAAGTATACTACCTCTTCTTTAAATATTGTTCTTATGTATTATCGGTACATGTTCATGGAACAGAGATTAATACATGTGATAAACAGTATTCCCAACCAAGGGAACAGTTGAGTCAAAGAATAGCCTGCAAAACACTGAACATACCAAAGCATCCTAAAATCTGGGTTAGTACTGTGCAAGACTTTGGAAGTCGTTGTGCTGCACATGGAATAGATTAGCTGCAGTCATTATTTTGTGTAAAACATTAGCTTTCCTGTTCTCAGACTGTGTGGCATCAAAGTCAACTTTAAGAGCAAACTAAAATAGGTGCTTGTATATGTTGGTTCAAAAGTGCAGTAGGTGGCTCCTTTTCATAACTTCATAGCTTGGGTGATGTTATTACAGTTTTGTGATAACTAATAGCCTGGTTCCTTTTGCTTTCTCTTCTGTGCACTAAATATTTTGTCCTCAAACTACAGGCTACTTTAGTTTGTGCTTAGGTTTCGTGTAGTCCTTATAACAATCAGGTATGCCAGAAGGTGCTATGCTTATTTCATGCAGAGATTTATGCCGATTCCATCTGCTGGTGGAGTTTGCCCAGAGCCCCCAATAGGAAGGTTTACTATATTCCAGGAATGTTTCCCTCTTGATTTACTTCCCCCCCGCTTTCCACTCTGTACACACTCTATGCATGCTTTTCAGATCAAGTAAGTGAGAGGCTGGGTGACAAATGAGACTGAAAGCATCTGTTTCTGCTTCTATACTGAAAGTGCTGAGACAAAAGTATACTGTATTTAGTTTGGAGATAATTTTTTATTGGTTGAACTGTCCCTGAAATTGGGCTACTACTGAAAATAAATTTTGTGTTTTATCTTAGACTAAAAGTAGTAACATGGAAATAGGATAGAAGTCACAAAAATTCCTTGAAAATATGTAAAAAAAAATCCAAATTTTAGTAACTGAATATACTGAACAGAGTTTTTTAATTGGATCTTTACATTTTATTTTATGACGGTACTCTTGAAGACTGGGACTTTTCTGTTTGAGTGTCAGCTTAGGAACCTGTGTTTGCAAGTATATTCCCTTACTATCAAGCATCCTGGAGTCTGAATTTCAAGCACACAGCATTTAGGATCTTAACACTGATTATTTATTTATTTTAGTTTTTTAAATTATTTCAGTTTTATCTGGCTTATTAGTTTATCAAGTAAGACACTTTTCCCAGATTTTTCTCATGTGTTCTCTTTAAAGAATTCAATCCCTTAAATATTATAATTTTCCAATGCAAATATCAAGCAGTTTACTTTTCCTTAGAAAAAGGAAAAGATGGAGAGTAGTAATCTTTTTCTTGTATTGCATAAATCTTGTAACTAGCACCTACTGCTTCAGATCCTTACAAGCTCCTTCATTCTAAAATCCCCACCTTGCCTTTGGATCAGTACAGTCTTTAGTCAGTAAAATCCTGACACTTCTCAGACCAGTATTTTGAAGAAATTTTGTATGTTATGCTTGAATGAAGTGAAATATATGAAATAAAATTTGCAGAACAGAAACCTCAGTGTGGTCCTATTTGTCCCATCTTAGAAAGTAATTGCAGAGAAAAGAGAACTTTAGTATATGTTGCATCAGCTTCCCCTTGAGCAGAAAATCAAAGTTTTGTTATAATAATTTGTGCAGTACTATGTAGATTATGCTTCATGAGCATAGAGATTTTATACCTAATTCTTTTAACCAGTAGTCTTAGAAGATGTCTGATAATAATTTGAATTGAAACTGTGCTCATGGGCACACATAAAAGGCAAAAGGTCACGATGATGCACAATGTGAGGTTCTTTCTGGGCTCTCCTGCACTAGTACTCTACGATGTAGAGTACTTCTGCTAAATAAACTTTCAGTATATTAAAAAAGCTCATAAACATCCTTAATTGAATAATTCTCACACTTTCATGTCTTCCTTGGTTGGTAAGATAAATCTGTGACATTTGGTAACAAAACACTGCCTTAAGTATTTTTAATCATCTGTATGGACATCTCAAACATACAGGTTTATATTCCAAATTGTTATGAATCACCACCAACTGCAATTAAAATCTCACCTGTGAGATTCTTCACTTTTCATCAGTTTTCAGTTATGGTTGTTCCTTCATTATGAATATATCAGACCTTCGATATGTACAACCCTGTAACGTATGCACAGTTGATCAGATAAGATCAGTGAAAAAGAGTAGTCCAACCCCAGACATGGCCGCAATTCATCTGAGTAGGTCATCTGATGAATTTGTGGCACTGATATTTTGCTGTTGTTCTGCCTGGTTGGAAGTCTATATAAGTCTATAAGTGAGATGGGATTCTAGTTATAGTAACCCTAATATTTTAGATGGTGTCACGAGATGTGTCTCCATCCTTACCATAAAAGAATCACAGATACTTGTTGCAGGATTCTGGATTCACTTCTGAAGACCAGAAACATGCAAGTTTGTCAGATCTTGTTTTAAGCGAGTCTGTGTATTCTGACCAAAATAAGTTTCCTCTCTGAATTAGGCAAGTAAAGAAAAGGAAATGTATTTAATTTGAGTTCAGTGTGGTTTTGCTTCACTGTGAAGGTTTTTGTGGGTAAACATTGTAACTGTGAAAGAGTTATAGGAAAATCATCATATTTTGTTTTTTGATAATTTTGTATTTCCTTGGACAAAAACTAGATCGTGTAGATGTTGTATACAAATTTTTGTGCATAAAATTGTCATTAAAATGAGTTATCCTGTGCACAAAATGCCTACATCAACTTTCTGTTCTGATACCTGATAATGAGAATACTAGTATTATCGTCAAATGTGTGTGGCTTGTGTAACAGAGTGTCTTGTGTATACATAACTGGTGGTAGAAGAATTTGTAAAACTAAAATTCTTTCGAACAGAAATTGTTCCTAAGAAAGGGGGCCTTGATATTTTCTTTATAGCAACAAATGGGAAAAGCCCCACCTCGAGTACTGTGTCCAGTTTTGGGCCCCTCGCTGCAAGAAAGACATTGAGGCCCTGGAGCGTGTTCAGAGGAGGGCGACGAAGCTGGTGAGGGGTCTGGAGCACAGGGCTTATGAGGAGCGGCTGAGGAAGCTGGGATTGTTCAGTCTGGAGAAGAGGAGGCTCAGGGGGGACCTTATCACTCTCTATAACTGCCTGAAGGGAGGTTGTAGTGAGCTGGGGGTCAGCGTCTTCTCTCTTGTAACTAGTGACAGGACGAGGGGGAATGGCTTCAAGTTGCGCCAGGGGAGATTTAGGCTGGACATTAGGAAACACTACTTTTCTGAAAGAGTGGTCAGGCGCTGGAATGGGCTGCCCAGGGAGGTGGTTGGGTCACCGTCCCTGGAGGTGTTCAAGAAACGTTTAGATATAGCGTTGAGAGACATGGTTTAGTGGGGTTATTAGTGGTAGGTGGATGGTTGGACTAGGTGATCTTGTAGGTCTTTTCCAACCAAGCTAACTCTATGATTCTATGATTCTATTAAAAGGAGAACTTTGGCAGGATAACTTTTTGTAGCAGTTAAGAGTTACTGAACTGCTATATTGTCAGCAAAAGTTTCTGATTGATTTTAAAGTTTGTCAGTATAACTTCTTTCCTACAACAGATACATGGAAATGTCCTTGTGTGTGCATCTGTATTATGCTGTAAATTTATAATTCCTAATTTTAGCATGTCAGCCTGCTATAATGTATTTTCAGTGGGATAGATTATATTAATAATTCTATATAAAATTTTGATTGAGTCTGTTCAGTTTTCTGATTTCTCTGAAGTTCTGTTAGTTTCCTCTTTCATGGAGTTGGGGTAGAAAAATGAAGAAAAAACTCACTACATAAACAGTTCTCCCTTTGTTTGAAGGTTCAAGCCCAAGTGCGACATTCAAAACTCAACTTTGACAAACTGAAGACTGATGTCTGTCAAAAAGTTGACCTTTTGGGAGCAAGCAGATGCAACCTTCTTTCGCACGTATTAACAACATATCAGGTATCAAAAAAAACCGTTAACCTCCAAAATAAAGATTTCCTGTTAATATATGTCTTTCTAAGAGGTTTCCATGACAATACTCAAATACAAGAATATATAACCAGTACTGGAGTGGAGATGTAAACTTTGCATGAAATGCAGATTCATGTTTAAGATAACATTGCACTGAAATTTTACCCTATCTTACAGACAACGCTGCTTCATTTTTGGGAAAAAACTTCGCACACAATGGCAGCTATCCATGAAAGTTTCAAAGGTTATCAGCCATATGAATTCACTATGCTAAAGGTAAGGAATATATATGTATATTTGTCTTCCCATTGATAACAAATAAAAGACCATACAGTGATGTAGAAAACATTGATGTTTTGTTGAATCATAGAATGGCTTAGGTTGGAGGGAACCTTAAAGGTCATCTAGTTCCAACTCCCTTGCCATGGGCAGAGTTGCCAGCCACAAGGCTGCCCAGGATCCCATCCAACCTGACCTTGAATGCCTCTAGGGATGGGGCATCCACAACCTCTCTGAGCAACCTGTTGTAGTGCCCCACCACTCTCTGAAGAAAAAAATTTCTTCCTAACATCTAGTCTAAATCTCCCCTCTTTTAGTTTAAAGCCATTCCCCCTTGTCCTACCACTATCAAACTGTAAAAAATCAGTCCCCCTCCTGCTTGTAAGCTCCCTTCAAGTACTGGAAGGCCAGAGTGAGATCTCCCCAAAGCCTTCTCATCTCCAAGCTAAACAATCCCAACTCCTTCAACCTGTCATCATAGGAGAGATGTGCCAGTCCTTTGGTCATCTTCATGGCCCTCCTCTAGACTTGCTTCTACAGCTTCACATTCTTAATGTACTGTGGGCCCCAGGCTTGGACAGAGTACTCCAGATAGGGCCTTGCACTTGGCCTTGTTAAACCTCATTAGATTCTTGTGTGCCCACTTTTTAAGCATGTCCAGATCCCTCTGGATGGCGTCTCTGTCTTATGTTGTGTCAGCTGCACCACTCAGCTTCGTGTCATCTGCAAACTTGTTGAGGTTACACTCAATCCCACTGTCTTATGTTCTTGATAAAGATGTTGAAGTGCTTGTGACTGGCCTCCACCTGGGCATAGAGCCCTTAACCACAACTATCTGGCTACGATCATCTGACCAATTCTTTATCCACCTAATAGTCCAGCCCTCAAATCCATCTCTCTCCAATTTGAAGATAAGGATGTGGTGTGGGACTGTGTCAAAGGCCTTGCAGAAGTCCAGGTAGATGGCATCAGTTGCCCTTCCTTGGTCCACCGATGACATCACTCCATCATAGAAGGCCACCAAATTGGTCAGGCATGATCTGCCCTTTGTGAAGCTATGCTGGCTGTCTCAGATCACCTCTTGTCTCACAAGTACCTTAACATCTCTTCCAGGAGGATCTGTTCCTTGATCTTTCCAGGCACAGACGAGAGGCTTACCAGCCTGTAGTTCTCCAGGTCTTCCTTTCTCCCTTTCTTGAATATGGGAGTGATGTTTTTCTTTTTCCAGTCCCTGGGGACTTTGCCTGACATCCAGTGCTTTTCAAATATGATGGAGAGCAGCTTGGTAGCCACATCAGCCAGTTCCTTCAGAACCCTGGGATGCGTGGCGACTGGCCCCATAGACATTCAGCTTCATGAGGTAGTCTCGGCCTTGCTCCACTCTTACACTGGTAGGGATTTTGCTCCCCTGACTTTCACGTAGGAGTTTAAGGACATATGTTATCTGCCAATTCAATCCCTGTCCCATCTTTTCATTTGAATACATGTCTTCTATCAAAAAGACTTCTGGCTAGTAGTATCAAAAACTGCATGTAGAGTGTAGTGATTAAAGACATATTTTAAACGAAGATGTTATTCATTGTGGGCTGCACTTAAGTATATGTTTAAGTGCTAACTGGGATTGTGTTTGACTGCTCTTAAAGAATCATAAAGTCCAGCAGAATTAAGGATTTGTGTTGTCCTCTGAAATTCTACACTCGAATTAACTGCATTGTCTTCACATGTGCTTTTCAAAACTCCCACTCTGTAAGATCTTGTCAGATTGAGTATGAATACAAACATGCTTATAGTCCCCATACCTGTGCTAAAGTACATTCTACCCCTCTACTGCTCTGGGAATTACTGTTTTCCTTGACTAGTATTATTTGCTGATCTTCCATAATGTTTGAATGTGGAACATATGCAATATCTTACTGAAGTCATGAGTTTAGCCAGGTTTCTAAAAATAAGCACTCCCTCACATTGTGTATTTTCCTGGTCATGTCTGCTGCTGCATAAGAAGTTGCTCTGCCCATTGCAATTTGAGCTTCAGCAGAGGAATCGGATAACAGTTAAAAAAGAAACATTAATTTCCCAGCTATCCCCATATATGTCCTTGTCCTGTAATTATTTTATGCAACATAATAACTATGTGATTGACTGATCCTATTTATGTGGAAGAAAAATAATATTTGTCTGAAGAAGGTTTGATGGAAGGATTACCAATTGGCAGAAAGTAAGGAATGAAGAGCTTTCAGCAAAGTAGTGTGTGCTTGGAAAGACAACCTAGTTTGAAAACAATTATACGTCATAGCCTCAGTCCATGAATACTTGTGCATATGGCATGCAGAAGTGAAAGTTGGACTGTGGTGTGCTGTATAGCCTGTGGCTACCCCAGATCTCTGGGGAAAGAAGCACCTGAAGGTATAAGGTTTAATATACCCCAGGCTAGCATACCTGCCTGTACATGACATGCTGTATTTAAAGTTGTTTTCTTGAATGTGAGTTAGGAGGGAGCAGTTTCTGAACTCCAAAGTACATAAAGTATTTGTGGAGGCAATTATTTCTGCAGCTTGAAACATCAAAACAAACCAAACAAGCAAACACATTTCAAACTTCAGTCTCTCCTGACCAGAGGACAAAAATAAAAGGAGGCTGTTCTGGACAGCTTTAAAAGCTCATAAACTTTTCCATCGTAGCCAGTCTCAAGAGAATCCTAACTGTGTGCTTCCTTCTCACATACTCCAAATTCTAGGCACAAGGTATCCAAATTGCAGAGGGAAGCAGTTAGGCGTAGTTATCTTGACAGTGCCAGTCATTGTGGACAGACTCTCAAGTTAAACTCCAAACCCCTTTGTTTCCTCACAGTCCCCTCCCATTGTACCGCTGGCTGGTTCACAGCCTGAGTTTAGCACGGCCAGAGCCTGGGTAGCATGCTGAAGGACTGTTCTGCTCATAATCTCCTGATGTTTAAATTTTTTCTGAAGAATTTTTTCTCTATGCTTTTAAACAAACCCTTTCCAGTCTAGTTTGTGCAGGTAGCCCATATTTTCATGGTGTATTTACTCTTTATTCCCTTTCATACCTACAAACATGATTATTTTAACAAGACTTATGATGTTTCAATATACTTAGTAATGTGTAGACACTTTGGAAATAAACTTGCATAGAAAATGCACCTATTCTAGAGCGTGAAATAGCCATGTGATAAAGGATGAGATACTTTTAAATGCTTATTACCTTCTGAACTACCTCCTATGAAATGTTTCAACATACTCTAAATTTGAAATTAAGTTAGGAATCTGTGATGGAGAAATACAATCCATATTGTCTGCACACATGTAACAAGCTCTCCATGGAACAGAAAATAACTATAAAAATGATTGTGAGTATTGTAGTATGTTTGAGGTGCAGCCTTAACTTTGTTAATGAGAATCATAACCATTTTTATTACTGGCTTCCTGCTCTGAAAATATGTGATTTCCTGTTTTTGCAGTTACGTATATGCTGAGATGTAATGGTAATCAGAGGTTAGTTTTATATTACAGTTTCGTGGAAGTCTGTGCTTGCAGAAAACAGCTGCTCGTGGATAAGACAATGTTGCTGCCTTATAACATCAGTTCTTTATTTCTTGTGGCCTCTGGAGTGTGGGATTATTTTCTTTCGTATATCAGAGTTCAGTCTCCTGCATCATCTCTTGTCCATCAATAAACCTGATTGTGGTATTTTTTTTTAATAAAGTATAATAAGTGGCTGTAGGTGATCAAGAATAAGTACAGTTTCTTATGAGTAATCTTGTGTAGAAGTTTGCTCACTGTAGATGTTGTATCTGCTGTTCACTTTCTGCATTAAAAACATACAATTGGAATATATAATTGCTTAAAATGTACATAAAATATTTTAATATGCCCATTTCTACATGTTTAATAGAAAGTTGTCTCAGAATATTTTCCCTTGTCTTGTATCTCAAAAGTGATCTTTTCTAAAGGAAAATATTGAATTGGGTGCTTGCAAATCATTTTTTACTTTTATAATTCTAGTTCTGATAGTAGCACCTTAATGAAATACATCCTTAATTCAGAAGTAGCTCTTCTGAATCAAACTGTTTTACTTTAAAACAACAATTTAAGGAAATGGTGTTACTAATTGACTTAGATGTAGATTGTCTTACTGAAAAATTAGAAGGTGCCATCTAATGGAAAATTACTATTTGCATTTCATATTATGAATGTACTAGATTTACCTCAGGAAAGAGACTCTTAAGTGGCTCTTGGGGTTGTTTCTGGAAAGAAAACATTGTCTTTAGAGATGGTTGTCAAGCTCCCTTAATGAAAAGCAGCCCATTTGTTTTCTTTGCTTCAGGATATATGCTGAGAGTAGTATAATTGTGCTATTGCAGCTGTATTTCCTAACTGTTGATTTTGTGCTTGGTGGAAGATTATTATTAATGTGCTAACAGACCTATGTATCATGATGTAAAAATATCCATTACTGTAATATTAAAGATGATGGACTGCTGCTTTGGAAAAAGTTTTAAAGTTTTATTGTCTTTAAATTACTATATATCAAATGAATTCAAATATATTTCAGGGGCTGCATTTCATAAATTATGCCTCTTTCAAATTTCTGTCACTGTTTATTTGCCTTAGTTACTTAATGAGTACTTGGTCAGATTTTTCACATTTCTATACTATAGTGCTAAACTTCCTGAAGAGTTCATATGAGTTTAGAAACAGTATTAGCCTTGGTAAGGGACTCAAGAGGCCTAACTCTCGGTGCATCCATTTATTTTGGGTGCAAAGTGGACCACTGCTGCATCCGCTGCTTATATGGTTTGGAGAAACAAGCCCAATTGGCTACATCAATACTGTTACCTTCTGCTGACCTTTGCTGTTTCGTTTCCATTTGCTGCACTATGACATTATTCCCTTGGCAAGAGTGTGTATAATTTTGTATCTCCAAGTACTTTTTTCTTTTTCATGAACTTCTGTGAGGAAATTCTGAATCCACCTGGTTATCCTCCTTCCTTTCAGTCTTCCCTCCAAATGAAGCTGATAAAAGTATTTGTCTCTTCAGTAGTGTTACGCTTCTCCATATGTTGTTATGATGACCTGGGATGTGTCCCTTGCTCCTGGAGCTGCCCTTAGTTATGTTACTTTGATTCTTTCTCACAGCAAAGAATCACAGAATATCCCAAGTAGGAAGGGACCCACAAGGACTATCAAGTCCAACTCCTGGCTCCACACAGGGCCACCCAAAATTCAAACCCTGTTTGTTCAAATCTCCTTGAACTCCAGCAACTTTGAACTATGACCATGGGAACCCCTGGCCAGCCTGCTCCATGCCCACCACTCTCTGGCGTGTACCCTTTCCCTAACCCCCACCTGCCCCTCCTCTGACACAGCTCAATGCCGTTCCCTCAGGCCCTGTTGCTGTCACAGAGAGCAGAGCTCAGCGCTGCCCTTCTGCTCCCTGTGAGGAGCTGCAGCCACCATGAGGCCTCCCCTCAGCTCCTCTGCTCTGGGCTGAGCAAACCCAGGGACCTCAGCCACTCCTCATACACCTTTCCCTCTAGATCCTTCCCCATCTTTGTTGCCCTCCTTTGGATGCTCTCTAATAGTTCATGTCCTTCTGATATTGTGGTGCCCAAAACTGCACACAGCACTTGAGGTGAGGCTGCACTAGAGCAGAAGAAGCACCTAAGCTGTCCAAGTCACTTGGGAGGAACTGTAGGCAAGCTGAATGCGTTGCCAACACTCCAGTGATTTAAATAGGGAGCACAGGTTTTGCGTGCAGTAGGTCATTTTGGCTGGACTTTAAAGAAGCCCAAATCGAGATAAAGGAGTTTTGTAAGTGAGAGGCAGTCACCCTTGGAGCAGTGCTTTAACTGGAATCCAAGTTAACTTGGCAGTGGAGAAATCCCATGGATAGCTGTGATATTAATCTGAGTAATGGTAGCCAGCAAAATATTATTGGGTGACTTTTGGTTGTGGAGACAGTAGGCACAATGAGTGGCTGTGAACTGGCTCTACACATGTGTAGACGCTTACCAATTGTTATAGAAGAGAACTAATGAAGCTAGGAAGAAAGCTTTTTAGACATGAGACCCTCAGTCACATATTTGTGGGGCTCACAAAGTCCCTGTGAGTTCACACAAGCATCCAGACAGATTCTGTGAAGTAAGACATCCGTCTCATCTCAGCAGTGTCAGTGGTGTTTCATACACCAAGCTGAGTGAAGCATTCTTTTGTCCACATTCACTCTGTGTCTTTACAGACTTCTTTAATCATTTTACTTCCTACGTAATGGGAGTTCTTCCTTTCTTCAGATATAACCTAAAACAATTAACAGAATGTCACAATGTCATTTGTATGCATGTTGACAATAGTCATCACATTACTGTGCATTCATGTTCACAAAACAGTTAACAGTAGCTTTTAGCACTTATTTTTATTTTGTATTCATTCTCTATTTTTTATCATTTTAGAAAGATAACTCAGTTCAGAGTGCAGGATGTGGAGTGGAGGGAGATGGGGGAAGATATTAATTTAATTATTTCCTGTTAGAATTGATGGAAATGTTGCCTAAATGTAAAAATAATTAGTTACGTTATTGTTTTAAAATACAGCTGCCGATTTTCAACAATGTTTTGTTGTAATTTCCATTTAAACTGAAGCTGTATTTCAGAGCCATATTTATTTTTCTAATACGGGAAACAGTAACTCCGAGTATTATCATTCTGTTTCCTTCCTAACGTACTTGTGAACTCAATTTCTATATACTGTTTCCGTGGTTTGATCACAGACTTTTAAAAATGGATTTCCTGAAACACTCTTTAACAACGAAGGAAGCATCAAAATACAGTTTCTTAAGGAAGGATGGCAATTTCTCTGTAAAAAAAGAAGTAAAACCTTTCATTGGTGGAGATGCAAAAGGTTTTACTTCTGATAACTCTCTAAGTTATATAATTAGGCAGTAGTTAGAGTAGCCCTGTTTGTTATTCTAAACCATAACATCCTTCTTGGGGTAGACTCTGTGCTGCTATGCTTGGCCACAGAGCACCACACACCATTGCAGCATCACCTCATGAATGCAGTGAACTGTGTGGTCTATGTGAAGATGTCTTACAATGCTTCAGGTGCCAGTAGCAGTGCTGTCTTTCTTTGCACCGCAGTTCTGTGCATATTGTTATGTTTCTGAACTTCGATTCAGGACCTCTCGGGATCAATTGAATAATCCCCACCAGTTTTGATAGCACAAGAGGTGCAGTCTAGTCAGTACCTGATACAAACACAGATAACATATGCCTTCGTATATGATCTAGCTGAGGTGCCTCGTGTCTGTTTTTCAGAATCCAAGCAGTACACTTATAAGTGGTTTTGGTTTTCCACTGTTATAGTGCTGGAAAAATATGACAGCCATAGAATAAGGTACCTTTCTTTAAGGCCTCTAGTTATTGTTGCAGCCTTTGTGGTCCCTCATTGTTCAATGCATGATGTCTGCGGTACTCTAGATGCTTGTGAGAAATTAATCTGTGGTACTAGGTAGAAGTATTAATTTACTGAGAGGAAAAATATCCAACTACAGTATCTGACAAATCCATTAGTTTCATTTCCAAAACACAGAAGTATACATATCCTTGTACACGCAAGTACTAACAGAAGCAGAAACTGGAATGCCCCTTCTAGTGACTGATATATTCTGGTTAACAGGGCAATGCAAATAAGACCTATGACGTGTGGGAATATTTTTCTCATAGCAAGTGGGCTGGGGACAGTAACCATTACTCATTAGGTGAGTTGGGGTTAGACTTAGTGGACATGTTAAATACTATCTTAGAATCATAGAATCATAGAATGGCCTGGGTTGAAAAGTACCTCAAAGGTCGAGTTTCAACCCCCCTGCTGAGTGCAGGGTCGCCAACCACTAGACCAGGCTGCCCAGAGCCACGTCCAGCCTGGCCTTGAATGCCTCCAGGGACGGGGCATCCACAGCCTCCCTGGGCAACCTGTTCCAGTGCGCCACTACCCTTTGAGTGAAAAACTTCCTCCTAATATCTAAGCTACATCTCCCCTGTCTCAGTTTAAAACCATTCCCCTTTGTCCTATCACTATCAACGTGTGTAAACAGTTCTTCCCCCTCCTGTTTATATGCTCCATTCAAGTATTGGAAGGCCACAATGAGGTCTCTCCAGAGCCTTCTCTTCCCCAAGCTAAACAAGCCCAGCACCCTCAGCCTTTCTTCATAGGAGAGGTGCTCCAGCCCTCTGATCATCTTGGTGGCCCTCCTCTGGATCTGTTCCAAGAGCTCTGCATCTTTCTTGTGTTGGGGGCCCCAGGCCTGGACGCAGTACTCCAGATGGGGCCTCACAAGAGCTGAGTAGAGGGGGACCACCACCTCCCTCTCCCTGCTGGCCACTCCTCTTTTAAAGCAGCCCAGAACATGGTTGGCCTTCCGGGCTGCAAGCACACACTGCTGGCTCGTGTCCAGCTTCTTGTCCACCAGGACCCCCAAGTCCCTCTCCGCAGGCCTTCTCTCGAGGAATTCTTCCCCCAGTTTGTGTAATACCTGGGATTGCCCCAGCCCAAGTGCAGCACCTTGCAGTTAGCCTTGTTGAACCTCATTAGGTTCACATGGGCCCACTTGTCCAGCCTGTCCAGGTCCCTCTGGATGGCTTCCCTTCCCTCCAATGTATTGACTGTACTGCTCATCTTGGTGTCATCTGCAAACTTGCTTAGGGTGCACTCGATTCCATCGTCTGTGTCATTGATAAAAATGTTGAAGAGCACCAGTCCCAAGACAGCCTTGGGAGACACCACTCGTGACTGGCCTCAACCCTGACATAGAACCATTGATCACAAGCCTTTGTCTGCGACCAGCCAACCAGTTCTTAATCCACCGAACAGTCCATTCTTCAAATCCATACCTCTCCAATTTGGAGAGAAGGCTGTGGTGAGGGACCATGCCAAAGGCTTTGGAGAAGTCCATGTAGATGACATCCGTCACCCTTCTCCCATCCACCAATGCCATCACTCCATCATAGAAGGCCACCAGATTGGTCAGGCAAGATCTGCCCTTGGTGAAGCCATGCTGGCTGTCTTGGATCACCTCTTTGTCATGTATGCGCCTTGACGTGTCTTGACATATCTGCTGTTAAGTTTTCTTACAGCAACCCTAAATAATGAACAACATTAATTATGGGGACAGCTAGTAGTACATTTATCAGTTCTGTCATCTCAGTGAGCATGCAGTGCTTCATATCTTGGCTTCTTCATGTGAACAACTTTTGCTTATAAAAGTGCTGACCATGAAACTGCTTTTATCTTATAGCATGTTCTTTCACATTGTAAGGGGTCAGTAGGCTATGGTAATATCACACCCGGCCTCTACCTAATGATCTGAGATTTTAACTCTCGCTTTCAGGTTCAGGATATGAGTAGTACCTCCCTATTACACTGCAATTGCTAAGGTTCTATGAATAGTTGAGTCAGGAGAAAAAGAGAGTTAAGAAGTAAAGAAGCAGTATGAGGAGCACACAGACTTAAAAAGTGTATCTATTTGTTCTATTTGTATCAGATGTATTTTTGATACTAGATTATTTATGTCATCTTTATAGTCTTGCCTGGCCTTACATGGCACACCTTTGCTTCCCTGAATTTTTTTTTCTTCTCTCTCTTCATTTATGTAATGAATATGGTGTAGAGTTTGCAAGATCCCGTGAATAAACTAAGAGAAAGAGCAGAAAAGGAGGACCTGCAAACTGAGAGCACCAAATCAGAAGATCAGCAGAGTCAGTAAGTCGTATATCCTGTATCTCAAAATAATAA
This sequence comes from Numida meleagris, assembly GCF_002078875.1. Taxonomy (NCBI): domain Eukaryota; kingdom Metazoa; phylum Chordata; class Aves; order Galliformes; family Numididae; genus Numida; species Numida meleagris. The sequence continues at coordinate 24,715,838 of NC_034410.1, read as the reverse complement.
GTATCTCTATCTACGTATAATCTGCTTCATAGTTACGGAAATCACCAAACATTTAAAACTGGAAATATAGACACAGATAATTTGTTCAAATTAGCAAAAAGTAAGCTTAACATAAACATTACTGAAATGTTGTATTATGTGTATGAAAATTAATAAACCTTAAGATGAAAATAGGAGCTTGAAAAAGATCCATTAAACCTTTATATTTTTTCTCATCTTTCTTAGCCATCTCTTTATTTTTCAGCTCTTGCTTCATTTTATCTTTAGTAAAATAAATGGTAAGCAACATCATATGGGAGAAGATATGTGAGCATTGTGTTTCTCCCTTCAGCAGCATCTCCTTACGCCTGGGAATAGGATATGGATTCCTGATTGCTTAGAGCAGCAATTAGTTTTTGTAACGCATACAGCATTGGTTAGTAATCCAATGAAGCAGGAGGTACTATGTAAAAAGTGCATCTTAGTGTGCTGATGTTATCAAGGTTTGGGTTACCTGTAGCTCTGAGGTGAGAGAGACTTATGAATGGGCTGCTATAGAGACAGAAGAACAGGAGAATGAGATGTGATCCCTCCCCTTTGGGACCATCAGGATTCAGTTGCAAGGAGATGCTACGTTGATATAATCCTGCTGCCACCTGTTGTTTTGACTGTCTGTGGTTAAGTGAAGCACCCAGCTAAGGATCAGTTGTCAAAAAGCAGAGAACAGATTGACTGATAATTAGTGGATTTTGCTTGGCTATTTATAATAAAAGTTATTTTACTTGTTTAGGTTCACATCCACTGACCAAAACCAGTTTATGAATTGGTCACATTTGGTACTAAGCGGGTTAGAAAGGTCTTGGCCAAATATCATTTGTCAGGTCATTGTTTTCTTAGCAGGTCCTTGAATCTGCTGTATCTCATGTAACAATAATAAAGAATTTCAGAAACTTCTCCTCAATGCTGAAAAAAAATTGTAGAATAAATGCATGATTTACGCAAAATGTGTAAATTGGAATTTATCAGCAAATGTGTCAGATATCATGTTTGGTTTTATTTATGAATTTTTTTTTTCTTTTCTGTCATAAAACTGCAGGAGATAACATTTCCTTCCCATTTTGGTGTTTAAATCAAGTCATAAACATCTAAGATGATAGAAGAATGATGCAAAGTAAAGTAAAGCTTATAAAATCTTCATGAACTTTCCATTTACCATAAATATTAATTGTACTAGATTTTGCCTGAATCTGAGTTTTCACTGTTTTCCCCCAAGCCTATCTTCAAGAGCAGTGGAGATGACACCTCCACTGCTGTCCTGTCACTAGAAGATAGGAGGAATGCACCTACACTATCTTCTTCACCACTACATCAGTCTTGTGGCTGCATCATTCCCTACTAGTTAAAATGGCTTTGCACAAAATAGTAGCAATTGGAAAATGTATATTCTTTATTGAAGAGAGAACCTTTGTGTAAGAATGGCTTGTAAGCCACTTCCCTTTTTCAAAAGAAAAAAAATATATTTTTTTTTCATGTCAAGAGCTTTTTCATCGGCACTGCCGTTTTGGTTCTTTAGAATGCTGTAGTGGGACAAAACTCACCTGACTGTTATTTTTTGTTTAGTCGCTGTTACAAAGTTAAAAAGAGAAGTGTGAACTGTTTTTCTGTGGACCAGTTACATCTCCTTAGAGGTATTTATGAGGAAAAGACAGAATACTCTGTGCTTTCATTACAATATTTAGTTAGGTGCAGAATGAAAAGGTGGTAGGTTTTGACAGTTGGTCTTCAATATTATTTTGGTTTTCAACAGACTTCTTCCAATACAGCAATAAAATTCAACAATAAACGAGCATATATAGCAAAAGCAGGGGTACATATGGGTTACTGTTTACGTGTTATCATTATGATTCTGTAATGATGCGACCAAAAAGCGAAAAATACATTTGCTATCCCTAGAATTGTTTTCTCAATGTTGTTTCTTACTCTTTCAAATTAAGGTTGATTTCATTAGGTGAGGAGAGCCATACCAAGGAACCAGACTATTCAGGTATTTTATTTCATGTGTTCTCAACTTCATAAATGCAATATGTGTTGTTTTCTTTTTTGTTTGTTTAATGTATGTTCAGCTTCAATAAGCAAATCCCTACAAATGCATAAAACTTAATGCCAGGAAGATCTGTTAAATGTAATATCTTATGTATTGCGTCCCACTGCATTTCACTCAGTTACTCTCAGACAGGTCAAACAGTTTGCTTTCCAAAGCATAATTCTTATACTGAGCATGTCCTGGAGGAGAGGATTTTCTGATCAGTAGATGTCAAGACAAGAAAACTATGTCACTTACTGTGCTACTTTATTCCAGTGATTAAACATCCACTCTGTTCATAACTTGCTGAATTCAATGGAGCTTATGGCTAAAAGCTGGCCAAAGTCATATTCAACTTCTGCCAATGACCTGATACGTGGTTACTACCCAGTGACACAGCCAGACTCTAGTTAGAGATTCATAGTGAAAGAATGGAAGGCAATGGAGACAAATGACAGGCAAAATGTGATTAGGTATTAGGAAGAGTGTTCTTTACAAGGGTGGCAAAGCACTGGAATAAGTCTTCACAGAAGCTGTGAAATCTTTGTCCTTGGAGATGTTTGAGGCACATCCCTTGGAAGCCTGATCCAACTTCATAGCTGGCTCTACTCTCATGAGTGGCTCACAAGATGACCTCCAGACAGATCCAGCCTAAGTTATGCTGTGACTTTATAGTATATCTTTATGTACTAAATTAATGGAGAATCTTCCAGTTCAGAGCCTCCTCATGATAGGCTAACCATGTTGGTATCTGTAATACATCTTCTTTAGCCCATTAGTTTTAAGTTTTTGTTTCCATTCCCTTGTCCAGCATAACTTTTAAAATTTGAAAGATATTACCGTACAAGACATTTCTGATATTGGTTTCACCAGCAGTGTTTCTAGAAGGTAGAATCACATTCCTGTTTCTACTCATTGCCTTCTTTTTTTTTTCTGTTTCCAGTAATATCTCATTTTTTTTCAGTTATATCAAGTTAGAAGTTCATATTTGATTTTTTTTTTTGTTTATGAAAGCATAGTTCACATTAGTCATGGGTTTCCAGGACTCACTCCTCCATTCTGAAGCATGGTTTGTATCCTTTATTCCTGGAGACATATCTTAAGAATTAGTGGTATTAAATTCTCCAGCTTGACTGTAGGAAGTGAGTGACTGGCCTGAATGACCACCTCTAACAGTCTGGTAGTTATTTGCACATTTTTTTCAAGAGGGATTCTGTGTTTACTTCCAGATGGCTGCTAAAGCCATTGAAAAGCAATGAATATAACACTAAACCTTGCAGATCTAAACTGGAAACACTTCTACTTCGCAATTATTTTTGCCAGCAGCTTCTTTTGACATCTGTTAGTTGTCATGTTCCTAATCCATTCAGTATGTTTCTTATAGATATTACGCAGTGCTAACGTTCTATCTGGAAGGCTGAATAGTGCAAAGTCAACCTGTTTCTAAACAAATGTCATTACTAAAAAAGCTCACAGTTTTATCAAAAGAATTGAATTAGTTGTTTTTTTGTTGTTGTTATTGGTTTGATCTTTTTTATTTTACTTTTAAACTAAGCCTGTTTTCCATAAAAATACATTTTATTACAGGAACACTTGTACTCCTGTTCTTTTGCCTAGGAGTAATGATGAGCTACCAGCCCATAGTTACCTACAATTATTTGAATAATTGTGTTAGTTATTCTTGCTTGTGTGTTTTCTTTAATTGTGGCACCACATCAGGACATTTTTTTATTATTTAGAAGTTTCAACCATTTTGCAATTAAGCAATTGGATCCCTATTTTACCAGATATTTTAATATTTTTGGTTATAAAAACCTGACTTTTAAAGTGTTTTCTTTGCAGGCATTGTCTAGAATTGTTCTCACTTATTTATGAGCTGTCAAATATTTCAGCATTATCCATAATATAAATACCTTGTTACATCTCTTTCTCCTTCGTCTCTAAAAGGAACTGAAGTATTTTGGAATACTTCTGCTAAATTTTTCCCTCTTCATATACTAGCAAGTCTCTAACATTGCTAAGATTGTTTTTTTTTTTTTTCAAAGTACACCTGTATATCCTAAAATAATAGACATTGTGCCACTAGTGATGGAACTGTTTCTTCACAGCTCTCCTCATCAACTGCTTCTACTTCTTAACTTCTAGTTAGTATAATGAACTGATACATAGTCAAGAAAAACAGTTTAAGGATTGATGAGATCCTGAGCACTTTTGTGCTCTCTCCTGCCCTGTGGAAGTACAAACTTACAAAAAAGGCATCTCTGCTTCTGGAGGAAAGTGGACATCTGTTCTACTCTTGGGGTTGCCTCATTTGGGTGCACCTGGCTTGGAGATGGGCTTGTGAGGCAGGTAGTGATGCTGGGGAAGATTTCAGCTGGTTATTATTCAGAAATTTTACTTAAAAAATACTTATATCTTGGGTCTTCTAGCCATTATGACCAGGTTAATTTTAAATATGAGTAACAACAACTGTTGCATGTTGAATGTAGTGACACTGTTTGTGAACATGTTCTCGTTCCATCAATACCATCAAGTGCCAAGTGTGATTTGATGTTTATGGCTCTTGATTACAGCTCATGATGGAAAGGATACCCTATCCAAGTTACAAGGAAATTATAACCACAAGCAGAACTCAGGTGAAGTGTCTTAAGTAAACTACATCTAGATGTATACAACGTGATTGTCAGTGTACTGCAAATCTTTTCTTGCTTTTAATTTTTCTTCTTTTTTTTTGTACTTAGGTGCTGTAGATGACTTATTAGACCTGCAACCTGAAGAAAATGGTATGAAACATTTGTGCATATCTGTTTCATTTGCTTTTCAATTACAGGTACCAAGATAATAATTTTAATCTTAGTTGTTAATTGCTTTCATAATCTGAAAGGTTGATGTGTTCCTGAATGAAATTATTCAGTTGCAGTATTTAAACAGCATTAAAGGAAGATAAACTTAATAAACATACAGAGGCACTGTACCTGATGTAAGAATATTAAACAAACCTTACTGGGGATAAAACGTTCCACCAGGTGATTCAAGGTTATATTGTGTTTGCTCCATTGAAGTAGGTTCCACCATAAACTTTGCCTCTCCTACAACTTTTTGCAGTTTCTTTAGTTGTCTTGTTGTACCACAACCCTTCACTTAGTTTATATCAAAAGCGGAGATTTAAAAAACAAATTATTTAATCCTCTTAGAAAACATTTAAGAACTGGTAACTTCTTTCAACCCTATAGTTAATTAAATCTGCTGTGTTGTTCTCAAATAGACATGAGAAAGAAGTTTTCAATTCCACGTTCTGTTCCAGTCCTTACACTTTCATTAGATTAGTGGCAGCTCAAGGAGATATGCTGTTCTTTTCCAGAGGGTGCTGTTTTACTTGCCAGAATTTTGATATTGAATTCCCATATGCAATAAGAATTTTGCATATAGTTTCTTCATTTGCTCTTCACTTGTTCATCTGAAAAGAATGAGTAAAAACAACCTTAACAACAAGAACAAAATAATGTGGCAGCTCAGAAAGCAAACAAAGAACCAAAGAAAAAATCCCTTTGTGTGGTTTAGTCAGTCATCCTGAGAGTTTTATTTGGGCTACTTAAGGCTCTGTCTTCACAATGGTTAAGGAACAGCAGATCTGCAAACACTTTGACTTTGGCTTGCCACAGGCAGTCTCTTGTACTGTGGGGAAATTACATCTTAACCCAGGCAGAAGCATTGAAAGCTTCCTCAGCTACCTCTGCAGATAGCAGTCCTAATCTGTGAACCGATATAGTAGTGACAACTCCTTTTCTGTGGTTAACAAATAAAAAGTTAGTATGTGGCCTTTTTTCTCCTGGTTTTCTCCTGAATCATATGTTCTTCAACCTTTGGATATAGATAATGCATACAATTTTTGGTCATACAAGTTTAGCCACATCAGTTGGAAGTCTGTTCTTTTCCTTTAGTGAAATAGTTAAGTCAATATGAAAGCAGTTGTGAAGCAGCCACATCTGATAAAGTTGCTTATGTTAATGTTAGCTATCTACCCTAATTTTACATACTAGCTAGCTTTAGACTAATTAATATTATGCTATTTTAACTGCACTAGTGTAATTAGAGGTTACACTTTTGTGTGTGTTTTAGAAGGTAGTCTTTATCCTGTATTTCAAACCATGTATAATTGTAAATATTTTTAATTTCTCTTCCTATTTTTTTTAATACCAGTAAAATGAGGCATGTTTGCAAAGGAATATAAGTATTGCTAGATGCTTGTTCAAGCAAGCACAGAAGAGAATATAGTGACAGTTGGTTTCTTAGTGTTTTACTGGGAGTTTGTGGTTTTTTTCATGGATATTTGTAAGATTAAGGGCAGAATGTGAATGCAAAGAAGCAATTTTGATTGTGAAAAAGGGCAGTAAAAACAGAGAAACAGGAAAAGTAATAATAGAAGCTTTATAGGTGAGGTTAGAAAGTCCATATCATTCTAGTAATCTAGCACAGATACCGCATGAGTAATATCTCGATAAGCTAGACTGTTTTCAAGATAACCATTATTGCAAACAAGTAGAGCTTTACTGCTGTTTACTTGAGGTAACTTCAGCATAGGCACCACCCTATCATCCCCTACTCTGTCTGCATTCACTCCCCAGGAAAACCAGAAAGACTGCTGAGATAAGAAATTAGTCTCTCTTCTGATTTCTGGTGGTCATGCAAAGTACAGCAAGATTTAAGTGCTCCTCTGGTGTAAAGCTGTAGCTTTTACTTTCTCTCCCAGTAGAAATGGGACTTCTGCAATGGGATACCCAAATGAAGCAGAGTTTTTCCCTAATCTGTATTGCTGCCAAATTTTTGTTCCATAATAGTAAACATAAGTTGTGATTAGTATTGGTAGTATGCTTTAACAGATCTGTTATTAATGGTGCCTTTTTTGATTCTCCCCCTGCAAGCTTTCCAAGTGCATGAAGGGACCTACTGAGAGCAGTTTTGAGATGGTGCTGCCCAGTAGAGATCACAGTTCTTACATGTCTTTGAAACAGCCAGCATCTTTCCCATATGGAATAATGTGCCCCTCTGCCTTGCCGCTTGAACAGATAGAGATTTGGGGCAATTGTAGGTGCTTGGAGAATGTTAACATTCTTTGCTATTTATCTGAAGATTGGAAAGTACCTGAATATTCATGGGAACAAATTGTTTTTTATGGTATTTTAGTTATAGTCTAGTAGGAACATTAGAATTGACTTGTTTGTAATATTTCTGTTCCTATTTTTTTGATCCTGTCAGGGAGCATAAGATGTGAATTAGAGAGGAGCTTACTCTCAATGTTGACTTCAGCAGTGTAAAAAACCCTTGTATTATGTGTTGTCGTCTTTGTTTCTTAGTACATAGGTGTGTATGTTGACTCATCTGCCTATTTTTAAAAGTTTTGCACTTCTTTTTTTCCTATGACTCAACTTCAGCCATTTCATTATAAATTACTACAGCTTTTAAAAGAGAGCTTTCCTGAGTTGCATTTAAATCAAATGACCTGTTGCTCTGGTAGCAACCACTGTGCCACTATCAATTTTTTATCTCAACCCAAAAATGTTAAAACATCTCTGCAAGTTGTATGCAACTTGGAGAGCTCAGCTGATATATCAGCAATTTGGAAAACTGAATTTGTTTCTGAGCCTTACCACAAGTGTGAAATGAGCGTAGTTAAGATAAACTGATCTGGGTTTCGATAACATAACATCAGCATTGTTAACCACCATTTTTGTCCTCCACTTGCTCCCACAGTGGAACTCTAAATGTTTCCAGGTAAAATAACACTTGGCATTCATAGATGATTCTTTCACTTTCCAAACATCATGTAAGCTAGTGGAAAGGATTATGATTCTTACTGCATGTAAGAATTCAAAAGTTACATGATAAAACAGCACCCATTAGAGAAGAACAGCATATCCCTGTGAGCAATGAATAGAAAGCTATAAAGGCTATCTTAAGTATGTTCTCACAAAATTCTAGAATCATCCCCGTTATTTTCTGCTTGTACAAATCTGATTGTTTTGAGAGGAATTTTATGTAATACTTCAAAAAGTAGTTTATATAATACTTCAAAGTAGTTTACTCCTATGTTTTTAGGTATTAGACTATGTATTGGTCTTGGTGCAGTATCTAGTAGATATTTAAGTATGCTTGTAGTATTTTTAATGGACAATGAGTCTGAAGTGCAGTGCAGTTATCTAAGGTAATCAGGGAATAGTTTGTTGCATAAACTACAAGCCCAGGTATCCAAGAAAATTAGTTCTAAAAGAGAGAATGACAAATATTCATCGAAAAATATCCCATCATAGTTAATACATAGAAACTAGACTGAGTATTTTGAAAATGTTTCTTCCATTCGTTGATTGTTTTAATATTGATTTATCTTTACTCTGTTTTGTTCAGAGACAGCATCAAAAGATAAGTTTGCGAAGTCCTTGGAGTCAGAACCTAGTGATAAGGATGACATGGTATTACTGAATGAGATCCTCAATGCTTCCTCCCTGGAAGAGGGAGAGTTCAGCAAAGAGTGGACAGCAGTTTTTGGACAGGTTGCGCTTTCTGATCTTGCCATGAACTCTTCAGCTGGAGATGGGGATAACACTTCAGCTGTGGCATCAACTCCATCAGGCTATTTGCCCTCTCAACTGTTAGACCAAAACATGAATGACTTGCAGTCATCTTTACATGGTAAGAGCTCATCTTGGTATGTTATCATTTTGTTTCTGCTTTTAGGCTTTAGAGTATGGCTTTCTGCTATTTAGAAGTGCAGGGGTGTTGTGCCATAGCTGCAGAAATGCTGAAGTTAAAGCAAAGTGTGACCTGGAGAAAAACATGCATATTTCTAGCCCTGCCTTCAGTATTTGTGAAGGAATAACTCTAAAGCCTGAAGTCAAAATAATTATCTTGAATATTTTCATTATAATTCCTGAAGTGTTCTGTGGGTCTTTGACACATTTTTTCTGTAACAGAAAATATGTTTGAATGGATATTACTGTTTAAATCACAACTGGTATGTCTGTTTGTTAAGGGGCCAAAGAACTAAAAAGGTTTACTCTATTTTGTCTGGAAATACTGTTTTTAAACAACTTAGTGAAAATCAGTTGCATTTATTTTCTGTACCCCACACTGTCGCATGGTAAGGATATAGGTGAGGTAGAGTGGAATACCTTTTCCTAGCAACCATACCAGTGAATTTGTGTTGTAGACTGCACATCTGTCTGCTGATACGAGTAACAACTCCTTCTCTTCCCTTTGTTCTATGCAATTCATTTGTTGAGCTTTTTGACCAATAGAGAGGGGAAAGGGAAAGGGAAAAACCTTCCTACTGCTTCTTTGGCCTGTGGGAGGGAGACTGGTGGTAACCAGCCAACAGCAACTACCTTTGTCCTCCCCACCATCCGTAGCTGCCAGCCTAGGTTTCTCTGTAGGGCACTGCAAACTAGAGGAGAGTCATGCTGTTTTGGGCCCAGTCCCAACAGTCATTTTCATCTCCTTTGGGGAAGAGTGCTGTAGGAAGACTAGCAGACTGATTTCATCCTGAAGACTACTTGGAACCTGGGAAACTCGTAGTCACGTAGGATGTGAAATGACCTGTGCCATTTTGGCAAGAATAAGAAAGTCAAAGTTACCTGATAATTAATGCAGTTACTATTCCTTCCTCCCAGCACAAGCAAGATACTTGGGTTCACTGACTTCAACACTTAGATGGGAACTGGGCAAATGACATTTGCAATGCTGTGCAATTTTATGATGAGATATATGCATATACAAGTATGATTAATAGAGTGAAGAGGGACTGGAACAGTATAGGAATTGACTATATAAAATAGGAACAGAAAAAATAATGAGGCTTAGTCACTGCATTGTCAAACTTGAACAGGGAGAAAGGGAACAATGAAAAACACCTTTTTTGATGCAAGGACATATTTTAAGCTAATGACTAAAAATAGCTGAGTATCTGTTTTGTTGTTATCCCTTTCACTTGCATGAGACAGTGATGCTGGCTGTGCAAGTCATGTATGTTGCATTCAAGAAACACAAGAAATAGAAAAGTAGTTCTGTCAACGTAGTATCATCATAGAATCATGCATTAAAAGAGTAAAATATAGTGATGCTTTCAAATTAATTTCCAAGATTTGGGAGAAGATAATGGTAATTGATCTACTGGCATTTGAAAAGTCACAGATGATAATCAACTCAAGTGATCGTATCTGATAATCATCATGTTCCTGGCTGACTCTAGTTGTCAAGTGAAAAGCATTATTTTTATTTTTTATCTGAAGGTGAAATTCTATGCTTTTTATATCTTGTGAAATCTCATTTCTTGCGAAACTGCATTTGATTTCATGGCACTTCTTTCATAATATGACCTTGTCAAATCTGTGAGCAGTGACATTTGAGAAAAAAAAACAACAAATACTAACTGCAGTATAAACATATCTAAACAAACAAAAATATTAGAACATACGATTTATGGATATTTTACTGAGGCATTTGTGATACATATATACACTGTGCTGTACGTCTTTTTTCCATAATTGATGGGATTGCTTAATAATTATTCAGTGCGAGGTGCTGCAGCAGAGCCTAGATGGTGCATGCTTCCTGTGTGAATTTGGCCTTAAGACCATAAAAATTCTTAAAACTCACATGCTTAACTTTAAGCACATTAACTTTTCTATTAACTTCAGTGGGATTACTTACTTATTTTATGTTAAGCACGCTCATAAATCTTTGGGGCTTTGTTTTCTCTCTGCCTCAGATCTTAATCTGTAAAACAGGCACAGTGCTATGCAGGTTGTAAACTGTTACGGTCAGGAATTCCCAGCTCCGAGTCCTCTCTGGCTGTATTTATAGACAGGATCTAGCACAATGGGACTCTGAATTGCTATGGGACTACCAGATGCTGGTTTGAAATGTCTGAATATATGTACAAATATAAAAACAAAGCATGCTCCCAGTGAATCTTTTATATCTCACTCTAGATACAGCTTTGTAGTTCATTTGCCTCGCCACTTTTTCACAGAGAGCATTGGCTTTCTCTTTCATGTTTATGGCTGCGTTTACTTACTTACGCCACTGAGAATTCTTCTTTGCATCACCTACACTGGCACATATTCTAGTTGGTAAGAAAATATGCAGCTTACTGTTTCCATTTCTGAATTTAATTGTGGTAATTTTGTGAAGAAGCTCGCTGAAGAGCAGACTGTTTGATTTCCTTGCTGTCAGAGCGATAACCTTTTGTCTAGTCACAGAATGAATTTGCCCTGTGAACAAGGCAAACTAGAACAAGTGTGGGGCCAGCAAATGCTGTCACACTGATACAGAATGCAGTTTGGTTTTGAAAGGCGCAGGCTTTGTTCTCTGCAGCTCACCGTAAGTGGACGCTAAAAATAAAATTCACGAAAGTATTGCATAAAAATGCTGTGGCAGTCTTTCCTAAAGCCTTCGTAGATCCAGAAGTTCATAAGGCAAGCATCGTCTATTTTACAGAACATTTTTGGTTGGATTTTTTTATGGTTAAGTTCTTTTCGCTTTCTAAGTAGTGTTTGAGCTGTCTGTGCTGTAGAGAGAGAGACCCAGAGCCCAGCATCACGTGGGCAGGCTGCTCACCAGGCCTCAGCTCAGAGAGTCAGGTGGAGGCTCCAGGTAGCCAAGTGCCCCACGCTGTTCTGCTCTGTGCTCCGCCAGTCGCAGCAGTGCACGCTCACATCGGTTTGTTCCTGAGCTGACTGGAGGCACTGGAACTTGCACAGAAACTTTCCAGGCAGCACTCCCATTCATTTCTCTGAAATTAGGATTTGGCCCTGTTTGTTTAAGCCTCTCATTTTATCCGTTGCCACCCACGACATATAAAGCACTTCCTTGCAATACATCTGAATGCAAATGAAAGCATTACAGTTTTCTGTAGTTGTGTCCTCTGCCATTCTTCTCTTTTGTAACACAAGCAGAGAAAACATCTGAAAAAGCGTGTCACTGTGAAGTGTTAATGCCATACTTCTTTTTGTTTGAAAGATTAAACTCTTAAAATCACATTTTCAGGAGGCACAAGCTGGCCTGTAAGCCTTTGTTGCCTTTGCCCAGAACAAATGTATGTGAGCCCTCTGCGTCCAGATTTTCAGGAAGTTTTAGGTTTCTCAGAGATACAGAGGATGTTTGTGGCTTAAAATTCCCTTTCTGATCTATGTGATTTTTATAGAAACACTCTTCTTGCTTCCTTTTAATAATACAGCATGGGCCTTGAGCCCTTTATAGTCAATGCCAGATCAGAGTGATGAGAATAATCTGTTAGAGGAAGTAGGGTTTCTGTAACGTAGTGGCTGTTGCAGCAGCTCTCAATATCTGACAGTCTCAAAAGTAGAGAAAGTAAGGGGAGGAAGGAAGACGAGAGCAGATAAAGAATGTGAGAGCATGAACTTGCAGAAAAAGAGGCAGAACAAGGAAATGCTAGCCATGTGTACAGATGAATATCTTGTTTCAGATACTGCAGAATTAGATATACGAGTTCCTTGATGGATAATTGACCAGGCAACACTTAAAGGAGATACCATTGAAGTAAGAAATAGAAGCAAGCTATACACATCTGTATTGTAATACTCGTGTTAGAAATATGACCTTTGGTCCCCTGAATGTGATAAAGTTTAAGAATTTAAATACCTTAAACCAGGGACTATTTTTCCTATGTTTTTGTGGTATGCCGTCCCTACTTCATTTTGCCAGCCTGGCTCATCCAGCTTCAATAACTGTAGTTATCATTATTATCTTGAGGTTATGAAATAGGAGGTAGGAACAATAAATTGTGAATACCCGGTTTCACTTTTTTCAGCGTCATTGCTCTCTCCCTGGTGAGAAGATCCTTATAAATGAAAGATAACTAGAATACACTCAATGAAAACCTAACTTTAAGTTGACTGCAACTAGTTCATCTCAAATGTAATTCTTTGGAGTATTTGGCAACAAATGATTTTTTTTAGAATTACTCATTTCATAATTCATTAAATAACCCAGGGTCTCAAAATACATTTATTTCTGGAACAATTGATGAAGTAAGTCTTTGGAACTGTAAAAGTAAAGGAAGATGGAAAAAATGTTTAGTACATGTAATATTTTTGCTCATATGTAGCTGATATTCCTCACTCTACAGCTCTGGCTGACTCAATTACCATACTGGCATATTAAGTATGATTGGATAAAAGAGACAGAAGAAAACAATCTATCTCTAACTAGGTTAAAAGTGTGAAAAGTGTACAGTTCCTTGAATCTGGAGATGAAGAGACTGATCCACAGATGCTGTGTTCTTAGGGATGTTGTTTGTCTGCAGAATCTGACTGCTGATTTCTCATATATGAGGAAAGATACAAAAGGCCATAACCAAAACATAATACTGTGCTCCATCGTCTGGTGTGAGCACTGTGCTGCTGGAGAGTGAAGTGTCAGAGCTGACAAGGTAATTCTTACCACTAATGCTGCTATATTATTGAATTTCAGGGTGGGCAGCTAACAGTGGGAGCCCTCTGTCTATACCACAGCCAGCACAGAAACCGAACAGCCTGAATGTGAACGCTAACAAAACGCCAATGAAAGGTGGTAAGTCATTTATTTTTTGAGATGCTTTGCTTTTCCTCTTTAACTGTGACTTACATCTTTCTAGTTTTCCCACCTCATCTACCATAACAAAGCCTGTTTTCATAGCATTTACACATCAAGAGTCTTGTGCTTACTACTGCATTGCTCTCTCAGTGTTGATTATACATATAGTATTTGTGGGTATGTGTTTTGTTTGTAGGCTTCAGTGCTGGTAGTATGTCAGAAGAATAATGTACTGGATAATAGGGGAGCTCACACTACAGTTTGTTTTGCTGCTTCAATTTTGAGTCGTACAGAATAGCATCTGCATGCACTAAGTCTAAGCTAAAGAGTGTTCTGAGGCTCTAGGCTATAATACAGGCTACTGATAAGTCAGAAGAGCCCTTATCATAAATTTCATTGATAACATCCATCATATCAGTAATTGTCTGTATGAACCAATTCACTTGTGGCAAGTGAGTCAAGAGTATGTAGTCCTGCTACATGAGACAAAGCCCTGCTGATTTTGACTAGGGTTTTTTTGGATAGGGGAACCAGGAATGCATTGCATCCTTATTCCAGTTAGGAGCCTATTTTATGCATTCACTTTCAAGCAGAAGCTATATCAGAAATGTTCAGTGCAAAAGGAAGGAGCAATGTGTATTCCTTCCCCTGCCTCCCAGGATTAAACAAATGACTGCTTTTAGCCTAGCAGAAAAAGACAGTTAAGATGTTTTGGGAACTGGCTGGGAAATGAATAAGATGTCTCAGCTGCGATCCCTTCACCAGAAAAATAAAGAGCACTCAGCTATAAAATCTGTGTTTGTGAAAGTGCTAGGGTCTCCAGCCTCACAGACACAAAGATGGAAGTAATGCCAAGCAGAGCCTGTTTTGTCCATAAATTACTTGTTTCACAAAGAATGCTTTCATTTAGCATGCAACATTATCTTTCTGAGTAGAAGGGTACATCTTATTTTGCTATGAACACAACGCATGCTAAGCATGGGATCACCAAAAAAAGATCATAGAATCATAGAATATCCCAAGTTGGAAGGGACCTATAAGGATCATTTAGTCCAACTCATAGCTCCACACAGGACCACCTGAAAATCAGATCATATGTCTGAGAGCATTGTCCAAATGCTTCTGTAATTCTGGCAACTTGGGACCATGACCACTTCCCTGGGGAGCCTGTTCCAGTGTACCTTCTTCATAGCAGCCAGTCACTTCCTCTTTAATTTGAAAATCTGCACTACATCAACATCTGTATTTTGATGTAGACATACAGTATTCCAGCTGCTTTTAGTATTCAACATATGCCTGGTTCACTTTTCTTTTATATCAGTCAAAACATCTACCTTTATACTAGAAGCTGTACTTGAGACATGACTTATGACATTGTATGGTCATATACAGGGAACAACGGTCACATGAACAGGATTTAGGCTAAGGAATTCAGTCCTGTAAGACTGTAAGGTTGAAAGTAGAATTTGCTTCCACTTAATTTTTGCTTTTTTTCAGGTATGCAGCTGCATACACAAGTAGTCACACACACACAGGCACATGTCTCTTGCACTGGGCCCAGGTGAACCTCATGAGGTTCAACAAATCCAAGTGCAAGGTCTTGCTCCTGGATTGTGGCAGCCCTCACTTATCAATACAATCTGGAGGATGTAAGGATAGAGCACAGCCCTGCTGAAAAGGACTCGGGGTACTGGCGGATGGCAGCTGGACATGAGCCAGCAGCATGCCCTCACAGCCCAGAAAGCCAGCTGTATCCTAGGCTGCATCAAAAGAGGAGTGGCCAGCAGGTCAGAGAGATGATCCTGCCCCTCCGTATTCTGTGCTGGTGAGACCTTACCTGGAATACCGCATCCAGATGTGGAGTCCTCCATACAGGTTCAAAGGAGGGCCACAAAAATGATCCAAGGGATGGAACACCTCTCCTATGAGGGCAGGCTGAGAGCTGGGGCTGTTCAGCCTGGAGAAGTGAAGGCTCCAGGGAGACCTGAGGGCAGCCTGTCAGTATCTACAGGGAGGCTACAAGAAGAAAGGGGACAAGAGGAAGTGGTTTCAAACTAAAGAAGGGGAGATTTGGATTGGATATAAGGAAGAAGTTTTTTTACTGCAAGTGTGTTGAGGCACTGGAACACGTTGCCCAGAGAGGTGGCGGATACCCCATCCTTGGAGACATTCAAGGTCAGCCTGGAACCAGGCTCTGAGCAACCTGATCAAGCGGTAGGTGTCCCTGTTCATTGTAGGGAGTTGGACTAGGTGGCCTTAAAGGGTCCCTTCCAACTCAACGGATTCTATGATTCTATGAAAATAGCTTACACTAAACAAAGCTAGACAGAGTGAGACTGTGTCTATTTTTAATTAAAGTGTTCCTGTATTTATCATGGCAGAAGGTGTATAAAGTACACAGCCAGCCAGACATAAAACATTTGTTCTTAATAAAGTTCCATATTCTGTTAAAGGTGGTGTTTTAAAATGCAATCAATCATTCTGATTTTCTTGTCAGAAGTACCCTTAGTAATAAATGAAACAACAGCATGGCATTTGTTTGACCTCAGCCAAACTTTCAGTCAGTTTCATTTTAAAATAGCTGACAAGGAAGAACTCCAAATTTATACTTTTATTTCTTTCTTTCTTTTTCCCCAGAACCTACAAGCAATCCTAAAGACTTGACTGCCTGGTTCAGTCTCTTTGCTGACCTTGACCCTTTATCCAATCCTGATGCTGTTGGGAAAACTGATAAAGAACATGAATTGCTTAATGCATGAGTCAGCTGTCCATGGTAACTCACATTCTTCCATTCATCAACACTATTTTTGGGTTTAAAAAAGAATAAATTAATTAAAATTAGTATGTTGTTGTGAAACTTTAAAGTATGCGCCATGATAACAAAACTAAATCCTCTTTTATATAGGTACAGTTATTTGCTCTTGTTTTGTATAAAGAGTTTGCATTTATTTTCTACATGGATTTACAAAAATGAGGTTAAGAATTAGGGCAGATTTCTTGCCAAATTAGATTATCTGCTGAAACACTGTTTTTGCCTGAGGTGATGCAGAGCTAACACTGGAATGAAATACAAATTGCAAACCTATTTTTTTATAATGTTTCTTGAGTAAATTAAAAAATAATAATGTAAGTAAGTGAGGAGGCTGCATGAGTCAAACATCTATCGTGTATAATATATATATTGCTGCTACATTTAGATGTCAACTAAATTTGTTTTGTTAGTACTCACAGTGAAAAAGCTGTGCTGGAGCTAATTACTGAAGAAATACATCTGGGTCTGTGCAGCCATGGAAACTGTGCCCTTTCTGATTTAAATTATTAGACAAGCTGTACTACCGAAATGGCCAGAAGTCTTCTTTTCTGACTTTTTTTTTTCATTGCACCAACAGAATTTGCACCTGTTTGCAGAAGTTTCTTGCAACTGATGATTTACCATGCCTTCAAAACATTCGTATTTCTGTTCAGAGTATTTTTCATCAAATTTATTTCTGAAGCATGTGTTACTTTGAGCTTGTTGTGACATTAACTAACTCTTTAATAAAATGATTTTGACAAAAAAAGACCTTTTATTCCCAGTGTTGGTTGAGTTGGTGGAGTGCTGTTGAGTTGGTACGAAACAGGCATCTGAAGATCCCAGATGGCCAGTTTTTAGGCAGTGTCTAATAATTCTTACCATTACCTCACATTGTTTTGGAATAGTACTGCAGTAGGATAATCAGAGAATCTGAATTTACTTGGTGTCTCTTTCTCTCCCCGCTCTCCCTTTATAGCAAAGGAAGGTATAAAGGATGTGTCAACGGCCACTATATATCACAAGTTCTGCATGTTTGCTATATGTACTGTATAGGGCCTGCTCTGCAATTTATTATATTTGGCCTTTTAAAATTCAGCTGATCTTCACCTCCTTATAGTTGTATGCTCAATTAGTTAATCCTTGCCCTGGGGTCTATTAGATAACTAAGTACCTGCACTGCACACCTCAAAGTAACTGGGTAGTACAGAAGTTAAGTGAGCTGGACCGCTTCTCAAGCACAGTAGAACATGATCTGATGGCTGCACTGTGCAACATCAACGTGTATTTGATCCATTCTAGCTATAAAGCAATGTGGTACTGGCGGAAGGGTGAGTGGGACTGACGGGATCAGCTTGCTGAACCCTCATCAAGTTTTAAACACCTGCGGACAAATTTATAATGTTCAAAATCCTGCTTAAGGTGCCGCGTTGCTGTGAAGTCCAAAAGTGGAAGATAATTCCATTTTTGTCATTTACGCTGCTTATGCATATTTTCATGTTTAGCGGATAGCCTGATCTTCTCTTGATGAAGTACCCAGCGCTGGGGCCATTCTGTTTCCTGCAGTTTGGTAGCGGCTCCTTGCTCAATAAGCTGTCACCTGTGGAGTCTCTCCTGAGATGTGTAACTTCCTGGAGCATTGTGGGGGAGCAGCCTGAGGTCCTGACTTTGAGCATAGTCTGCAGCAGTAAGGAAGGCATCTGCAAAGAGGATTAACTAAGAAATATCTAACATTTATGCTGAGGTGCAGTGACACTTAGGAGTGCTAGCTTGCACTCATCACACAGGATGTTTGCCTGAAGTCCTCTTCGTCTCAAGCAGTAATTGTCTGCCATGCCTCAGATGTTAGGAGCTCAAGGGATAGATGGGGTGCTGGCATTTTCGGCCCAACCTGGTTACCTGGGAAATCATCAGATTCTTGCAGCTTTAAGGAAGTCTGTGAGTGCTAACCTTGTTACTGATTGTATTTGTCTTGATACTTGTTAGAACACTTGCGGACCGTCTATTCTAGCTAATGGCTAAAGCAGTTCTGATAAAAGCAAAGGTGATGCTACTTCAAAACAGCTTCAAAACAGCTTCAAAACAGCTAATTTACTGTACTTAGAGTTGAAAGACTCAAAAAATTCTCGTGTTTGTTTTTTTAGGTCACAGATTGTAGACTTCCAGGATGCTTAAAACAAACAAAACTCTCCTGTCTTGATTAGGAAAATTGAGGATGTTGCACAGGTTCAGCTAAGTGTGCTCTGAATCCTCACCATGTTTTAGATCATACTTTTCATGTGACAGAATCCACAACTGCAGGTTTCTACCCTGAACTGCAATACTGATTAGTTCATGTTATGAATCTTCCGGTATTATATATTTTTAAAATTAAAGTTAGCTTTGAATTTTTAGCTTTCTGCCTATGCCATTTTTTCACATTTTTAAATTGAAGAAGTGAGAGGTATTTAATACATAATTAATTTTGCTTAAAGAAAAGCAGTCAAAACCCCTATATATAATGCATTATTATTGTGACCGTTTCATTTAAGAAGAGCAGACAAACGAAACACCTAGCAGAAAGGCATTCTTTGTTGGCAGAAATCTTAATTGCAGAGTTGAAAGCAGTACTTCCTTAACTGTAATATGTACGGCATGTGCTTGTCTGTAGCCTGGGCTGCAGAGCAACTCCAAGCTCCAGTGCCATTGTCAGAGGATTTTCTGTGATGTGTGTACAGGCTTAGCAGCAATTGGGACAACAGGGTAGCTAATCATTCTGGCAAAATTATGGATTGATTGTTCTACACACATAATGTTCATCTTGATTTAATATGCTTCATTCCAATTGCATATTCTTGGTTTGTAGTGGATTGTCTTAAAATAAAAACAGCTGCAGAACCCCTGTGGCAGATGAAAACAGTGGTAATTGATTAACTGTCTTCATCAGGAAGTTTATTAAAGATGGTGTAGTGGATTTTGATGAGTCTGGGTTTTTGCAAATCCAAGAGCAGCTACTTCAGGGAGGTTGGAGTGTGCACCTTGGGAAACTGAACAGTTTGTGGAGAAAACTAACATGGAGCTTTTTCTGACCTCCTTAGGTGATCAGAATTCAATTCCAACATCATAGAATACAATGCAGTTTGTTCCCTTTTTTCTTTCCACATCCAGAGTTCAAAGAGGGGAGATTTAGGTTAGATATAAGGAAAAAATCTTTTACAGTGAGGGTGGTGAGGCACTGGAACAGGTTGCCCAGAGACTTCCAAAGCGAGGCTGGATAAGGCCCGGGGCAACCTGATCTAGCTGTGGTGTCCCTGCTCATTGCAGGGGAATTGGACTAGATGCCTTCAGAGGCCCCTTCCAACTCTAAGGATTCTGTGATTCTATAAATTGATGTACTTGGATGCATAGATGCTGGACCACATGGCTGTGACAGCTCCAATACGCAGGAAGTTGCCATGAGGACTCAGGACCCAGGCACCGTGTCACATCAGAATGAGTTTTCTCAGGCCCTTCTGGAATCTACCATTGTATGCCACTGTAGGAGATACTGGATGAGCACCAGTGACAAAAGCTCAGTGGTTATTCCATTCCTGGTTGCTGCTTTTCCAATATGCGCAGGGTGAGATAGCCCCAAGGCAGAGGAGGAAGACCTGGGAGGTCCTGCCTACTCTCTGCAGTTACTCAGACCTTGGTGTGGTAAAGTCATAGGTGAGGGTCTTCCTCACTTTTTCCAGCTCCCTTCCTTTTCTATCCAGCAAGCAGTAGCCACTTGCTTTCAGCTCCCTGCCAGGGAGGCACAGCACAGGCCATAAGGACGAGCTAGGTGGGCAAGGGAAGCCCTGTGTGCTGGGCAGCTTGCAGCACTGTTCACTCACCTCACAGGTGAGGGCAAGTTGAAGAGCTGGTCTTGTGCCACAGTAACCTGTGGTCATCCAGGGGCCTTGTGTAGTTCTAGGATTTTCTGGGTGCATAAGTAACGGGAAGCTGAGCCCTCACTGCAACCTAGGCACCCTGGCTCATCTAGGGTTTGCTGTGCCCACCCTTTGGTTGGCCTATTTTTACAGTTTCCACTCTTTGTTAATGCCTTATTTTTAAATAAACCACCATAGGGGAAGGCAGGAAGCAGAGCAGCAACTGGGCTCTCCATCAGCTGGGAAGCAGCGGGTTTGCCTCAGCTGAGAAGCAGCGATGCTGAGACAGTCTAGCGCCGCGTTGGTGAGCTAGGCATGTGCTGTGGGGCTGCTGTCCTCACTCAACATGTGAGGGAGGTGATTGCCCCCCTTGGCTCTGCCTTTGTAAGGCCCCATCTGGAGTACTGCATCCAGGCCTGGGGCCCCCAGCACAAGGAAGACGTGGAGCTGCTGGCCACGAGGATGCTGAGGGGGCTAGAGCGCCTCTCTTGTGAAGAAAGGCTGAGGGAACTGGGCTTGTTTGGCCTGGAGAAGATAATGCTTCAGGGAGACCTCATTGCAGCCTTGCAGTACCTAAAGGGGGCCAGGAGGAAAAATAGGAGAGATTCCTCATCACAGGGTGTAGTGATAGAACACGGGGTAATGGTTTTAAACTGAAAGAGGGGAAGTTTAGATTAGGTATGAAGAAGAAATTCTTTACTGAGGGTGGTAAGGCACTGGCACTGCTGCCCAGAGCAGTTGTGGGAGTCCTATCCCTGGAGGCATTCAAAGCCAGGTTGGATGGAGCCCTGGGCAGCCTGATCTGGTGGGTGGGGTTTGTGGGTGGGGTTTCTGCCCATGGGGGGAGGGGTGGGAACTGGGTGATCCTGAAGGTCCCTTCCAACCCAAACTATAATTCTGTGATGGTACTGGAGAGCATATGATCCCAAAAGCACAGGCACAGAGCCAGGGCTGTACACAGGTGGCCCAGCACAGGACACAGGAGCCCAGGTCTGTGGCTGCATAGTCATAAAATCCGTGCCTCAGCCCTAGAGCAAAGGATTCTCCAATAACAGGAATTCTCATTTTCTCTACCTGGCTGAGTTTAATTATTGGCCCTGTGTGTGCAGCAGCATTAACACATGCCAGGTATGACCCAGGTACCTTTAGGGCAACTGAGGTGCACAGCTGCCAGGAGCAGACAAGGGCAGCACAGCCTAGCAGGCCGGGCAGGTACAGCACGTTTTGCCTCTGGTAACCATCAGCCCTCCAGCACCGGGCAGCCTGGCTGTGCCATTCTCCTAAGCGTTGCCCTGACATTTCTCCTTATTCACTAATTATAAACCAGTCTAATTTTCCTGTGCAGAAGAACAAGGTATTTGCCTGCACAGGAGCCCAGCACAACGCTGGGAAGCTGCCACTTCCATGTAGCCGCATACAACTCCCAGAAGATCTGGCTCATTATTACCTGACAGGAATTTACTTTGGTTGCATTGAAATCTCTATGGGGTAGGGAACACTCCACACAAACAGATAGGGGTTAAGGAATGGCTGCAGGCCTACCTCAGCCATTAGGAACAGTAGCTGAGCTCAGCCTCCCTTCTCTTTAAACTGAAGTCCCCAGAGACCTGCTCTGTAGGGTGTTGCTTTTTGTTTTGTACTTCCTCAGCTATTCACGCAGTAGGAAAGGCCCTGGGACAGGTGCTGGAAGCCGTATGCTTCATGAACAGGCTGGAAACAATGCACTACACAATGAAATCGTCTGCTCTGTCTCCACCTATGTTGGTAGATAACAGCTGGCTGCAGGAAACAAGTACGGGTCCAACAAATTAGAAAAACAACAACAACCCTACTATTATTCCAAGTGCAATCCTCATGATAAATCCTCAACACACAAAATACAGAATTAAATTCATTGGCCACTGAAGTAACTGCTTTGCTATTATAGCTGCTTAGGGAGCCTGCACTGAACTCGAGTACTCAAGCTTCAAAATACCGAAGTCTGACATAGAGGTGGCCTCACCTATCTAAACCTGGCAGGGTTTAGTCTGATTCCATTTGCAGAAGACAACAGTGGTTACGAAGAATGAGACAAGCCCCCCAGGGAACTTTCTGATCTATGATAGAGCTTGGCCTTGGGAAATCAGACCTTCCAGTGAGGTTGTCCTTCAATTTGGTGAGGGCTGCAAACAGGCCATAGGGACACAAGAGCTCCGAGGCTTTCTCCCCCAAATACCTCCTGTTCTGCTAAGTCACAGTACCCTGCCCAAGGCTCAGGTCCAGGGGTATCCCAACCCTACATCTACCTCTGTTTGTCACCAAACCACAGGCAAGCAAGCCTACCTGCAAGTGTGTACAGCCATTACTGCTCATCATGCAGGGAAATAATGATCAAGAAAATGAACAACATCTTCCCATCGTCCACCCCCACCCTTCCCTTCTCACTCCCACGCTGCGCACTTCACGGCTTTTGCTTTCATTTTTAAGAGAAGGCATCTGATCTGGCTACCCTGGCTTTGCTGACCTTCTCAGTGTTACTGCTGTGCTTTGAAGGCTGGAGGGACCTCAAAGTACCTGTCAGTCCTGCAGCTCTGTTTAAGCAGTGGGAATTTTGCCAAAACAAAGTAAAAGGGAAACAGGATTAAAAAGCAAACAGAGACGTTCAGGAAGAAAGGCTGCACTGCCTGCCTCAAATCCACCCCGTTCCCCCTGCACCCCTCCACCTTATCAGCCCACGCTGTTAGCAAACATTAAATGCAATCAGAAAACATGAGAAATCCACAATGGGTCATTTTTCTACCTGAGATTTCAGGAGCAGATTGAGCTGCCTGCCGTGGAGCTGCTTTTAATGAATAGTACAGCTCGCCTGAAAGTGCTTTGGGTTCCCCCTCCACTCCCTATTAACACAGGGAGTATCTAATGGAGGGCTTAATTGAAGTTGATGTACATTGTGTTGTTCTGTTTGATAGTTGTTATCCAAGTGAAAAAAAGGAAAGTGTTTTAAGATACAGGAAAGTGCTTTTATGGCCTGAAATAAGTCCTGCTGTTGTGCAGCACTCCCAGAACAGAACATGTTCCTTTCCATGGGGAGCGCTGCCAAAATGAAGCAAGTTCCTTTCCACAGGGGAGACATAACCCAAGACAATTGGAAGAAGCCTCACGTGCTCAGGGGGGATTCAAATCACCGTGAGATCTGCTGCAGGGACAACCCAGCAGGGCACAGTCAATCCTGGCGTGCACTGATAACTTCATGACACAGTTGGTTGAGGAGCTGATGCTCAGCAGGGCCTCGTACCTACAAATGAGGGAGAACTGGTTGAGAATGTGGAGGCTGGGGCAACCTTCGCCTTCAGCTGAAGTCACCATGAGGTGGAGAAGCTTAGGATCCTAAGGGGAAAAAAAACAGAAAGCCTTTGGCCTCTTCAGGCACCTGCTTGGAAGAATCTCCTGCAATACAGCCCTGGAAGAGTCCAAGAACGCAGGCTGATTCTCAAGGATCAGCTCCTCTCAGCTCAGTAACAGTGCAGCCCAGCAAGCAGGAAATCAAGGCACGATGGCAGGATGCATGCATGGTTGAACAAAACTGAAACAAAAAATGGAAGTGCACAAACAGTGGAAGCAGCAGCAGGTGACCCTGTTCAGCCTGGAGAGTAGAAGGCTCCATGGGGATCTTATCCATGTGGATAAATTTCTGAAGGGAGGGGGGGAGCAGGGTGCCAAAAACATGGAGCCAGACTTTGGTCAGAGGTGCCCATTAACAGCAGAAGAGGCAATGGGCACAAACTGAAATGCAGGGAGTATCATTTAAACATAAGAAATTCATCTTTTACTGTGTGAAGGTGGTCAAACACCAGAATATGTTGCCTGGAGGGACAGAGTCTGCATCCCTGCAGAGACTCCAAACTCAACTGGACGTGGCCTGGATGAGGTACACGCACTCACTGAAACGCTAAATATTTGTCAGAGCTTTCTTGGGAGGTGCAATGAGTTATACCTAATCCAAAGGAATCACAAAAACAGAGCCAGGCATTTGTTTTTCTGCTTCCTAAAAACAAGGCTTCATTTCCAAAGGCAACACCCTTTCCTCATTTTTCACAAGAGTGAGTTCTTCCTTCCCTATGTAACAAGCCCAACCATCCCACCAATTGTTGGAGCTGTTCCTCCCCAAGAAACTGCTGCATCATAAAGGCAGGGCAGGGCAAGAAATTCTTATCCAAACAAAAATCTGAAAGGGGTAATTGCATCGCCCACCATCTCTGCACCAAACCTTAACGAGGGATCTACTTCTCTTAGCTCCTTCCATCAAAATCCCATAGCACCCCTCTTAGACCTCAGCTCCTCTTCCAGTCAGCAGTTTGACATCTAGCATCAGTGAACATGACCACTGTGCCTAGCAGTCTGGATTTAATGCTATTTACTTACAGCTTATTTGAAGAGTGCAGAGAAGTGAAGTGTGCAAGAAACAGATTACCACAGGTATTGCAATTCTTTCTTGTTGAATTATCGGTTTCATTTGCATATTCACACACTTACAGTGGAGGTCTCTGCTGTGGAAACACTCTTCCTTCACAATCAGCATTTTCCTATCTGCCCTAATTGAGCGACGAGTTATTTTCATGACCTGAGAAGGCATCGCCCACTCACCAGTTTCTCACCATCTGCCCAAAATTACAGCGCTGCGGAGGAGGTGACAGAAATGAAAACAACTCTAAAGGTAATCAACCACCTCTGCAGCACCGGAGGCTTCACTCCATTGTCATGCAAACCAAAAGCCTTCAGGAGCCAGAAAGCATCTTCAAATAATATTTCTGATAGTTTTTAAAAAGGGATAATCCCCTCATTTAAAAATATTCCACAATGCCATTTTTCCAGCGAGATAGGGACATTTAAGGCAGTTAAAAAATCCCTCTTTACATTCAGCTGAAAGCCCAACATAACCATTGTGTTTGTCTTCCACAATCTACACAGTAGTGACGTCTCAACTCCATAGAACCAATTTTCTTTGAGCACATCCTTGGTAACATCCTCTCATTAAACACACCATCCTTGAAAACCCATTTTTCTGCAAGATGGCCCTGTACCCAACTGCTAAAAAATCCACGTTTCTCCTATGAATGTATCCAGCTTCATTTTCTAATCCTGTTAGTATTCCACGCCTACGCACTGAAGTAGCTCATTACTAACCATTTCCTATGCAGGTATTTACCAACTGGAATTCAATCACCCTTCATCTGTTAAGTTAAAATCAAAACGTTGCTGTGCTTTTTCCCAGTTCCTCACTTATTCCTATAGCCCTTCCCCGACCCTCCTCCAGCCCTTTATGGTCTCTTGAATGGCTTTTCCTGGAGCGGTTACACTAATGCAAACACAGAGAAGATGGACGTATTTTAACCGCGTGACGATCTTCGATCACACAACTTCCTTTAGCCAAGCACCGCATTAGGAAGGGCTGTACGTGTGCAGCCCATTAACGAACATACTTTCCCAGCTTCAATCACTTTTTCCTTGTGTTTAGGTTCTGGAAGCACATGGCCGGAACTACGGTTATTTCCTCCCAGTTGTGTAGCTTCAGATTTCTGTTTGCAGTGCTGTGCTTTGCAAAGCCAGCCAGACTGTTTTGCAGCAGCCACTGATTTATACTTCTACAAGCTGCCTGTCCTCTACAGGTTGTTGGATTTTACCTCAAGTAACCGATCCATGTACCTACCCACTACCATAGAGTGATGCCAGGAGCTTGTCTGCGAACCCTCGGTGGTCTTTGCGACTGCAACATCAGCCAACAGCTCTAATTCATTCCATTCCTTATGTTTATTTTATATCATCTCAGGCCCATGGTTAAATACTGTGAAGATATTGAGGCTCCTGTGGGCCGCTATCCGGCCCTCCCCAAGAGCTCATTTGTCAGGAAGCCATAAATCATTGCACTGACAGCACCCTGCTTCCTAAAACAAGCAGGTCACTAACTGCTGCCCCTACGCGGTGTACGTAACCCTGGCACTCCTCCACGGCCTCCAAAGGGCCCGTTCCCTGAGCCACAACCTGTCTGGAACTGTAACACCGATGTCAAGGAAAATGGACGGGGACACAAGGCAAGATTACTTCGTTACCACTCTATTCTCAGCACTTTTCAGGCTGCTTGTCATCACGGCTTTGAGGAGGACATGCGCAGTTAATTATGAAGCTGCACCAGAACCTACAGAGGCGAGGGACTACAGCTGTTGGGATGGTGAAGTTATGTGTGGTTCAAGCTGTACATGTCTCTCCAGGGTGAGCTGCGTGCTTCTGTCCAAGCAGTTCTCAAAGAGAGGATGCCCTCTCCCACCAGGACAAGCTAAAGCCAGTGCAGACAAAGCATGCAGAGGGCATGACGGCCAGGGCTTTTCCTAGTCAACCATACAAGCTTACGATGGAATAACAGAAACCAAGCAGTTTCTGATGGATGCACACAAACCATTCCCACAGCAGGGCAGGACACTGCAGCCTCTGCAGCTCCAGACTTACAGCACTTAAATCGTTAGTTTCAAGCTAACGATTTTCACACAGTCACATGGAAACCTTGCAATCTTTGGGATGCCGAAAACCCAGATGTCTTCTTCATGACAATAAGCACTGAACCATTCTTGTAGGTCTTTGCCATAGTGCTTCTCAGGAAACACCGACTGCGGAGGATTTACATGTATTTAAATATTATTCCTTCTTCCACCCCCTTCCCCCTCCCCATATGGAAAGAATTATTTTGCAAGTCAAATGACAATCATTTGACTCATACAAAACACGAAACCAAGACTGTCAGTAGATTCATACCACATCCTTTAGGGTTTTCGTTTAGCTTCACACAGTGAAATATCTCATGGCTTTCATAATTTTCAACAGATAACTTCAAATTGGCCATGCCACAAACACGGCAGTGGATACTGAGTTTCCAACAACGCTTAACTCATTTTTTTTTCCTCTACGCTCTGAAGAAATAAAGAGCTTGTGACATGCAACAATAAAATATGCTGTTTTTCACATATTTGACCAATATTTTGACATATTTGACCATTTTTTAGGTATTTTCCCTCCTCCAAACACTGCGTTATGCAAAAATCAGTGGGCAAGATGACGTAGCACACTAAGAGATGTGGCTGATGTGATTCTAGATGTATATTTGGAACAACATTGAACTTTGATCTCCTTCTACGGGAGCACAGTTTCCCAAACAAATAAATGGACCGCCGCTTTTGTGTGTCCTCACCACCTTTTTTTTTTTTTAAACTATAATTTTTATTTAAATAAGACACAGGAACTTCTATACCGAAAAAAATACAAAACAAAAGCCACACATTTCCTTGTGTAAAGCAATATTGTGTGATAACTTGAATACTGTTCAGCACAGTGGCTAGAAGTAACAGTACAACTATGTACAAAACTTTAAACAATATTCGACAAATTTCTACAGCTGGATGTAGAATACAATAGAGATAAACAACTGCTGGGAAATTTACATGGCAAAGCATTAGCTTTAACGCATTTGGTTCAAAACCCTTCAAATCTGTTAAGAACAGATGTGCAATTCAATTAATATTTAGTTTCTCATGGAAAAAAATAAAGAGTACACAATGGCGTTGCAATTATTGTACAGAGTTCACTGCTGATCTAAAAACAACTCATCCTACCCCCTGGTAATCTAACACCAACAACCGAGACTACGATTTCTTATCTGGACATAACCAGAGCATAAAAAGGTCATCATACTGCAATGTTAATCTAGGAGGAAAAATATCAAAAGGAAGCGATACTTACATCACGAGTATTTTCTCCCCTTTATCTTCAATCTATAAAATATATAGTGTTTTCACCTAGGCCTGAGATTAGTAGGGTTAAAGATGGCTGTTGTGTTTCAAGCAGGTTTTTCACGTGAGAATGGTTAGAGACAGACCTCTCTCATGTTTTCTGCAGGGGAGCCAGAAACCAGTTATTGTTTTATAGGCTGCAAATTCCACCTTGTAAGACAGTATTAACAAAACCTCGGTAATAAAAAGAAACCACGCTTTATCTCCAAAGAAAGCAGGTATTTAGTGAGCAGTTATTGGTTGTTCACTCTCACCCCCCTCCATTCTCATCTCCAAAAGAGGGAAAAAAAAAAGAATAATGGAGCAAATTTAAATGCTCAGTAGCTGCAGGCTACTGATCTCTTCAATTCCTGGAAAAGGTGAGCTTTATTCTCTTAGGAGCAGACAGCATAAATGTAATTCCACTGAGCTGAAAGCAATGGAGGAGAACATCAAGTTTATTTTGCCTTCGGGGTCCTCTTTGTATCACAGGAAATTATCTCTGAAAGCAATGCTCTTCTTGTTCCGGTACAACAGAAGAGCACCGCTAACCCCCTCTTGCCATGTACTATTTCGAGAAAGCGTCCAGCCTGCAAAACCAGGATTGTTATTTTTTTTTATTATTATTATTCATACTTAAGGAGGGGGGAGGACACACTTTTACACATACAGCTTAAAGTAAGCAAAAGTTACGGGAGAAGCTTTGATTAAGTAACATGAACTTAAAACTATTGTTTTCCCCATCCCTCTTAAAACACCCACTTGCTACTTGCGGACTTCAATCCAAACACAATTACTACATAAATAAAATGCTGCTCATCTAACACTGCTCGACAAAATCTGAAAACCTATTTCCAACCAGCAAATGAATGAACATTTCCAAAAGAGAAACTAAACATTAATTTGACTTTTAGACGATAACAGTAGCATTTCACATCCTTAACTGCCAACGAAAACACGAGAGGAAATCCCCATCGCCCCGCCGTGAAACCTGAAAGAATTTCTGTCCTCGAACAAAAACATTCTTGTCTTTCAAAATCCTCTCACACACAACATGGAATGTTTCTCATGTACAGCCTAGTACTGAACACTTTATTTGCAACAGTTTAACAGTCATTAACCGAGCGACACCTGAAACCTTTAAATGCCACATTTTACATATATTGAAATGACAGTAAATGCAACAGTTGTTTTTACTTGTAAGCACATGACAAAGTGATATACATCACAGATTTGCTGGTTCTCCTCACGTTCACCCACGTCCAGGGTCACCATTCACCTGGAGCTGAATGCACTTATTCCAAGAAAGTGGAATGTAATGAGGAAATATTAATGCATAAAATAAGGAAAGGCAAAAGAGTGATGTTCCCTCTTTAGCTTTGTAGCTGTAAAATATTTAATATCCCAATATGATATACATTCCGAGTTACCTGAGTTTACACTTCGAGAGAAGTACCTGAAGCTAGGCCATAGGGTGGGCACTGTGCAACTGTTGTGGCCATTTTTTTTTTTTTTTTTTTTTGCATTGTGTGTATTACAGAAGTTAGAAACATAAACACCTGGATCAATTGTAAACATAATCCTGAAGTACAGTATTTTCCATAGGACACAACACAGCAAGACATTTTCTATTCAGACAGGCAACTTTTTTTTTTCTTTTTTTTTTTAATATATATATAGAGCTTATTTATACTGTAGAATTTGAAACAGAACACAGGACACAGTACTAATCTGGTCAAACATACTATGAAATGCATAGTCTCCACTTAAAACGTTTAATGATATATGGATTCTGCAGGCATTACTGCTTTCTCACAAAAGATGCTGAATATGGATTCTGTCCCTGCCAAGAACAGCGTTGAGATATTTTTCAGAATGCTGCTAAGTACTCCATTTTGTTCTGAAAGGTTGCCACCTCATGCAGATGTATCTGAACTGTTACCTCCTCAATCCTTGCTTTGGGGCAGAGGCCTGCTCCACACCTCGGTCTAGATTAGCGCGTAGCTCTGAGGAGAGGAATGCTCTTCAGTCTGAATTTCTTGCAGAAGAGGCTGCTGCTGCTGGGATGCTTGCTGTACCGAGACCTCTGTAGAGTCCATTGTGCTGGTGTCATCTGACAGAGATGAGAAAGAGACCCGAGACGAAAGCTGCTCAACAGTCAGGCTGCTCAAAGCTGTGCTTTGACCAGAGTTGGGAGAGTTCTTCAGTGTCAGGTCTGAAGCGGGAAGTAGGGGGCCCAGAAGTTTTACAGGACAGAAAGCTGATCCGGTTGGGATGAAATTAACCTTGTTTTTGTCAGGACATGAAAAGAGAGGGGTTGAGACAGGCTGACGAGACCTACAATGAGAAAAAAGATTATATACCCGGCCAACTGAGATGTTTGTATGTTGTGAACTTTGTGGTTCTACGGGTTGCTAAAATGTGAATGACAAGGAATGGGATTAATTGGACAGAGGGGCAAACATCTTCCATATTGGTAGTCAGCTAACTGATCCACAGCATTAAAAACAGTGCCATCACAAAAATGACTTGATCATTACTAGATAAACATGCACCTTTCCAGCAAGAAAAATCTGCCATACATATGCACATGAAAAAATGCCACGGTAATTTAGAATGACACAAATTCTTCTTTAATAACAGCACTGCAGCAACAACACATGTAGTCACATTAAATCTTTGAGAAACTCCATGAAATAGACCTCTCCTTTCCCATATTCTGTAATCTGCTTGGAGGCTTCCTCCGCAACCCAGCATTGCTCCTTCCCCATCCATTGGGCAATGAATGCTATTAGAGCAAGAACCATCCCCTCCTTCATTGTTTCATCCACAGGAGCTAAGCATGCAACCTCGACAGCATGTGTTCTAATACTGCTGAGTCCAGGGAAAAAGACACAATGTCCAAGAATTTGATTTCTGATTTCCTACTCAACAGCAAAACTATTGAGCAAAGTCTATGTCATTAAGTATACTACCATCTACAAACACTTTATATAGATTTCATTTTATATGTTCGAAACACAAATATAACCATAGGTTATGCAAATGCAACCTATGCTCGAAACTGATAAAGAATTGTGACAAGGAGAGTTTTTGTGTCAAACCAGGAACATTTGCAAAAGTTAATACAAGTATATGAAGCGAGGTTTATAAATGCTTAGGAAATTAAATGTACCTTATCTTTTCCGCTTGGATTTTTGTTGCCTTTTATAAATGCACAAAAAGAGTTCAAGCATAAAAGACTCCATTTCCTCTTCAAACCAACATGAACACTTCAACACATCTCTTCTGTACAAACTAAGAATAGTTTGCTCCTGAAAAACTCATCAGCTGGAATAGTTTATTCATCTGCAGTTGAATAGGCTCAGTAAACAGGTTTACTGCTTTGCAGATACCAGCTGATATAAAAGGCATTACTTACGACATTTCCTCAAAGACCTTCACTCGCTCACATCCCTCTGGGGGCTCTCGTTTGAACATGTAGCTGTTGTTTGGTTTGGGAGATGAGGCATACTTGGGCAACGGTGAGCTACTCCCACTGTCTGAAAATTTAAAGCAGTTATATTACTAGAGATTGAGAGTGTTTTTTTAATTAAATTTGATTTCCAAACAAGATGCCTTTTTCACAGTTCAGCCACTATGCTGGTTTGCTTCTATCACGATTCCTTTATCGCAGTTAATTTCTAACACCCTTGTACAGCACATTTCTTCTGAATAAAAGCTTCAGTGCAGCAGTAATCACATAACACCACATAACAGGAGGATATTTTTATCCAGAACACCGCAACTGGCACAAAGAGCTGTGAACCTGGAATCAAATTAGCTCTTAATTATGTATTTCAAAAATTACAAATGAACACAGTAATATGCATTATACAAGCAGAAGAGTTATGAGTGGTAATGATAACACCTTCTCACCGTATAAACACAGTTACTGAAAACGTGTGCCTACAGCATCTTTCTTATTTTAAAACAATTCATGGCAGGTATGCTGACCACATTAGTTTAACATATAGCTCAGAATTTGGAAAGAAACAAAGTACATTTTTAATGCAGGTACTAGTATGTCATCATTACAATGTCCTACCTGATTTGCTTTACAATTTAGTTCTCTTAGTATCCAAAATAAAACTTCCACAATTCCACCCCCATCATTATACGATCTAGCTATTCTTTATGACTCCAGCTGCTTCTGTGTTTTACAGACGATTACTAGACACACTTAGAACGAAGGACATGCACATGTAGGACACAGGACAGACTGCACAGCAGGCAGACTTTTGCACTTCCTGGCAAATCTAAGAGATAAGACTCTAATGAAGTCAGAAGAACAAGAGTTTGAAAAGTTAAGACCATGAAAGGGCTCACTTTAAACAGAAAGTGAACCACCTTTTCTTTCACCTTGACAACGTTAACACTGAATGCATTAAGAAAATAAGGTAGGTACAAAAATAATTACTCACAGAAATTGACCCTTCTGCAGTGGCCTCGACTTTTTCAAAGAGCAACAGGCTAACACATGTGGCTCCCTATTCTAGGTTTGGGCTTACAATTTAAAAAAATGAAATGAAAAGGCAAGGTTAAGATGGATTCACCAACTTACAAGCAAAAGCAATGAAGAGAAATTATAGCTCCTACTCTGGCTCCTTTCAAGTGTTTCCACCAGTTTGGGGTACCTTCTTTTTAGCTCTCATACCTTTGTTTATTCTGCTGCTGTTCAAGTGTGCCTTTTCAGCAACACTGGAAAACCAACCACAGCTTCAAGCATTACAATCTAGAGTCACTGAAACATATACAGTTTCCTTTAAGAATTTGCAAACAGTAACTACATAAACATTTGTATAAGCATGACTCAAATACAGAGGCTAATCATGAGAGGTTTTGAAACATCAGCGCTTCCTTTACGAGACACAAATCAGCTCAAATGTCACATATCCTTTTTTTACAACGAAAGGTATGAGAAAATGGTCCAAGTGAACCTCAGCAGCATAGTGATTATTCTGCTCTTTCCTGCTGGATAGTGAACACAACTTCTAGTTACAGAATTTTTGCTCTTAACTGCATGAAGACAGAAAAGATCTAGAGACAATACAGATATTTGTCAAGCTGAGCACATGATGGTCTTCTGGAATCTTTCCACTGCTGGCCCTCATAGCTCGTTCCGAATACAGAAATCATTAACAGAACCCAGACAGCTTGTTTCCCCCTTACAATATTTAAAATTGAAGATCCAAGTTTCTATTTAAAAACTCTGGGACATAAAATGAGCTACTGTTCATTCCAGTGAATACTGGAAAACTGTGGAAGTACATCCAAGGAAAGAATCAAACTGAATTCAAAGTTAAGTCAGCTCTTGGAAGATTCATAGTGTTGTCTAGCCAGTGCAGTTTTCAATTAATTTTGGTTTATTTAGCCCTGTTTGGCTGAAACTTTCTACATAAGACAGCTGTTAAACATGTAAAAAAAATTATATAATTTAACCAATCTGTTTCTCCTTTTGCCTCCTCGAGCTTTTAAAGCTTACAAAATCGTTAGCTTTTCATTTGGACCAAACATACACCACACTAATATTTGAAAATAACAGGAGGCTGACACGTACAAGCTCACTCTCAACTGCTGGTACTTCACTTACAGCAGCAGTGAAAGAATGGAAGGGTACAGGTAAAGGAGACCACCAGCTGTAGTGGCAAGAGGAAGAGTGCAGCCTAAGCCAGTCTCCAGTCATGTATCCTATAAGGGCTTAGGTGATAAACCGTAACATTATTACTCATCTGCAGCGTCATTAAGGGATATTCTCAAGCAATGCTATTTATTTTTCTTTTTTAAACGCTTTCTCAGAGGTTGCAATGCATGATCTGGCATCTGCACCTTCCAGACTCCCACCAGTAGGGTGTGCTCTGGCATATTTCGACAAACTAATCACATTTCATTACCATTAGGATTGAAGATTAACAGCTGTAGTCTTTAAAGTGAGCTTTGTTACCATAACCACACTGAAGACAATAGGGAGCCTTATTACACAGAATTTCTGAACATAAATATTTAAAACTGACATATTCTATTAACTAGAAAATGTTTAAGTTTGTAATTACACACTAAACAATAATATTTTAACAAAAATATTTAACACCACCAACTTTAGCTTGCATGCATTACAACAAAAACAGACAGACTGAAGACAGCTTGTAAAGAACAATTTCTTTTCAGTGACATAACTTGGCCAGTGAACCTTGGGATTTGGTTTGATAAACTCAAAAGGATTTTCCAGCTCAAAAACGCCTTTGTTTTTTTTAAGACTACCCAAAGACTTCTCATACAATTTTCATTTTGAAAGCTATGAATCAGATGCCCAGAAGTTAGAAAACGAGATCCAGACCGAGAGATAGCATCTTCATGAACACGCTTCTTGTAACAGCCCACTAGCAACAGCAGGAATACAGAATCCTACGCAAAAGTACCTAAATAAAAACCTACACTACACTATTTTTACATGAAAAAATCATTTAATCCTCTTATACCTTCAGATGCCTTTGAACTTTACCTCTGTCACAGTTACTAAATATGTTGGAGACGTTAGTTTCGTGGACAAGGATATCATAGAACAGATCTAATGAAAGCGGTAGCTTTAATGGAGCAAGGCAGTCATTTAGCTTGCAATAGGCTGATGGTATTTCAAAACTAAATCACATAAAGCCAGGTGCCATGAAAATATAATCTCTCCCACCCTTCTCTCTCTGCTCCAACCTATACTATTCAGTATCACTGCATTACTCAGAGATGTATTGTGATCCTGTTCTGAAATTTATCTTTCACTTTGTTTTGAAAAATTCAACAGATTTAGCAGCTCCTTGCAGAAATGTAAACCAAACAGCTGATGCAGTCCAAAGAGCAGCTGTGAAGGCCTCAGGCCAAAGCGCAGCTTTGCACAAGAAATAAAAGATGCTTTGGAAATGTAAAGCAGCGCTCTGTCTGTACAGAGTGCTGGCTCTTCTCACTGCCCGTGTGTCTCAGTCAAACTGCTAACCTTCACTCCCCATTCAGAAACACGCTCAGGAGCGGTTATAAAGCTGATAATCATATTTTGATGGAAAATTAAGTTATTCCACCAGAGAGAAAAATAAAATTCCAGCTTGAGAAAAGTAACAGAAAAAAGTTTTGGTTTAAAATGTCCAAATTCTGGTTATATGTAGAAATATATTTTCAAAACTCAGCAGGACTTGCAGCAAAGTTACATAAGTTACACTCCAGCACAACAGAATCCTTTAAAATGAGCACAAAAAAACTTGTTCTGTTTTATAACGCAGTTAACATCAACAACAGATGTTATTAAAGTCTCTCCTGAAATTTTTTCTTTCCTTACAATTTCTACCTCCCTCACCTAGTTATAATTTAACTCTTTTGAAGCTAACACTCAGACCAACCAGCGATGATGATGATCCGAGAGTGAAAGGCATCCTTCCTAATGACCGATGCTGCTTTTACAACCTCTGAACAAACTATTTGCTCCTGGAAAACTGCTACACGTTTTTCTGGTTTCTATTTTGTCCTTAAGGAACAAAGTTGCAATGAGGAATTCAAGCTTTTATTTTTCATAAGCAGGGTACCATAAAACCTAAGCTGATTTAAAAATATAATTATGTTAAACTGTAGAAAGCTTCCTGTTTATCACCGTCACCTGTGTACAAACACAGACATTTGATACAAACCTAAAGCCAGTTTTAAGACTGAAACCACAAATACAGATCTATCTACCCATTGCAAAGTTCAGCAACGGATTTTACTCTGGTGAGCTGCTCAGAACACCCTAGATGGAAGATAAAAACCTTGAAAATCACTGAGAAGGTTAGAAGCAATATTTCAAGTAATCTTTACTTGCCAGGGGCAGTAAAAACCACTAAAAAACTCCAGTCACTGTGAGAATCCAGAACCAATCGCAACAGGAATTGTTCATTCCATTTGATCACTTTTTAAGATGTATATGCTTTAAGGACAAATATGACAAATTTACCTGTCAAGACACTTCCCTGTCTGCTTGTACTTTAATGGATGTCTACATAGTGATTCAGTCTTCACAACAGATTGCAAATCACATGCACACTGTAAGAAAGGAAAGTAGCAGGGGGGGAAGTAACATCCACAGTTGGTTTTGGAACATGACCACCTATCGTGCTGGGGTAAGACTGCAGTGGTTAACTTACAGGCACCCTCAGTGTGGGATCCAGGTGGGTGGATTTGTTTTCTACTATTTCCTTTTAAATCTAAGATGGGAAAGTAACACTGTTTAGAAATAAAGAAAAGGTATCATTTCTCCTGCCCCAATCTTACTCCCTTTAGATTATCACATAGAATTAAGATTACTTTAAGGATGATTAAACAGAAGATAATGTCAGGAAATGCTTAAATCTTACTTGTTACCTCAAAATACTGTTGCTTTTAGCTCATTAGTAAATCTATGCCAAATCAAAATCTTAGTTTTCATTTCCTGTGAAAATACTGCTATTATCTTGCACATCTCTACCAAATGCAATTCTCCAAAATAAAGCTTATATCCATTGATAAAAAGCTCAAGTCTAGACAACCAGAAACCTAAGAATCATTTCATTAGTAAAAAGAATTGTCCAGAATCAATCTTTTTACGCTGGTGCCTCTATTTTC
Source organism: Numida meleagris (assembly GCF_002078875.1). NCBI lineage: Eukaryota > Metazoa > Chordata > Aves > Galliformes > Numididae > Numida > Numida meleagris. The sequence continues at coordinate 24,679,058 of NC_034410.1, read as the reverse complement.
ACACTGTGTGTCTTGTCTGTAAATTAACTCCTAATTTCTGAAACTCCAAGTTACTCACCCCATGAAACCGCACTACTTTTTACAAACCTAGACAAAATGCTGAATATTGATACAAACACACAAATTATGCAGAAATTTCCTTTTGTTAGGCAACATGCGCAGACAGATAATTACTGTCCATTAGATTTGTTCAAATGCAGAGATGTGAATTCCTCACCAAATAGCTTCAAATGGGATATGACTTCAGAAGCAGAGTACTTATGAAACAGTCCAAAAATTCACTCTTTTGATCAGCAACTCACCCATGACGAATATACTGTTTATCACAAACCTTCTTGAAACCCTTTTGAAACAAACATGTTACAGTCTGAATTCTTTGCATTAGAATCTTCATAAACAGTTAAAACTGTTTGCTGTGCTCCTCTGACATATTTATGGAAGATGTTTGTGAAGTTTCACAAACAAGAGGGAAAAAGATATGCAAACAAACAAAACCAATTTTATTAAGATAAATCTTCAATCCCTCCACAACAATCAAACAAAACCAAAAACTGATGTAATGAGTAAAATGAAGGTAACTGTAAAAGCAGGACATCACATGCCTCCCATAGGTAAAGGCAGGCCATTCTACTCTCACCTTTATCACGGTCATAGAGTAAATCTTCTGTTGAGCAAGGACTCCCATCCTGAGATTCAGGAGGGCAAAAGGGAGAGACACATGGTGAATGGCTGCTGCAGCTGCTGCTGCGCTCCTGGACAGACGGAGTCTGAGTGTCAATGCTTCGTGTACTACTACTACGATAGTGAGCAGGTAATGGGGCCCTTCGACCATCGGGGATATCCAAAGGCTGCAAGAGAAACAAGAAATTCAGATTACTGAGAAAAGATCCAGCTCCCAAGCAGTGCCAGTCTGTAGCACTCATAACTGAACTAACGAGACAAAGCCTTAAAAACTGCAAATAGTTCATTTTTGAAACAGCAACTTCTGTGGAAGAAAATAATGCAATTTAAAATGCAGAGTATACATTAATTATGCTCAATGTTGGGACAATAAGCAGATTTTCCAAGCCAACGCTATGCTATTATGCAATGGAGTTAAATTAACAATGGAGTACACTTCATCATTGATCTATACATGCCTGCGTTTTTCTTTTTTTAGCATTTTTTCTGACATTTTAGAAAGCAATCTCCTCCCCAGTAATAATAGATCTCATTATACTTAATTTTCATTAACAGTCCATTATTATAAAGCATAAACAAGTACCCTGACAGAGGTCACATTTGGATAAAAGGAAAAGAAGAAAATGTCTAATACAATGGTATATTATTGCCCTAAGAATGAACTGAATTACAAATAAAACCATCCAAGTTTTTGCTAGTAGGTTGTAATTCTCTAGCACACCTGTACTTTCCAACCTTCACTTCCACAGCTGACCTCTGACAAACTCAGAACTAAAAGAAAACATGCACAGGCTTATGTAAGGTCCACAAGCTTTGTCTTGAACCAAAGCTAATTAGCACTGCCTTCTCATATCAGTCAAGTTGGCACCAGCCATGGTGATCTTGCACCCTAGTCTGCAATACACTGCACAGATACGTTCCTAGCAGTACACTGGTGCACTCTACTTGTCCTTCTCTGTGAAAAATAGGTTTTATCACTAAGGACAGGATTACTTGAAAAACAAAAAATCAATGAGAATTAGAGTTTTGTGAAATATAAATTTAATGTTTGCTTTGGTGAGGACTTTATTCAAGCCACAGAGGAACGACTAAATGTTCTAGCTACAAAATTTCAATCCTTTTTCCTTCTCATTTCAAGTGAAGAATTTTGGTTTTTTTTCCTCTTTTCCATATATACCAAAATTAGAGCAGCCAATTCCAGAGCTTAAAATTCAACACAACATGCTTTTGCTAATAAGGAGAATATGAAACTTAATGTTCCCTCCTCAGCAACAGCCTATGCAGAAAACCACCAAATTATATAAAGAGGCAGACCTAGCAGAATTGGAAAATGCTTTCCTTCTTATATGCCTTCCAGTTAATATCATTCCACGTTTCATTTAAAAGTCAAGTAACACACCATAAAGAGAACATTACAGTTGCTACATCAAATGCTCAGAAGTTTGGATAGAGCTGTTCCAACAGTTGAGTTCACATTGCATATTACGACAGGACTACATGTTGCTATTCCCATCATCCCCAACAGGCCATGACTCATTCAATGCACAAGATAGAACTGAAGCATTATGTCACTTTCTACACAGATGAGAAGTAGAAAACAAGACTGAAGCTGTAGAAAGAAAATTAGTCTCATAATTAACATAACCAAAGAACTGCCACGCAGAACAGCACTTATATCTGTTTCTGACACAAAGATTCTATGAGAGGCCAAAGTCATCTGATCCAACTCTTTTATCATATCTTTTCTGGAAGTCCAGACTATATAGGACTGATTGGCAAAAGTCTTCATCATTCAGAGATGGAGAAGGAAACTATGACAGCTGCACTGTGAAGTCCTAAAACACACGCAGTATCCTGAGTTACCTGAAGAAACACACTATAAAAGCCTGATGGATGTGTGTTTCTCCATCCATAAAGTGAAATAGCATAATCTTTCTTCTCACACAGGTGTGATAAAAATATAACAACACTTCAGAGACACTATACAGAAGGAAAAACCCATGAAGGAATTCAGATTTCTGACTTCAAAGCAAGGTTTAGTAGTGAACATGAAGACACACACCTAATGAGGAGAAAACAAAAACACCAAATGGCTGCTCATTAAGTGCACCTACTATGTATCTACATTGCAGGTAAAGCAAGGATTCCAGGGAGAGAATAAAAACAGCAAGTAATCACATAATTAAAGACTTCAGGATAGCACAGATGTTCTTCCACACCTGGAGAAACACTGTAGTTTTATGTAGTCAAGAAGTATATCCCGAATCACTTATTTCAACCTCTGCTGAATTAAAATTGAATGTATAGAAAGTCATCTACATTTTTAAATATGCCTCTAGAAATACACACAAGTATAAAAAGCTACAGATTTCACTTTTTACAAGTAAAATAACAGAGAAAATGCCTGAAAATACTTCCAATTACTGTGCTTCTGTATTTCTTTTCCTTAAAACTGAATCCAATTTTTGACAAGACCATAAACCTTTGTGAAAATATCAATTTAAAGTACTCCATTTCTTAAAATGTTCTCTATTAAACCCAATCAACATAAAAAAAGACTTCAGAATTTACTTTTCCATGAGTCATGCCTAAACTATTTTAAAAACCCAAGTCCTCACAATCTTAAAGCACAAGAAATAGGGTAACTATAATTGAGTACAGCTGCTACTAGTTGTCATAATTCTCAATGCATGGAAAATGGCTGGAAATTACAGAATTCTGAATACTGTGTTTTTTGCAGAAGGATCCAGTCATATACTAACTTTATTCCAAAGGCATTCCGACAAGACACCAATCAACCACTATGGGACAGTATGTTCTTGGACGTAGTTACAAACTGCCCTCATACTTCCCTGCAAAAGTATGGAAACGGTCTATTTGACAACAAAACGCACTTCTTAATGCAATTAAAATTCACCAGATTTTTTTCAGTATCAATATATTTGCTTGAAAAATTAAAACTGTCCTACAGAGTAGCAAAAGAAATTCTACTATGGCATAATATACCAATAGGAACCTTACAAATAATCTGTTTTTCACAAGCCTTACAACTATGTGAGAAGCATCTTCTTCAGAGTAAAGCATTCAACACTTTCAGTTTAAAGACTATTCTCTAGACTGGAGCACAAAGGCAGAGATAGGAAAGTGCTGCTGCCTTCTAGTATAAATGCAGTCATCAATGCACGAGACAACATGAGAGTGCAAAAATCCATCATGTATCCTGAAGAGACTATTCCTTACAAGGAGCACTTGGAGAAAAGGAACTCAAAACTTTTCAGATGAAGGATATGAAGATTAAGGTAAAGACCTTCTGCAGCTGTTCAAATTAGGAAAAACAATCATTTAATTACAGGACTGAATTTTCTGATAGGTACATAAACATTTTAGTACCTATTTCTAGAAGCAAAAGAAATTAAACAAGAAACATATGGATCAACTTAACTTTCACAGTGTGATGGTCAAAACTGTTTCATTTCTAACTACCTTGGAAAGACAGATCAGGTAGTATTTTTCTATTTCTCCTAATAGAACTATAAATACTCGTGGTGACCATCATTGTGGGGCACTTCTCACTAGTTTCACAACATATTCTGTAACAGGGAGCTTCTTACCACAGGGAGTGGGTGGTAAGTTCATCATCTTATTGTTCTAAGTCTCCAACATTTGTGTTGCAGAAACACAATGGGACAAAGAACGAAGGCCAGACAACTTCATAAAAAGCTGATTCTCTCATACAGTTTATAGTGGGAACAGAGACAACTACAATTTCCTGGAAAGCTAGTCACCAAATTATAAAACAGGAAGGAAAATATACCCAGAATCTTAGAACAAACGCATTAGAAGATGAAATAATGTTTTTAGTAAACCTGAGGAGAAAGACACTATTAAAAAGGGACTCCAGAACTAAATGCCAACTTTAACTCTGTTTTTATGAAATAGAAATGAGAATGTCTTCAGCTAGCTAAGCAAGAGAGATGATCTGAAAAAATATACACACACGTGGCCAAACCAAAAAGGAAGAAATGCTTGAAATGCTTTGACCACACATTACAAAACTTCATAGTCAATTAGATTATTAAAAGAGAGACCTAATGACATTACTGTGTCATCCATTATCTTTGTGAAGCAAAGCTAATCTCTCCACAATTACCCTTCTATAAAGTAAAAATCCTATTATCAAAATATCGTGGATGGAAAAAAAGAGGTTTCCAAAGAATTCATTTAGCAAAGTCAGCAAAAGGTAAGACAAAATATATTCCAAATCAATTTACACATTTTTAAGAAGTAGGACAGCTAAAATTCAAGACAGCAAAAGGGAAAACGAAGTATGTAATATCCTACCCCCAAAACTTAAAAAGTATAAAAGTAAATGAAATCAATTTGTGTATCTGAAGACTAAGCAAGAAAGTGTGAACATGAGAGGAAAGCTCCACTAGTTTCCAATTTGAACTGGCAGATAAATTTAAAAAGTAATTCAAACATCCATAAAACCAGATCAACTTTAACCATAAGGTTACTTCTGTCCCATGCATCACCTACTCTGATTTCAAGATGATAACCTAGAAACGGTTTGTTCAAAAATTCACAACTTTATACTGAAGACATGAAACAGTGATGGGGGAAAAAAAAGGTCAAGAAATCTAAATTAAAATTTTTAAGAGTTAACCAAACTATTAATCAAACTAAAATGCATTTTGTTTTACTTAAGACAGTCCAAACATGCTTATTAAAGGGAAACCAATGAAATCAGAAAGCTAGTAATGTACTGCACAAATTTGAATAAAACTTGAGATATTGAACTGCATCTAAAAAATGAAGGTAACCATTCTTCTCTACAACAGATTGTATGTTTTTCCCCAATATTTCCCAGCACGTGAATTCAGATTCACAATAGGCCACAAGTGTTTTAAGCAGCTGGATAGATTAACATGAAAATAAAGTTTTAAGCATGCACTTGCTGAAACTTGGAAATAAACTTGGAAACAGGTTAAGAGAAACCAGCTGAAAATCTAGATGCCCACCAACCTTAAAAGCAAGCTTGTAAAGAAATTTGTCCTTCACATACCACCCAAAGCAACCCTTACCTTTGTTACATCTTTTTAAAAATACAATGTTACAACCAGAAAGAAAATTGAAAGAAAAACAAATTGCGTCGCTAGCAGTGAAACTAATGAAGTTTGGTTTCCTATGGTTTATCCTTTGTTCAGTAATTCCTAACCTTTAACCCAGCCACCCAACTCCCCCGGCTAAAAAGAAGTTAAATTGTTGCAGTCAGAGAAAGTTCACCAGCAGTGAGATTTAGTAAATCATTTTTATTATGATCTTCCATAAGTAAACTGTGAGATGTAATAAGCTCTAAGACAGTGCTAGGAGTCCCATTTTAGGTCCCACCAGAAGAGATCTGACAGAAATTAGCAGTTATATAACAGGAAACAACCCTCTGCCCACAACCATGGACTTGACTTCAAGGGCAATGTCTAATTTATGACTTTCTTTTGTGTCTGAAGGTTCTACCCAGCAAGATGTGTAGATGACGGGTTCACTATTGCCTTGGTTGTGTAAACTGCTGAGCGTATCTGGCCTCAGTCCAACAGTGCACTTAAGAATGTGCCTAACTGTTTGGCTGGATCAGAGCCAGTACATTCAGTAACTTAGAAGACTGAGTTCTGCATCTGAAGTAATAAGCTGTTAAAGCCTAAGGACAACATTTACAAAGATGATTTCTCTGATAAATAAATTAAACCTCCTCTAACCACAAGAGATTATAACTCTGGACATATCAACATCAACAGCAGCAATACAATACATATATTTTTATACTCTTCAGAGATAGCACAACAGAGTTTATTGATTCGGACTTTTGGAGTTGTTTGTTTTTCTCTTTACTCCCCTTATTGCAACACAGATCCTTATAAAGGGATGAGACAGCTTTGGGAAAGCCAACCTAGCATGAAACATTTACTACTGAGGTATTTCATTCAAAGCACAACTAATTCTCTGGAGAAGCCAAGAATACTCCAATACTCCAACATTTTTTTTTTCCTCCACATTTACTGCCATAATGAAGAAACACAAATACCGGGTTTTGGTATTTATGTTTCTTTATAGCTTGATTTGTGCATTGAAGTGCTATTACAAGACCATTCACAAGAAAAGAACCTGTTTAGAGACAATTAGGAAAAACAGCAGAGTAGTTGATCCCACAGCAGAGAAATTTCACTGGCTATTTAGGAAAGGGTAGCTGCAAAGTAAGCATTTCACATTTTAAGTGTTATTTAAGCACTCCAGTGCTCTTCAGTGAGAATTCCAACACTCCAGATCTCTCATATAAGCTAGGCTCCTCAGCTTGTACATATTTCCCATATGGAGATCCCCCATTACAGATCAGTGTTTTAAGGAAGGAAAACAGTTCATATTCGGTTTATGGAAGAAAAGCATTAAAACCAAGAAGCTCAGCAGAGCACAGGAAACTTAAGTCTTACCTAGGAAAAAGGATGTAAAATAAGCTAAATAAATGGATCTCCCAGTCTCTACTTAATGACTACTGTAGGCTGAATATTTAAGTACTTACATTTCTCATAAAAACTTCCAAGTTCTTTAAAGAAAGTGCATTCTAAATAAAATATTTGACTAAAAGGCCTTTAAAAACAAACAAAAGAACAAGCAACCCTAAAATACTGAAACAAAATGTTTTAACAGTTTGGAGAAAATTATGAATAATTTCTGCTATGAGGGAGTTTTCTCATGTGTTTGTAGGTTATACAGTAAAAGCAACTGTAAGCACATTAATATAAGCTTACCTTGGATATCTCTTCTTTTCCACTATTTTCCTTAATGAATACTTTTTCCAGTTCAGGACTTATTCCTTCTACATTACACGGCACACGTGAAACAGTTGATTTTGGCACTGAAATGTTTGACAGTGGCATAGGGACTGATCTGGAAATAGAAGCCTAGAAGGTAGAGAGCCACATGATTTGAAGGTGGAAAACAGAATAAAACAGAACTATGAGATCAACACTAAAGAACCTAAAGATGGTAAACTAAGAAACTCTGTATTAATTTTGCCATCTAGAAGACCATCTTTACTTGGCAAATTTAACTAAAGAGTAGTGTTTGCATAAGTCAAAGGCCACTAAAATCACCTCTTCTTGACTCAGAAGAGTTCTATAATAAAAACATGCTGCTACTTCATTTATCAGTAGGTAGGCAGGTATATGCACTTTCCAGATGTACTGACTACAGAATACACACTAGGGGATGCGGTGCATGCGGTGTGCTGATGTAGATGGTTTAACTGTGATCCAGAAGGCATTTCGCAACATTCCTGAAGCTTAACCACTCAAATGAAATATCCACTTAATACACTTCTAACCTCTTTTGGTTGGCTTAAGTGAAACAAAAATAAGACATTCATTCTCAACCTCTAATTTCATTAGCTTCTAACATTTCAGAACTTTGTGTCAAAAGTCTTAAGAGAAAACATTTGGAGTTTAAGAATCAAGCACAAAAAATTACAAATATGGTTTTCAGAAAAAAAAACGAGTGGAGCTCTGTAACTAGAAGGAACCATTCAGAAGAGAGCATGTGTCTTGCACAGTCAACCCCGAACATTTTAGCCTGGCAGCAGCTGCACCTACGCTGACAGTCACAGTGTTCACTTCCTAGTGTATAGTTAGTTTCCTGCTGTTCACAGAATCACAGGATAAGATAAAATGTAAAACATAACTGGACATCTCAGAGATTACTGAATGAAACCAGGCTCTGAGCAACCTGATCTAACTGTAGGTGTCCCTGTTCACTGCAGGGGAGCTGGACTAGATGACCTTTAAAGGTCCCTTCCAACACAAATGATTCTATCATTTTATGATTCTATGAATCAGCTCGTTGGGGGAAGGAGGTGTTGTGTTTTCTCATTAGTTGCTTTGTTTTGTTTTCTGTTTTGTTTGTTGTTTTTTGTTGTTTTGGTTTTTTGTTTGGTTGGTTGGGGTTTTTTTGAGCTCATGCCAAATTAACATTAAGAAACAATGCCTGCAGGAAAGCCTCCTCTGGAGGTCCCAGAAAACTGAAAACTTCACTGGCCTTGCTAAGCACATTCTTGAGAAACCAAAACATTGCATGAGTGAGTTCCAAGTGCTACAGAATGTTACATCAAAGCATACATCCTAGGTGGATTTCAGTTTGTGACAAAGACTGTTTTTACTATAAGTAGTGGCAGCTTACATTGAGGTCAAAAGTAAAATCCTTTTCTATAAAAAAAATTCAGCAAATCTTTTGTTATAGAGACATAAATGTTTCAGGAAAAACATCAATTTCTTATACATTTTCATCACAAGACCAGGTTTTAACCACTAGATTTTATCCAAACAGAAGAAGGAACACAAAAGGATCAGCCAACACGAACAAACAGCCATCATGGCAAAATTTCTTCTTTTAAAAACACTATCTATTTTAAAAAGCTGGCAGGAAATACAACTACAGTGTAAACATTTCAGGAGATCAAGCAGTTGCCTGTTAGCAATATGGAGACCAAGTTAAGGATACGCTGCAGGTGAAATTTAATCAGAACTCAAACATCCACACTGTTAAATGAGAAAAGATGACTGCTTTTGACAAGTGGCTTAAGGGTTCGCAAACTCACTGACAGAATCTCGCCTCAGCATTAGAACCAGTTTCAGTTTCAGTTCCGCTGGCAGTTTGTGACACCTACAGAACAGATTCTGTGTGAGGCATCCTCCACTGCGCCCTGCTAAGAATCAGGTTCACACTTGGGTAATTTGCCCAGGCAATTGGTCAAAGCTATTACTCATAGTGTCAGCATCTTTCTTAATAAGAGAAAGACGTTCTCAGAATACAGGCAAGTTTTTGTAACTGATGCATGAAAGGATCTGAAAATCAAAGCTGTCTTAGCCAGGCTAATGCTAAAATGATCATCTATATTAAGATTTACATAAATTCACAAATCACTTTGAAAAATACGTTAGTAATAACGTAACAGAAAGCAGAAGATGTCAGACTAGGAGCCCGAGCTTTACTTTCCAGAGAGGTTAAGAGATTATGGTGTCCTATTCCTGATTCACTGAGAGGTGTTTCCTCAGGTATACAAGGTCCGAGAGAGATCAGAGGATTGTCATCACATTGCTCATTGATATAGAATATAAGAATGCTCATCAACATAATCTGGACATAAGAATTTGCATCCTAAGATTTCACTCTTGGATCCTCTCTGATTAAGTTTTTACAGTAAGTAACTGTAGTCACAGTAAGTCTGGATCTAGAACAGGCTGGCAATTAGAGCAATTTTTCTTATTAATATGATGGAAACTCTCAACATATAGTGTAACATAGCAATGTCATTCTACCTCAAGTAAGGCATTACTACCATAAAGAATTATGTGAAGGCTCTCATCCTATAACACAGAATCTTTCGTTGACAATGATTCTAGACTACCATAACAACCAAAAGGAATGTCCTAGGCAAAGCCATGAAGATGATTCCTATCCTGCAGTGTGAAAGATAAACAGCCCTCTATTTCCAGGGATGGGGTAACTAGTAAGCATCATCTTGATTTCATCCAAGCTTAAATTTGAGGTGAATTATCATCATCTTTTTAGAAAGCAGACAGAACAGTATTTTCCTCTAACTTGATAATCTTATGGAAGCTGCTTCTCTGGCCACAAATTAACCAATAAGCAAATTATCAGAAAAACTCCTAAAATGAACAAGGAAATGAGGCCTTCCTTCAAATACTGGATGAAGAAATGTTCCTGCCTTTTAGTGACAAATACATGGTAAGGTGAATTGTAAGTCTGTTTGCAACAAATCAATTCATTTTTAGAGAAGCAGAAAACTGGGTTCTGTAATCTCAATGCAAACACCTTCTAACAGGTTCCATTCAAAGTTCTGTCTGCTGCTCAAAGACTTAACCAATTGTTGAGCTGTCAATCCAGACTGCTTACTTTTGGTACATTTTATTTATTTACCTATAAAATGAGCTCAGATGAAATTGGGTTGTGTAACTGATAAGCAAAAACCCTCCAGGTGAGCAGAGACCTTTGAAAGCATACCACGAAAATTAGCCTTAGAAATGCGTATGCATTCCTGGAAAGACAGCCTTATCTGGCCATGCACAGAATTTTTAAAGCATCTCAATATATTTTAGGTGATATCCTGCTGCAATCCCTCTTTCTTTTATTATACGATGGCTATCAGATAAAATTCAGAGTAGATGCAATGGTATCAGGTTGCTAAGCATTCCAATGCACCACAGAAGAAAGCAAACAGAAGAAAGATGGGAAGAAAGAGCAAGCTATTCACTGAACATTGATAAAACAGGAGGCTGTTAATATAAGCAGCTATTTATCTACTTACCTGAGTCTGACTGATTGCTATATGGTTGCCATGGAGAGGTGATTGACGTTCTTTCTCTTTACCGTGACGACTACTCTGCTTACTGCGCTGAAGCTGCTGTCTCAGTTTGGCAATCTGCTGGAAAGAAGTTCAGATGAAGCGATTAATGAGTTATCAAAAGATTCCTGTTTATATATTTCTTCATGAAGTGAATCACAGATGTTTTTAAAGTCCTCTTTAAAAGAATTTTACAAGCACATTGGATTGTCTACCCTTGAGGTACGAACATTAAAGCCTCTAGCAGGCAGCTAGAGGCTTTCTCCAAAGTAACTGCTCTATTCATCAACCTGAATATGTAAGCAGGTTTAGTTTACTACTAAACTTCCCCATTTGCAAGAAAGTACTGTAGTAACTGATGCAAATGAAAAGTAGTCCTAGTAACAATTTATAGCGATTTCTGGCCTATAACTAGCTTAAACTGAGGGACTGTGAAGCCTACAGCCAAATTTATTTGACCTTAAGCCAAAGCAAAGTTTTCCAATAATTCATAATTGAAACAAAAGAACCTCTACAAACGACTGTCAATCAGTATGTATTGCTTCATCTTGCAGAGCTTAATACATTTCATGGTATTTCCCTGCAGGCTACATTACCGCAAATTTCTTCAAGCAGACAGAATTTTCTTTTCCGCTGTTTGTTGCAAAGGCGTGCAAGCAAACAATATATATTTTAAAAGGGCAAATGCAATTATAACCATTATTCACTTGACCTGCTCCTTAAAAGAACTCAAATAATTTAATCTAGGAATTGTTTTACTTATTTCCCTTGAGTAGTTTCTACATGAAAGAGCATTTCACTCTCTAAGTATTGTTTAAGAAGTTTAGACTACGTGCAAATTTAGACAACAGGTAGAGACACTTCCCTAGAACAGGATAATTTTTTTTCTTCATGCTCAAATCTCACTGTCCTTCAGTATCAGCATGCTGGCATAAAAGGCAATGCATGCAAGTCCCCACTTCATTTTAAACTCAGCTAGAGATACAATTTAAAGATCTGAAGGGCAAGTAAGGAGATATGAACGCACACGGAATTCATATTTCAAAGAATTTCATCAGCTGGAAAGTATCCTGTCTCTCTGAGTGACAGACTACTTCAAGTACATTCATTCTGTGGTTAACTCCAAGTAGTTAAATATACCTCTAATGTCCTCGCAAAAAAGCAGCTCTGTGGTAGAGAAACACTTTACATCACTTTTCAGCATCAAGAGTTGACAGTGCTCAGTGAAGGCTTTGATGGAGCTTTGCTACAATCTTTGGAATTTTCTTGGTTTTGTTTCTAATATCACTCACACAACAGATCTACCTTAAATGTTTCACATCAAGTCTTGCCACACTTCATAATCCATATTCAAAGAACTGCTACTCAGAAATTCTTGACTACTCCTAATCTTCAATGGCAGGAACAGTTCAGATTTCCAGATGGGTCCATGTTGAATACATCAAGACAGAGCCCTAGCACGACCAAGTTTTTAATGAAAACAAGCTAAAGAACAAGATAAATCTCCCGATGAGAGGTGCCACTTGGGCACAATGATAGAAGAAACTTTGACAGAATTTGAAGAGATGCCCCAACTCCACCAAAAAAAAAGTCCAGAACTACTCAATTCTCCATGTAAGAGTAACGTTAATTAGGAAACCCAGCTCAGAGAGATGAAGAAGCAAGAAAGTAACCAGTTTGATAAGGGAACATGAAAGTACATCTACAACAATGTAGATCAAAAATGTTGGAGAAGGGTGTGCGTAGGGAAATGATCTTCATCTCCTTTAAAAAGCAGAACAAGAGGAAAAAAATGAAGCCCAGACTAGAAGATAGCTGTGGATTGAAATGGATGGCTACAAGAATAACCAAAAAAGCAAGAACACTAGGCAGGGAGAATGCTGTTCTAATTTCTGCTGCCTTTCCCTGATGCTGTGGGCTTACTCCTATTTAAACAGTTAATTACCCTGTTTTTTATTTAAATGAAATCTACCATTCTGAGTTTTCCTCAGAAGCATGCTATAAAAAAAGATTTAAATTCACCTCAGAGCTCTGACTCAGATTTTTGTTGCCAGCAGTTTGCAAGTCTTTAAGAGAACACAGCCTCTTACTGAAGATTTGGACAGTGGGAGTGCTCCAATGGCCTAATACGTCTCTACACTCTCCAAAACCCTGAAGCTATGATCTTCTGAAAGGAATCATGGACACCTGGAAGGGAAGTTTTCTCAGTCATTTCCAGAGTATGTGTATTTTGGCAATCGATAGGTTCGTGACAATAACAAACAAAATGCTTCTTGGGTCACTGGGGTAAAAGAGAAAGATGAAAATTTGTAGAAGAATCTGACTTTGTCTGGAATCACAATACGGCCATTTAAGCCAAATACAAAATGCAGTGAAGAAACAGACATGCTTTCTCAGATCATATCCTTACCCCTGAATTTGAAGAACCCTAAATTCCAAAGAACCCTTCCTTTCTCTGATGCAGTAGTTAATATCAGACAAAAGAATGAGAAAGAATGAGCACATAAAAACCAACCTGCCATTTCTTATTCATCCCCTAGACACAGAACAGCTTGCCAGCACAGGCTACCTGGCTTCGTAACAGCCATAGTAAGCAGTCAGCAGTGCCAAATATGTGGGCAGAAGAATCCTCCAAACCAAATGGCACTCCATCTCTTCTCTGAGAGTACGCAGTGAATCTACCACTTGCCAAAGCTAATCTTGAAACCTCAATTGCTTTTTTCTTCTACAATATCATCTTTTTACTGCTAAGTATCTTCCACCTTCATGCAAAGTTGAGGAAAACCACTCCTTTTAAGAGGAAGAGGTAGCTGTGCTAACTGCCAAAAACCCTAATTAGCTAGAAAGCTAGAAGTTGATCTTTCTAAGCACCAGAAAAGCATCATTAGATCAAACATCAATCAAAATAAACTCCAGATATGTAAGAGGTACACTAATCCAAGGAAAGTAGATAAAAAATCATTTTATTTATGCTTTTTAATTCTTCAGTGCTTTGGAAGAAAAAGCCAAACATTTGTCTGGGAGTCTTATCCTGAGAATGCACCTATTTCTTGAAAAAGCCTTTGTTTGGTGAAGCTTTAGCAAAATTTCCAGTTTGCACATGTTCAAGATAGATGTTTGGAACTGGCAGCTTGTTATGGTTTAACCCAGCAGGTGGCTAAGCACCACACAGTCATTCACTCACTTCTCCCCCTTCCCAGTGGAAGTCAGCTGTCCTAATTCTGTTCCCTCCCAGCTCCCTGGGCGCTTCAATGAGAATGGCCTTGGCTCTGTACAACACTGCTTAGCAGCAACTATAAACATTGGTGTATTATCAACATTGTTTTTCTCTAAGAACCAAACCATAACACCATACCAGACACCTTAAAGAAAACAATTCCATGCCAGCTGAAACTAAGACACAGCTACGTTTGCTAGTATCAGTACCTTTCTTTAGCAGGGTCTGCTGTGATAGGACAAGAGGAAATTATTTTAAACTAAAAGGGGGAAGATTTAGATTGCATATAATGAAAAAGTTCTTTAGAATAAGGGTGGGGAGGCACTGGAACAGAATGCCTAGAGAGGTGGTGGATGGCCTGTCCCTGGAGACATTCAAGATCAACTGGACCAGGCTCTGAGCAACCTGACCTAGCTGTAGGTGTCCCTGCTCCCTTGCAGGGGAGTTGGCCTAGACAATCTTTAAAGGTCCCTTCCAACTCAAACAGTTCTATGATTCTCTGCTGAACTTTAGGACCAAATAGAACTAAGAGAATTTCTCCTTCCAGAAAATGCAGATTATCAAGTCACAAAGAAACTGATGGCATCAAGAAAACTCTTACCACTCAGCATGCAGGCATTAAGTACATTGGTGTGGGAAGGTGAAAATCTTGCACGTGCTCACAAGTATCACACACAGACAGGGAATGGCTGGACAGAGAGGCTAGTATCAGGACTTATAGGTGAGGAAAAATAAAAAATAAGGGATTAAAAATAGAAGCCAAACAACAAAAAGAGCAGACAAGGAACTGGAGAGCAGTTGAGTAAGTGCAGAAGTAAGAGAAGATCGACTAGAATTGGCTGGAAAACGTACACAGAATGACATGGACTACAAATGAACCTGTGGAACTGGAAAAGGCAACAAAACAATGTTGAAAAGCTGGAGACAGAGAAAGGGAAAGAACCAGAAGCTGGAAGAGATGAGGGCAAGTTTTAGAATGAACAATTCCTGCAAAATTTGAATAGGAACAGTTTATTTCCACACACTTCCCCCTTCATATTTTTTAAAGCGTTCTATCAGAAAGGAATCATGAAACCCATCAACTACATTTCTCGTCTCTCTCTTGTGATCAGCTCATAGAGGATGGCAAGTTTGCAAAATGGATCACTGTGATCAAATGACAGACTTACTTACACACTGAAGGCTTCCCTATCACTGACAGTCAGAGCCATGTGGTGGGAAAAAGCTGCTTGCTGCAAAACTCGATACAAAACCACCAGATGATGAAGGATGGTCTCTCAGTAGAAGTGAGAGAGTGTTATCCCAGCAACACAGATGTTATTCTTGCCTCCTGTTCAGTTCCTTTGTGCTGGTAGCTAATGTTTAAGCCAAAACTTTTCAGACACAAGACTCCTTCTGTACTAATTCCTAGACACTTAATTTGTGGTTCTGAGTATTTGCTCACAGCTGCAAATGAAGTCACCCAGGCACTTGGAAGGCCTACGTACTAATAAATCAGTTAAGATGGGTTTCATAACAGGTGCTCAATGAGACCAGAGTAGACAACTCTCATCTCTCTTTGGCCCAGGAGCTTATCTTTAAAAACAAGGATACTGTTACTGCTGAAATGCAAAATTATTCTTTATTTCTCAAATTTTATTTTAAAATTTGATGAATCAAACTTCTCACTCCTGTTGACAACTATTCTTCCAACCAATAGCTGTGAGAAAATGGACTGTCTATTGCCAGTAACAATGTCTCCTTAGACAATCTATGCATTTCTCCTCATTTCTGAATGTCCTACTCAAAACAAGGAGCCAGAGAGAGTACACAAAAAACATAGAATCAGGGAAGAGCCACCATATGACAATACGCTGCAAAATTCATTTCTTAAAGAGAGAGATGTAGCTCTGGAAGAGAGGCTGAACCCTTTCTGACAGAGACAAGAGGCTGACTGCAGACTAAGTATTTGGTAATGGCCGAAGTTAGAGTTGCATGAATTTGGAACAGAATGTAGTTCACTGGTACATAAGACTAAAATAGCGCACATTCAGCTGAACTGGAAACCATTTTCCTGTACCTAACTTCTCATTATGTAAATCCACTTTTGATGGGTTCTATCTTGTTTCTATTGTAGTTTACAATGAAATACATACAACTGAAGAGCATTTCAACTACTAACTACTGTGTCATCACTTACTCCACTATTTCATTTGTGAAACTGACATCCTCTCCACCTTTACCCTTAAGCCTGACCAAAATTTCTTAACAAGAATATAGTAATATAGAGACTTTGGCTTTGTCTCTTTCAGTGTTAGAGAACAGAAAGCTTGCTAAGGTAACTCTGAACAAAAACAACAGCAACAAGCTGGTTTCTCAGCACTCACTCTGGCCACTCCTCTGCAGCCAACACTGTGTAGTAGGAAGGGAGGAAATCCAACATGCATAAAACAACAATCAGTCCAGAAACATTTCTACGCAGGGAGGTAAAACCTGTTTCAAGAGCAACAGAGGGGAGGGAAAGGGTGCAGTTTCCTGGACTCCAGATAGGGATTAAAAAATACGTCTGAGCCATATCAAGACTGGAAAGTCTGCAGTGTGCAAAAATTCTCACCTCTTTTAGTTGATCAGCACTTCCCCATGACGCTGAGCGCTGATGTGATCGCTTTTCTGCTCCTTCTTCAGCCCAACAGCTAGGTGTCTGGAGGGGGAAAAAATATATGTATGTATATTGTAGTGAATTCCCCAGGTTAAGAAAAATTTTCTCACAAATTATTGGTCTAATCCTTCCATAAAGTTAGAGTCCAGGCATTACACATAAAGAACAAATTTAGAATCTAATATGCAGCAGTAATGTTATCAATGAATAAAAAATAATGTTGATAATTCAGTTTAAGGCTTTGTAAATTTGTGCTTACAAAGGATGACAACGAACATTACTGAAGAAGAAATCAGCTGCCTGACAACTACAAAAACACCCTGACTGCTCCTATCCTTGCTTCAGCATACATTTGTTTTTTACCCCGTGAACAGTTAGAAAACCACAAAACTAAAAGAAATATATTGAAAACCAAAAAGCCAGTATTCACTTCTCCCACCTGTGTTCCTTAGTCACTGGGCCATATAATCAGTTTCTTCCTTCTAACTCTGACTCAATACGTCTTCTATTATTTTTGACAATGACATAACAAGCAGAAGAATAGACCTTTTCCAGCTTTGTCTGCAAGCCCAGAAGGCTGCTAACAGTCCTTGAATTTAGGAGCTACAAAAGTAGATCCCAACAATGGAGAAGGTTCTAGAAGCCAATTCTGCATCTCCTAGATCTGTTCACTGAAGAATTATTAAAAAATTGTGGATTTCCACCAGCATTTCCAAACAAAAAGCCAGTCACTGGCTGTCAGAGGGGCAATTATGACATTTAAAATCCAGAGATTTTGGGGTAAAAGTAATGTAAAAGAGCTACACACACTCAAAAATTCATAAAAACAAGATTTTTTCAACAACTTCCACTGATATTAGCTGAATCCTTAGTACCAACTGCAAGAAATAAAACCATACTACTGAAAACCATGAAAACTCAGCAGAGGTGGTTTTCAGGGGCACAAGATCAACCAGAGAGACCTCAGGGGACCATTGGTGACACTTGCGTGGGAGAGCCAGGACTCCACCCAAGCAGGTCAGACCACTTCAGGGATCCATCTCTCCACAGGCCTTCCCTTCAGCCCTCCCCCACCTACACATGGAAGCCCAAATCCTCCACAGCTTTTCTCATTCTTTCTTCCTCTCCAGGACCTAGAACCTTCTGTAACACCCTCCCACAGAGGGGAGACCAGACATGGCCTTGAAGAACACCACAATAAGCAACACCTAGAGCTCCTCACACTTGCTGCTCAGGGAAGGGGCAGAAGCAGCTCCCTGGGGCTCAAAGAATGGAACCACACATGCTACAGGCTGACACCACTGAACACTGAATCTTAGTTTCAGGTTGTATGCTATGCTGTTAGAATCACAGAGCTGCTGCAGTATTATATGGCCTACAGCCTGGCAGCAATGACAATATTTAATGTGGTAACAGACACATTGTGCACGTAAGTCCACATATCCCATTTCTGTTCTCTGCCAGCCCTGAATTTTTGCTGCATGTTCTCAGAAAAGAAAACAAGTCAGACTTCTGCGTATTTATTTCATGAGTCTGTGTGGGGGTCTGAGAAAGAAGCATTAATGTGGTTATGAAAAAACAGTTAACAAAAGTGAAGAGTTAAATCATCTATTTAAAGCTATCATAAAAATACAAGTCACTCAGCCAGGCAAATCCACAACTCAGAGACCACCTGATGAGACTGAATTTATATACTATACATGGCCAGACAACATGCATCACAGGGCACTGAGGGAGCTGGTTAACATGACTGCCAAGCCACTCTCCACCATACTTGAAAAGACACAGCTGTCAGGTGAAGATTCCATGGACTGGAAAAAGTAAAAAATCACTCCCACTTTTATGAAAAGGGAGAAAGGAAGACCCAGGGAACTACAGGCCCATGAGACTCATGGCTGTGCCTAGGAAGATCATGAAACAGATCCTCCTGGAAGCTACGTTAGGCACGTGAGACAAGAGGTGAAAGTGATACAGCTAGCATGGATTCACCAAGGGCAAAGCATGCCTCACCAATCCAGTGGCCTTCTATGATGGAGAGACCGCATCAGTGGACAATGGAATGGCAACTTGATGTTGTCTACCTGGATTTGCACAAGGCATTTGACGTGGTCCTACACCACATCCTTATCTCTAAATTGGAAAGATACAGACTTGAGAGGTAGACTACTCAGCAGATAAAGAATTGGTTGGAAGGTCACAGCCAGAGGGATGTAGGGCTGTTGACCACAACCATGTGGAGGCTGATCACAAGAAGTGTCCCTCAGGGGGTCCCATTTTGTTTCTGGTGCTCTTCAGCATCTTTATCAATGATAGAGACAGGAGGAATTGAGTGTGACCTCAGCAACAACATCAGACCTGAGCAGTGCAGTTGATAACAACAGAAGAAAGGGATGTTATTCACTGGGACCTGGACAAGTCTGAGAAGTAGGCACTCCCATACTCAATGAGGTTCAACAAGGCCAAGCATGAGGTGTTACACTTGGGTCACAGCAATCCCAGATATGTGTAGACTGGGAGAAGAACTCCCTGAGAGGAGCTCTGCATAGGACTTGAGGTTCTGGTGGATGAAAAGCTTGACACCAGCCAACACTATGCACTTACAATGCAGAAGATTAACTGTATCCTAGGCTGCATCCAAAGAGGGGTGGCTAGCAGAGCTAGGGAAGCAATTTTACCCCTCACCCTGACCTCATGAGGCTACACATGGAGTACTGCAATTTCCACTCAGTGGTGAGGCACTGGAACAAGTTGTTCAGAGAAGCTGTGACTGCCACATCCCTGGAGGCACTCAAGGCCAGGTTGGTTGGGGCTCTGGGAAGGCTAATCTAGTGGACAGCAACCCTACCCACAGATGGTGAGTCCAGCCTCCAAGCCATTCTATGATTCTATAAAGCCTTTTTTTTTTTTCCTAGAAGCATAGTCCCAGTTCCATGCAAATGTCACCCACATCTACTTATTCTGCATTTTAATGGAGCCACACTAACTAATTACTTGATCTCACAGACAGGGTACTTGTCATCTCCCCATAACTTCTCAAAGACTCCACCATTTTTAATGCTTCTTGAAGCATCACCATTACTTAAATGGCTTGCAAATTTCTAAAGCACTACAGAAAATGAGGGAAACGTTATTATCTTTTTAAAAAGTGTGGGCTTTCAAAATAGCTGTGTTCAGTTTTGGGCCTCTCACTACAAGAAAGATGTCAAAGCCCTGGAGCATATCCAAAGAAGGGCAATAGAGCTAGCGAAAGGTTTGGAACATAAGTCTTCAGAGGAGAGGACAAGAAAACTGGGATTGTTTAGTCTGGAGAAAAGGAGACTCAGGGGAGACCTTATCACTCTCCACAACTACCTGAAAGGATGTTGTAGCAAGGTGGCTATGTCAGCCTCCTATCACTAGTTACCTGGGAGAAGTACTGACTTTAAGTTGTGCCAGGGGAGGTGCAGGTTGGATATCAGGAAAAATTTCTTCTCAGGAAGAGTGACAAGGCATTGGAATAGGCTGCCCAGGGAGATGGAAGAATTGCCACCCCTGGAGGTTTTCAAGAAACATGTAGATGTGGCACTGACTGATATGGCTTCAGCAGGCATGGTGGTGATGGGTTGATGGTTGGACTAAATGATCTTAGAGTTCTTTTCCAGCGTGAATGATTCTATGAAATCTACATTCTAGTGATCTTTTCTGAACATTACATTGCTCCACAGTTTGGTGAACAACTCCAAGACAAACCAGGAACAGGTGCTTAAATATTTTCCTGTAGGCCAGGACAACATGACAGGCATCACTATAAGCTCATAGCCTTTCAACTACAGCATAATAAATAGAAAAGACAATGAGTTCCTAAAAAAAATCTGAGTTACTAAACAAACAAATAGGCAAAACAGAATAACCAAGGAATGTAGTGAGAACTTGCTGGCATTTTTTTTTTTTAACCATAGATGTTGATCCAAATAGATAAAACAAGAACTAATAGCAGCATTCTGAAGAGTTTCATAAACAATACTGGTACTGCTAGTAAAGACGGAGAGGAATACCTGTTTAACAAATATGTAAAATCCATTCACTTAACGCTAGATTTTGTGCTGCTTCAAAATATGTTTTGACGCTCTTCTACTCAAATCCCTTGAGACAAGTATTATATATAGTTGCTTTCAATCTCTGGTAAATTGAGCCAGGACAGACCACGCCCACCACTTTTCTTTGCAGTATTAGATTATAAATACTGTATGATACTCCCTAGCACAGTAGTAAACTCAGGCAATATTGTATTAATGTGCTATTTATTATCAGTTGGAAAAAAGAAAAAAGCAGTTAAAAATAACAAACAGTTGCTAGAATATCATAGCAAGCCAGACTCTTTAAACACTATACATTTCTGCTCCTAATATATTATAACCCACACCAAATGAAGATAAATTTGGGTTTCGCAATTCCAAATCTTTATTTTCAAGCAAAACTTTTTTTAAAAAAAATCACTTTCTAACAAATACATTAGAAATAAGAACAAGTCATCCTGCACCCTTGATATGCCACATTTTGTGAAAGTTGTTTTCCCATCTTTATTTAGTTTCTACACCACAAACTTATTCACAGAAGTCTTCATCTGAAACCACTGCAAAGTGTACCCGTCCCATGCTAAACATTTAAAAAAAACAGAATGAACAAAATTGAAAATGGTATCTGAAGATAAATTTCTGCATCACAGAAAAAGAAACCGAAGTTAACTGCTTCATCTCAAGTCAGAAACAAAGTAACAGAGGTCACCAGTACCATCAGTGAAGCTGGCAATGCCACTTCAAAGCTGAAACAAATTTATTGTATTAAGTATGAACTAACTAGAATTTCTCCCACAACTTTAGGTGAAGAAACTAAGGTTTAAAACATTTTAGGATGAGAACCAGGAAAGGGTTAAGTAATGCATGTTTCAAATCAAGAGGAGGATTGCTGATATTCTGAAATGCAAAGGTCCTGGTCTCAGCTGACACAAAGCTTAAAGCATGTGCACAGGATGGGGGTGTGCTGCGAACACCACATCTGGTTGCTCTTCTCAGCTTTAAAGTAAATCACAATTACCATTGTTCTAACTCATCCAACCTTGCAGAGATTAGCATTTCTTCTGAAGCGTTTGGTAATTCTGCCTCGCTTTTCCATCCATATCAGGGTTATACACCTCCATTCTTTTCACTTCATTTAGATCAGAACAACTACATAAGAACACCAACCTACCTAAACATAAAATAAGATCTAATTACTATAAACATCTCAAATTTTATTGCCAGCCCTTCACTCTAACTACTATATCTAGCTTGCATCCCCGAAGGACTTGTTTTGGGGGATGGGTGCAAAAATTAAGAACATGAGTTTGTTTTGCAATGGAGTTGGTAGTGTTTCTGAAGAACTTTCACATTAAAAAGAAATGCAACAGCACTAGACAGTCCAGTCAGTTGTCATGTTTCTAAAGCATTCAAATGACCTCTAGAAATTTGACAGAAAGGAATGCCTTAAGGAATTAGAAATTAACTTGATTTTGGGTGACTCCTCTTATACATCTGAGAGGTTAAGAAAAGTCAGAATGATAAATTTGTAGTTGTATAGCATGCACCTCTTTTTCCTCGATACTTTCCTCCAACTTCCTCAAAAGTTAAAAAAAATAACATAGCAATCATGTTAACTAATATTTCATTAAAAAAAGCTTCAGTCTCCTGGTTTATGATGTCCATTTTTAAGCAACAGAATCTCTACCCAAAAGAGAACAAAACATCATGCAGGTGACTAAGGAGAGGTAAGGCTTGATCTACATGGAAGTAGAAAAAACATTTTAGCCAAGCATTCCAGCTTAATAACTCCGCATTTTTCTTTAGATTAGAGAATTGTTCAGCAAAAATTCTGCAATGCATTTTGCAAACTTTCTTCATTGTTGTTTGTGTAATACATAATTGCCATATACAATGAAAAAAGGCATATCCAAGCATCTTGGAATCCAGTTAAAATGGAGGAGGAATCACTGAATCATATACCATTTGGACAGTTATTATTTTTGTTTTATTATTCAGATCAAGAAAGATTAGATAGATTCATTTTAACTGGCAATATATGACACTGATGTCATAAAAAATATTTTTATCCCAAATCTCTCTTTTTCATTTTATAAAAAATGCTTTCAACGATTTAGCTACTGCCAAGTAATTACATTAATAAACCATGATGATTATCCAACTGTTTCTGATGATTCTGAGGTTAGGCATAACCATTTCAACATAGAATTATTGCTCAAAGCAGGCAGAAATTGTTACACGTATAGCACAAAGGAGAAGTATGCAAAATTGCTCAGTCAGTGCTTCCGACCCAGACAGAAGAAACGCGGAAGGAAGCTAGTTGAATTTTAAATGGTCTCGATTGAAAATTCCAACTTTACTGAAAAGGAGAGGGAGGTGGGAAAGCAGAGCAATTTGGGAAGAGTATACAAGGATACACAAGGTATGTCAGCATGTATAGTAACATAGCATGACAGTATGTTTATCTCCATTCCTCAAATTTCTAAAAATGTACTAAACAAAATATTTATCTTTCATTATCCAAAACACGCTGCTCCTCGAAGATCAGCTGGCTGCGTGCATATGCACAAACACCTACACAAATGCATGAAGAATTCTGAGACATTTGGAATTTGATGTTGCCATACATGAAGTTGTAGGATAGTTTCCAAAAGCAAATGAAGCAGCTTCATTCGTCTTCAGTGTTTTCAGTCAAAACACTCGAGGAGGAAACAGTATGAACTATAGTTACTATTCTCCAAAAAGCAATAGAAATGGAAACAAAAAATAAGGCACTATTTCTCTGTTTAAATAATAAGATGTTACTAAGAACTTTTTAAAATACTAGTTTATTTTTAAAGGAGAGACGTTTTATTCATTAGCACTATGCAGGTTCAGAGAACTTATAATAAACCTCATTACGGGTTCATCTAACCAACCACAATGAGAATATCACCTTTTTATTATTACTATTTTTAACTACAGGAATTCTAAGAAATAATCACCATCTTCACAAAACTGCACAAAATCTTGATCTAAAATTAATGTTTGATTAGGGAAAATAAGTACCCTTGAATGAGAAATCATTATTCCACCTACAATGTAAGTTGTACTGAAAGTACTGTTCCTGAGATTAGTAAAATGAGATAATTTATTTTCCAATGAAAAACAAAAAAAGATTTTATTGATTTTCATTATCTTTTTATTGGTTGTTATTATCCTCCACTCTGATAAACTACCAAGCGTAATTATTTTCAGCTACTGAAAACTATATGGATTCCCTTGATCTAAACTATTTCTTAGCCAAGAAACACGATGTGGTCAAAGTACCTGCACTGGTACTCACACAAAGAACAAGGTGTTAATTTGCCATGCATGCATTCTACCAAGAACTAGGAACTCATCCTTGGTTCTTGAAACTAGATATACTTCCAACTACATAGAGTTCAATCAAAAACAAAATCAAAACATAACTCAGTAAATAGTAATTTCCTTTAAAAGCCTCCCTATTAAACATTTTACTTACAAAAGCTTGGAAGCTGCTATGCCAATCACTACACTTATTCCATTTTATGTATCTACGCAGTCCTCAGTAGTTAAATACACATTTTCCCAACCCAGCTTCAAAACTGCTAATTGCTTCGGTTTTATATACATATAATTTGAATTAGAAGACAGCTAACAATTCCCTATTAGAAGATACCCACACAAATCCAAACCAAGAAAACTTCCCCATCTTTATTCCTTTGAAGTAATCCTTCACCTTGTAAAGACCACAGTACTGCTTTTCCTCTGTTTCATTTGATTATGCTGAAAAGGCAAAACATTTTTCATCCCTCACTAAGCTTTGCTTCTGAAAGAGACCAAGGGTGGCAAGCCAATAGGTCAAATAACCTCAGCACTTACTTTCAGCTCACTAGGAAAGTAATTTTACTGCCAAATGCACAGAGCTCAAGTATTTTTAGAACAGGTTTATTTCTATTTTCTGTAACTAGTGAAAAGGTTTGTTTGGGAATGCTTAAATATGCCAAGTATTTCATTCACAAGAGTATTTGTAAAGTTTGATTTGGGTATACTTTTATGAAAAAGGGGCTAAGAAAGAAAGCAACTAGAAAGCGTGCTACAGAAGTTCTCCTGGATGGAAATTATGGTCAAAAGAAGACGACCTTCATGATGTAGCGTTATGAAACGCAAGTACCTTGTAAGCAAACCCAGAATTAACAGCTTTTTTATTTAGATCTTTCATGACAGCAAAGATGACTGCTTATTCTTCTCTGCTAAAAATGTCTGCTTGTTTTCAAAAGGAACGAGCAGAATTTGAACAAAGCGTTTTCTTGAAGAGTCAACAGTTTCCTGTAAATCCTAAGTTTCTTTGAACAAATTTCACTCCTTGGATTCCCAGATTCATTAGACAGAACTTCTGGATCATATTAAAGCTACATATGTTAGAGCAATAGTTCTCCACAGCCTAAACAGGCAACATAGCATTTAGAGAATTCACACAGACCCTTTTTTCTACCCTTATCCTTCCCCCATCAGAAGACTTTTTGCATTGCATAACAGCACATTAAAGATACGTGAAAAAATCATTTGTACATTCTAACTGGTCAGTATTACATGGAAGACTAAAACCTAGAATAATTTCAAAGAGATGCTGCATTTGCAATAATGAAATGCTGCAATGTAAGCAGTGGAGACAGAACCAGCAACAAACATGTTGCAAATCACTGGAAACAGAAGATTAATCAAAAACTGTATGTCTGCAGGTGAAGTAATGACCAAAAAGTCCTTGATATTTTAAAGATATCATATACATTGTTACAACATACACTCACATGAAGAAAAGTCTTAGTGGTTTAACAGTTATATGCAGAAGTTAGGATGATAGAAAAATATTATTGATACTTCTATGCAGGACACCGCTGGTAACAATGGACCAGAATCACAGCATAGACAACTGATATAACCATCAGTACACAGCCCCTAAATTAGAAATGCAACCAGAGACATAGTTCCTTCTATTTTTTAAGTTTAGCTTAGAATACTGAAATTGAGTGACTTGCTTCATACCCTAGTAATGCTACTAAAAAAAAACATGACTTGTTTGTTAGGGATTTGAGTTTTCAGAATTACATATTTTTTAACTTGCTTGATGGTGACAAACATTGTGGACAACAAGCCCAATGTGACCAGAAGCTGGGCAAGCAAGAATGTTTAACTTTCAGCCAAAGAGTGCTGGAGCAATACAAATGCCATAGCAGCCTAACTGCTAGAAGATCCTACCAAAGACAGAGCCCTGAGAAGGACCCAGGAGTACATAACCTCAGTAGTTTTCCCTTCATTGTTTGTGTAAGGCTTATTCTGATGTCTGACTTCAAGAGGTAACTCTTTCCAAGAGCACTGTTTAACAAAGCATAACAATATCAACTATCACTTGTGTAGCATGTTACTGAACCAACACTGATGAGGAAAACACTACTGAACCCCATCTATAGAACTTCATAATAAAATCAAGTGAATCCACACTTCTTTGGAATTAAGTTGTGCTAAGATTCTAGATCAAGTGAAGAAAAGCATTACCAGAAAGACATAAATTACATGAAACATCTCTGCTGTGTAGCTTTATGCTTTTACCTGAGTAGATTTATCTTTCATACATGAAGGGTAGTGTACGTGGGGATCACGTGGCCACTGTCCTGTGAGGTAAGGTCCTGTAATTGTGTCCAAAGAAGAAGTTCGCCTTATGGTACCAGAAGTTCTGATTTGCTGGGATTTTGGCCTGTCCACTGTGAAAAACCAGAACAAAATTAACAATAAAGTCAGGCTACATTGGACGTGAAATGTTAAAAGCTAGCTATGACAGACAACAGCAAGAACATATCAGAAGCGTTTGTCTAAATGCTAAGCCAAAAAGAATGCCAATACATCAAAGCAGATAACATCAGACAAAGGAGGGAAAAAAATACAGAAGGTAAAACTTAAGTTACAAAAAACACCACCAGGATGTGTTCATATCAGCAAAGAGCAAGGCTACCTGGGTGATACGTTTTCATCAAAGAAAATAAATTTAAACGTGGTGATGATGCAATTCAGGAAAGCCAGACGTCTTGAATAAGAAAGCATAGCATAGTATCAATTCAGGCTTTTATTTATTCAAGACAGCTTGCTTAGCTATACTAACGCTAAAATACAAATCCTGACAAGATGTACGATTCTCAAGAAAACTCGCACCAAATTTCTTGTTCTCGTGTATTGCATCCCATATTATTTACAATTTCCCAAACAGGCCTAAGCAAGCTAGAAGCCTGTGGCTGCATTATGCCCTGACATAGCTCAGGTCAAGGCAGCTACTATGTTTGCCTTCACTCATCACAGTGCCTACAGTCTTGCATTCCTCTCCCTGTTCACTTAGATCATGGAATACTTCTACATTTCATTTGTAAAGCGAAAAGTACAGTGATTCATGAGATTGTTCCTTCCCACGTCAGAATTTTATGGCAAGCTCTCTGGATCATCTTGCTTTGTCCTTTAGGCAAAATTACTTCATATACTCATTTTCTAGACTTTACATAAGCCAGTCTAAGCCCTACATTACAGCTACTGTCTATCTTGCTCACTCCCACTAAAGGAAGTTTGCAAGTGAAATTAGTTTCAAAGCAGTCACATGCTATACAATGATCTGACCCACCAAAATCCTGTTTGCTGCTCAAAACTTGACAACACACTTGTTAGTACGCTTCTTGTGGCCAAACAAGGTCAGGGATCGCCAAATGCATTTTCTCTTGTTATACCATCTAGGTGTCAAAAAGCAGACTCCATCATCAATACTTTACATAGCATTAACACAATGATTAGGGTATGGCCTGCACTAACAGAAGAAAGTACAAGCCCAAAATACACACATGAAATACACATAACCAGAACATCAACTAATGTCTGTGCCTTGTTCTACAGCCAGAGGAAAGGCAACAGCAAGCCTTACATTGGTAACTCACAGAATTTCATTACAAAGGGAACAGAAACTAACACCACCAAAAGCTACCATTTTTTTTTTTCCACGGCAATCTTGCAAGTGAACTACAGGACACTTTGTCAAGCTCTAAAGCTAAGCAAAGGAAAGTCCAAGTTTTTCAAGTACCTACTACTTTTCAGGATTTTTAGAATCACAGGAAATAAACTGAGGATACAGTTTCTCAGCTGCATAAACCAATAAAACAAAGCTACCACTAATGTAACGTCAACTCAGCCGCTGTCTGGTCCTTCCTTCTACACCTTGGGATGGCACAAGCAGATCCATGAACCCACAGGACAGTGACAAACTGAGTTAAATACAAAGATAGTTAAAACCTATGCCAAAAAGAGTCATAAATACATAGTTTTCACCGTTAGAGGAAGAGTTGGCAGAACATACGGGGCAGAAACAACCACAAGGGAGCCAGGAGGAACAACAGGGCTGCAGTAGTGCTGTGTTCCATTAACTGGCTTAAGCACTGAGGGAAGCTTGAGCAATAATCACAAATTTCAAAAGTTACTCAAGTGTCAGACTATACCACATCTGACAGCACTCAATGTATGAACGGATTTCACTGCAGTAGTAAGAAGTCAGAACAATTCTGTTTTCTTTTTCAGTGATGTGAGATGCTTCATCTCACAAAGAGCTCTGCGCTACCTCCAGAACAAATAATCTTAGGAATTCAGTACTTAAGCACAACGTTACTTGAAAAAGTTAGCTATAAATTACAAAAGCAAGACATATGCTCATAGGAAGGTAAAATACCTCATGCATTATGTAAAATATGCCACAAGTTTTAATGGTATATATTTAAGGGCTTTTGCTAGACCTTTGTTGCAATAAATGATTTTACATAAAATGACACAAGGGCCTACTTGAATACTACAGCTGGTAAAATTCCGAGTGATCATACCTCCCAGCAGGAATCAGCTAACACAAACTGCATGAAATTATGGTTCTGCATGCTGCATCGACAGCCAAAAGAATTCTAACTATATCACCTAGAATGACTGAAAAAAAAGGTTTCCACCACTCTGCCAACAAAACGTAATTTAGTACAACTAACACATGACAGTTCTTTTGAAAAGGACATAGGGCTCAAATAAAACCATCTGCTATTGCTCTAAAAATGAAGAGATTGCCTCCCTCCCCAACACAGAGGCAGCTAACCTGCGCACAATCTCAAGCCATGATCACAGCCTGTTTTGGCTTAAATAATGTGCTCTGCCATGCATACAATGAAGCAAGTTACCTGCAGAAAAGGAGCAAGACTGAAAGCTAGCATTGGTACCATCCTAAAAACAGCTTCAAGCTAAATCCAAAGCTCATTTATCAGCATCTTTTCTTCCCATGTCTCTTTCAGTATCTAGCAAACACAGCTCAAATTTGGCCAAAGCTCTTCCACTCACATTTCGGCATGGATATATCCAGCTCCAAAATACTAAAATTATCTTAAGAATTTCTCAGTTGACAGATTCCTCTCAAGCTGAGTCAAACATATGAATTAAAAACAAAACTCATTCATCCCTAAAACCAGTAGTATTGTCATCTCATTATCAATGTCACCTGACTGCAACACTCTTCTACCAAAAGGCTGGATAACACTCTCACACTAATCATTTGTAACTTCAATGACCAGCCCAGTCATAACACCAAGAAATATCATTACAGATTTCCACAGTAAAGGTGCGACAGCTTCATGAGATGTTGTTTCTCTTCAACATAGTTACTGATGCTCTGCAGAACCTGCTGGTTCACCTTCAGAGCTACTAATGAAATGAGTTCCAAGCTTGAGTCTCATTGGCAAGAATTCACCTAGGAAACCAATACTAACTTCCCAAGAATTTTGTCCAAATATATTCGACACGACGCCTGCAAGATTCCTGACTCACCTGGAGTGATGTGATGCACTCCTTTCAAAAGCCCCAGAGTTAGATTTCTATTAGTCTGGCTAGGAGGAGATGTAGACACCAGAAACCACAACACGAAGGAGAATTGGCTATGTCTGGGGCATTCCTACTGGAGTAGAAGAAAGAATTCGTGGCAACTTGCAATACCAGTGATTCAGAAGTGCCTGGGTAAATCCTTTTTAAATAATGAAGTACATGGGAATACAGCAGGGAATAGAAATTGTAAACTAGAAATAGAAATGGTGACCCACACTAACCACTAAGAATGGCAGCCCAACAGTCAGGTCATGGTGATGATAGCAGCAGCTATTACTCACAGCTACCCAAAACATTTCTACTCAAAATCCCCCTCTTCTGCTTCCCCTTTTCCAAGCACAAAAAGGGACACACCTGTTCTTTCTTTATTTCAAACTGATCTATTGGGTACTACAGAAGCAGACTTAGACAGAAGAGGAGCAACGGTCTTTGAAGAATCTGGTTAGTTTTTTTTTTTCCCAGCTTGTTTGGTTAGAGTGAGTATATACTGATACTGTACTGATTCCTAATGTACATTCAACAGCATTTCCCATTCTGATTATGCAGGTAGATAGACAGACCAATGTGTGTTTATTTTCAGAATTTGTCTCTATGGCATTGTGAGGGAAAAAGACTGAATAACAGGGATTTAGAAGCTGCTCAAAAAAAAAATGCCATTCTATGACTTCTTTCTCAGGAAAGCTTTTCTCTTGTAACTGGAGCCAAAAATCTCTCAAGAAGAGGATTAGTGAGAGATTTGGGGTACCCAGAAATTTTACTCCACAGGATAGATCTATTAGCTCAAAAGACATTTCCCAGTTGCCAGTGACTGACAGACTTGTTCCTGAACAAATCTGCAAACTTGCTGACCTACTGTATTAACAGTTCAGAGAGGTGCAATACAACAATGAGCACGCTCTTCGCCACATGTGGTTCATTCAAAATAACCAAAAATAGGATTTCAAATAGCAACTCAAAAAGCACCCTAGTATGCAGCTGAATGCATAAAATATGAATTTTGCACTACTGTAGTATTCCTCCCATAATTTAAAATTAAACAGCTTGATCTCTTTAACAGTTTAAAACAAAGCAAAATAGTTTTTTTTTCAAATATTTAAAATGCACTGCAGCATTTTACTTCTAAGAGAATGACAAGAGTCATTTCAAGTTATTCTGATCCATCAGAAACTATACCATAATCTCAGCTCCCTATCTGTATTATGTGCACCACATTGTTTTTTTATTTGACTGTTCTGAAGTTTCCATTTTTAGAAACTGAGACTAGATGGCTAAAAATAAGTGGAGATAACATTCTGAAGTAACTGCTCTAAATAGACTGATACAATCAACTCCAGTTTCTTCTCATCCCTCATAACATTGAATTGACCAAAAAAAAAGGAGACACTGAACAGCATAATGACTGCCCCAGCCTCCAACAACCACGCTGAATGCATTCCACAGGTCTTCAACCTCATACTTGCCATTCAAAGTAATCCAGTAGCTCAAGGGCCAAGCTGGCAAAGGAAGCTGTGCACAGAGTGTAAGCAAGCACGGCCATGCCAGACAGGAGGGTCTCAGAGATCCAGGTCCATGAGCAATGTGCTTTCTACATCATGGACTTTTCAGGAGATGTAGAAATTATGGAACCCTTCTTCCACATAAGTACTAAGTTGTAAAGTGCTATAAGTCAAAGTCTTTTGTGCATCATGAGGCTTAGGAGAATTCAAACTGAACTGCATAGAACAGCAAGTGTATCACAAGAAGTAGCTCACAATGAAGAAACAAACAAACGTAGCTTGCCCTTTCACAGGAAAATTGTAAACAAACACCCACAGTAAGGATCTTTGGAATCGGTTACTTGAGTTATCTTCTACGGACATGACTAAGGAGTTTAGAAAGGCAATACATGTTCTGATCAGTCACTGAACCCAACAAGGAGGCCAAAGCATCTCCCCCATCACAAAGGCTTTATGCATGACTCTTCAGGGCTGTGCAACTCCTTCCACGTATCTACACTGGAAGGCACAGTACTCAGATACAGTCTCTACCTTGTGTCCCTATTGCACCTAACTACAGGACAAGCAAAATGTGACTTATGTGTATTTTTCCTAAGTCAGATTCTGTTCAGAGCAAAAACTCCCATTTAAAATCAACATTATCCCCAGAGATCAAGCACAGAAAGAAAGCTCTAATCTGAGTAAGAAAAGTAAACAAACTATAAGGAAGAAAGTTTTAGCCCTCTAAAGCTAAGTTATTCTTCTCACAAAGATTAAAGCTGGAACGTATAGGACCTGTATAAAATGACTAAGCATGTAAGATCACAAAAGCCTGCTTTGTTCAACAGATGTAACCTACGCATTTGCACTCTAACAGGACACTGAAAGGTAAATTAAAATCCTCATTTTTATGTGCTCCATATTTTTAGAGTGTATTTTTAAGGTTATCATTTCAGATGTAAAAACTATGCAAAGACCTAAACTTACCTGATTTTATTTAATGATGCTATTTCAAATATATTCCTACTTTCAAGAGTGAAAGCAAAATTGAGCGGAGCTCAGTAGCTAAACACTAGGGAAGCACAATACCAACCAGTAGCTGCCATTCACTTCTGCAGGTAAAGGTATTATATTTTACTCATCTTAGTTAATTTAGATCAACTGAAGGATAAATTTATCCAATATTGAGAAATAAACTACAGGGAGCCAGAAAAGAGCACTAAAGCTGTTCTTCGTACTTCTGGTGTACTAAAAATTAAAATCTTGAATAAAATTATAAACATATGGCATTAATTCAGAAGCTAAAGATAATACTACCTTTGTTGAATAAACTGGATTATTCTGAGGGGATCTTTTTTCTATAACATTTAATTTAATAAAATGTTTTAGAAAGCATGGGTTTTGTATATGTTTAATTCCACTTTCTTTCGAAACACAGCCAGACATTTTGAACTGAAAAAAACACAAACACTAAAAAGTTAAAAGGCATGATTCACCACTGCCACAATGAAAATTCACAAAACTGTTATCACTGTTATCATTCTCATCACCAATGACCACAGAGAGAAAGCACCTTCCTAGCTAGAGCTATTTATATTAAGCAAGAATAATATTTTCTTCTGAAAAAAATACTAAAAAATAGAAATGTAAAACCAGATTAACACATGGAGCTCCAAAACAGTCCAGCACCTTAGTGTCTCAGCAGGTTGCTCACTCTGCAAGACTCAACCTGTGCCCAGTACTTTTTCAGTCACTTCATCCAGGCAGCCAGAGATTTCACCATCACCCAACTCCATCCCCCAGCATTTTCAAACAACACACAGGGGAATCAAGCCCTGCCTCACATACATAAACATACATTTTAGACTTTCAAATCTCACACTGTTTCTGTTATTTCAATTCCCAAGTTCCTTCAACTTTTGCTGCATAACCTGTGTGCTAATTAAATCCCTCAAAATTCACCTACGGTTTCATCATCCTAATTCTGAAATTTGCCTAGACAGATTAAGATCTACTTCCTGTGCAGAAAATAATTTCTCCTACAAAACCTACAGGGAGAGCACAGCAGAGTTTGGAAAGCTCATTTTGCACTTCGATATTTCTCACTGCTTTCCACTATCCCTTAGAATTTACTGTGATGTTGGACATGAAGCAGACGCTAGACCAGCAAATCTCCGTAATTTACAGCTGAACTTCCTACTTTCCACATTTTAAAAATACAACTATCATATTGGCTCTTCTCACATCCATACAAATGATATCACTTCCTATTCAAAAGAACTGCTTTAGGAAATCACAGGTAAATGTGAATTCCTGAGCAGGCTTTTCTAGAATGCTCTAAAAGAAGTCACTTAACTGACTTGATTAAGATCTATACTCCGCATCAAAACTGAGGTAATTTCTAATTCCAAATAACCCTGCCTCTAGGCTTTCACTTTTATTTGCATCCTCTTGGGTTAAAAATCATTGTTAGTGAAAACTGATTACCTGTACATCGCATTGGTGAGAACAAAGCATTGGATAAATCTCTATGCTATTTCTTCTGATATTTGTGCTACTGTTCCTTGTAGTCAATTTTGAAAAAGTTTCCTTAAGTTCCAATAAGCCGACCCTTGACCATCATTCATCTCTTTTTTTTTCTTGCTACAGAATGGCTTCAACTACCATTTCCAGTTTTGGTCTCAAAGCATGCAGAGACTAATTCCATTTGTGTTTTAACTATCCTCAGCTAAGATTTTTATCAGCAATGTAACGTGTTCTTGAGTTCCTCACACTGTTTCTTTCAGGTTCTCCACAAACTCCTATCAACTTTTTTTAGATGAACATCCATGCAATCAGATCAGCTCCTCAAGCTTTACTGATGCTTTAAAGATTCCAATATGCTTAATAGTTTTCATTAAATCAGATTCTCTCCACATTCAGAGCAACCATGTTCTGCGAAATTTATCAAACTATTTCCTCTGGAAATCTGAAACTTTACTCCACCTTTATGCATCATTTACCTCTTGGCAGGACTTTATTTTGCTGTATATGCATGTAAATTTGAACAACTAAAGAAGGCCTAGCAGTAAAAAAAAAATAACACCTCCTAACATCTACAGTACATATAGCACCAGTGTATCCATTGCTTCTGTTCACCCACATTTCAAGTTGTCAGACTCCATAATTCCTATCTCAGAGGCTTTTGTTTTAATTGCTCTTGCAAAAGATCTCTCCACTTCCTCCAACTCCACATACAAGGTAACACACACCGCTAAATAAAATCGCAAGTATCCACAGAATACTAATTCCCTCTTTAGAAGCATTTACGGTAGATGTATATAACAATGTTAAAATGACTATTACAACAACGCAAAGACTGCATTCTTCAGTACACAACTTGGTTTGAAAATACGAGTTTTTCTGTTTCTATAGTAATGCCCAAATCTGCTTCTTCCATAACCTGGCAGCTTCCCAACTTCTATGTAAACCAAAGTTTTATTCTGCATTCTTAAGCAGTTAGCTGATATTTTTAGAGTCTCTGTTCAAAGTCTGCTCCAGGACAATCAGCATAAGTCTAGATTTAATTTTTTGTGAACAACTCAAGTTCTCCATTACTTGAAAAAACAGAAGGTTATGATATCCTGTATATCATCCAAAGTCTTTCTGTTATATGACATACTGGATACAAAGGTATACACTCAACACTGCAAAACCCAAAAGACTATGCATCATACTTCCCAGCACTTCAGACTCCAAAAACAGCCATCCACTGAGTTCTGCCATGATGCCTGGAAGGAGTGAGGCTGAGACTACAGTACACACCCACAATTATTGCAGAGCCACTCACTGACACCACTGTTTGTCTTGGTGGCCTGAATTCTGGCAACGAAGTGCAAAATGTTAAAGGTTTACCCAGCAACATTTCTGATCCAGTATGGGTTATAAATCAGAAAGCAACTGTACCTTCCTAGAACCTGTACGTTCACAGACTCAGGCATTTATATCTGCACTTTCACTAACCACATACAGCTGGTGCCTGACATGTCATATTTGGAAGAAGTGGGGTTTGTAATTATGGGCACATTTCTGCAGACCAGCATTGAATTAACAGAGTTGGCTAGCGATTAAGTGCTGAACCAGAACAACCAAGCAAGAGCATGGCGTACTCCTGGTATCCCAAGCCTCACGTGACAAGTTCATAATGTACTTTCTCATATGAAGCGCCATTACCACATAATCAGGAAGACTCTGTGTTTATCTGCAGAGGAACTGTGCAGCCACACACAACAACAAATATCCTGTTGGCGTTATCCTGAAAGTGCCTTGGTACACTGTTGATAGACTAAGGCAAAAATAATTTAATCATTTTACAACCAAGTGGTTACTGTGACTGAAAACAATCTCAGAAGACAGATTTATACTTACTAAAAATAAAATGTTAAATTTATGTGGCTGGTGAAATGATTTTGAAGTTCATAGTATGAATGCCAGAGACTTTGCAATGATTAGTCAAGCAATGAGTATTATTACATTCAGCAATATGCCTACAACTAATCTCCTTAATGTCTGGTGTGAGAATGTGGGAAACAAGGATGAAGCTAACCTTGTTCAAGCAGGTGACTTACCCAGTTCAAGGAACGGGACACCTGAAGTAGTCTAAATTGGAACCATCATGGAAGACAGTGAGAAGAGGATAATTCTATGGTAGGCTTTAGATAATTAGAAAACCATGACAGAACTGCTAACATACAGCTCTTAGCACTTTACTGAGCAAAATACAAAACATTCTTCCTAAAGAAGAAAAAAACTTGTAGTTTGGGTAAAACTAGTTTCAGGTTGTGCAAAACGAACTGCACATAAAAAGCAGTGCTGCTAATTATCTATTTATATTTGATTCAGAGAATAAAATCCATTTCAAAGAGTTAGTCCTCAATTTAACAATAATAGCAGTGAAAGCTAAATCCTTTTAAGCGGTTGTGTCACTGCTTATTTTTAGGGCACATGCAACACTAAATAAGATTAACCAATACAATATTTAGATAAAATCTGGCATTAAAGTTTCAAAACTCAAGCTCGTAAGCTTTTATGACCTACTAGGAACCATCTACTGTCTCCAACGCAGCAATATCTAATACGAAAGCAACTTAAGAGATCTACTACCACAAAAAATGAAAACTTCTATTCACAACCATCCTCCATCGAACTGAGACTAATAGGTTTGGTTAATCCCTGTTTACAAATTGTTTGTGTGGAAAGCAGCTACTGCTTGAGTAAAGACACCCACACCTTGCAGGTTTTTTTTCCAGCCCAAGAAAGCTAATCTGTTTTTAAGTGTGACAATCAGTATTTTGATACGACTCAGAAGTCGTGGCTAATAAGAAGCAGTGCAGATAACAGTGGAGTAGGGAAGGTGAAGGTAGAACTGAGGGTCAAATTTGAGAACAGGTTTCAAGACTGCCAAAAAAAATCATCAACTTTTCTGTATACTTCCAACTCCATTTTCACTCGACAAATACATTATCTGCGAATTTTCAAACTTAATGTACAGAGTTGCAATCAGACATTTAGCTAAAATAAAACTTTGATCAAAGTCTAACAAAGAGACATAACAAGACTTATGTTAACAGAGAAAAATACTCCTCACTTCACAATCACGCCTTATTCACATCATCACTAGTTAGCAGTACATACATTTGTGAACAACTACTTTCAAGTGTGAACCACAGGAAGAGTACTATTAGATCAAAAATCTCTGGCAAGCACCTCAAGAACTCACTAAGAATTGCAACCACTTCCATCAAACCAGACTGTAGCATAAGTTTCACAAAAGTATCAAATATCCCACTAGTTTCATGGGTATCTTGATCTCTTTTTTTAACGTCTTAATAAAGGCATAAAAATTAAGTATTCTTACTTAAATACATTAACTATGTATTTTATACACAGACCAAGACAATTCCTCTTCACTCAATGCAGCCCAAGCAAGCCAAAGGATTGGACTCCCATGGCATAAGAGTTCTGGTCTCCAGATCACACTTGCGTAAGTGGGAGAGAAGGAACAGATTCCCAAGAGAGCATGTATTTCAGTTTCAATCATGGGCAAGTAACTCACGGATGGGATCCCAGCTTCAGAAAAGAGTTGCAGACTGACTTGCTATTCAAAAGGATTAACATTACATACTATCATGATTTTAATGCGATACCCATAGCACAAAAGTGTCAATCTGTGATACCTTTCAGTACCTGTCAGCCATTTTCAAGCTTTAAGATTTAATTTCTGATTCAAAAATAACAAAATTTGTAAAGTAAACCAAACCAGTGGTGAACTTCAGTCACATCAGTAAGGAAAAAATAAAGCACAATTGAAGAACAAATTAATTTTTCAGGAGAAGTAAATAGCATGTAAAGGATTAAGTACACTCATATTCCTTCACTGTAATCTCTCATGAAAATGCTGAGAAAAAAAAGGAGGGAATAATGTTAGGTTCATGAGTTGCTGTGGATGTAGGCCTTCTAACAATGAGATACAAATATTATTTTACTTGCCTAAAAATGTCTTAGGCCTTTGTTTAGGCACTACAGGATTATGTCAGAGACAGTGCTGAATGCAAGTAAACTCGATGCATTTAAATATTAACATTAAAGCAAGATGATCATCATTAACACAATTAACTATCTCAACTCTAGAGGCAAATTTCCCAGTTACATATCTTCACAATAGGGCCTGTTTTTCACCAGTAGAAGATACTTTAAAAAAATGCTATTCAGCATGTTAAACTCTAGTATATTAACTTTTGTTGAATATACGCTAAGTCCATGGAGAACCAGCTATTATATCAAACACTGGCAATGCTTCACTCTCCATAGGACACTGCCAACTGGTTTAAACAGCATCTTTCATTTTTCACTATGAAGAAAAACTATAACCTTCTTCAGAAGAAGATAATTACTCAATTGATGAAGTACCACAAAAAAAAAAAAATTAATTTTAACAAACTGAAGCATCAAGAAGCATGCATTTTATTTCCAGTAAGTTTCACATCGTTACACCTATTTCTTTCAAGTTTGAGTTGAACAAAGACCTCAGAATTACTGCATCAGTTATTTTTCCCTCCCAGGATCATACCTAGAGCAGTTGTGTAAATACCACGTCAGAGTAACCACCTTTCCATTATCAATTTTAGCAATACTGCAAAGCTCAACAAAACTCATCATATGCCAGTCCATATTTGGCAAACACCACCATTTTCATGATTCTACCACAGATTCTCTTTGTCCACGCTTCATGAATTTTAAGATAGTCTCCACTTACCCCACTACCTTCCTGGGAAAGAAAAGGATTAAAAAAAAAAAGGAATAGTGAATTTCAGAAACCAAATTTCCCTATTAGTCACCGGTTTACTATGCAATGGATGTTAGCAAGTAACTTCAGTTACACACAGAGTATTTGAGTTATGCACTAGTATTTGCTTATTCCCAAAGAATAAGAATTAAGGGTCATATGCACATATATCTCTTCAAAGTTTGGGTGTGGGGAGAGAAGTCCTTTATTAATAGCTAATGCCTTGCTACAGCAGCATGGAAGTTCAATGAAGAGAATACTTCTCCATTTTTTCTTTGTCAGTTGTCTTAACCTGAAAGACGCACAGCTAGTTTGTCTCATATTTAAGGACATCTAATAACTATTCTTATTTGAAGTGATGACATTAGAACACAACAAAAAAAGCCTTCAACTTTAAGACAACTGGCTTGAATTTAGGCAGCTTCTTCAATATCACCATATTATATTCCAGCAAAAACTATTTTGGGAAGAGAGAGGGCCAAATCTGGAGTAAAACTGTTTTGGCCATTCAATTATGGGAATACTGCTATTATTCAGGCATCAGGAAATAAGAAGCGTCAGAAAAATTACTTCCTTACCTACATTTGTTAGAAATAAAGGAAAGATCTTCTTGATCTCTGGTATAAATTCTTACGATGCCAAAATATTGGATGGCTTTAATCCAGGATATCAAAATAGTTCTGCCTTTTGAAGTCTAATTTTTTTATTTTTAAATATTGATATCCCTTATGAGTCTACAGATCAGCAATACTGCCTGTCCTGCTCCTCACTCCATCAGTCTCATCTACTAGCATAACAACAGATCTACATACTTATTACTCAGACCTGGGTTATGCAGTTGCTCTGCATCTTTTTTTAATTTTCTGACTAATGCTGGCAACAGCTCAGGAGCTATTTTGATAAGTAAGAGATATTAGGAACCCTTAACAGCCGAACTGATTAAACTATTTTTCACACATCCTTAAAACTAAGCTTTGCTTTAAAAATCTTCTATGGAAAAAGAGTTGAATATAAGCTGTGTAAGCTGAGTACATTAAAGTGTTCTGCGTCAGTATTTTTCTCAAGTATCACCATAGTTACCACTAAATAAATCAAAGCAGTTGATGAAAACAATATTGAGATCAAACCATACAGAAATCACTTATACATTCCTTGTACACAAAATTGCACATACCGTGTAAAAGACAAGCTGAACAGGAAACCCACTCCCATAGATTTACACAAACTGATTTACATAATATCAGAATCTACAGATTTTATCCAGGTAATGCAAGCAGGAATACAACTTGCAATGAGGAATACCTGTTTACAAGTAATAAATTTTGTTTTATCATTTCAAAAAGGTTTTTTTTTTTTGCTTTCTTATTGAATTGTCCTTTGTCATAAAACACGCTGCTTCACATTCTGTTGCTGCTACATTTATGCCATCAAATAGGTACATAGATTCCTTCTAAGAAAACCATATGTTGTCACATTCAACCACTTTTTAAGTTGCCAGCTCTAAAATTTGAATACAGGCTATAAGAGTCTATGAGTAAGAAATAACAAGGTTTTTTTTTTAAAAAAAAAAAAGAGCAGGGAATGAGTAGACTCACACATTGCAGGTTTATCCTATGGTATCATAAGCTTTTTGCCCCTTTTTTCCTACTCCTTTAGCATCTTGAAATTAGCATACAGCATTCATGATTTCTCATCCATTCACAAACAGCACTAACTAAATACCGGCAGCAGCAGTTTCCTAAGAGCTACAAAATCCTGAAATTTGTTTAAAGAAAATATCAAATAAACACAGTATTTTGCTGCAGAACAAAAAACATCTATGGCATCTTAGGAAGGAGGAAGAGGAAGGATGATGATAGGAGCAGAGGCAGCGTGCTGCTTTCATTCATGTAGTAGTAGGGATGTCAATGTCTGCAATGGAAGTCGCGCTGACCTGTAGAGGCTCAAAGCTGGAGTGTTTTCATAGATCATTTGCAAAAGAGAACCTCTGACAAATCACCAAAATATTTACATCAAAATAGGACAGATCCAGTTCAAGAAAGGCTGAAATGAGGTAGGGAAGGAGCAGGTGTCTTAAGAAGAGAAAAATATCTATCAGAACCACAAGCAGCCTCCAGCACAAGCACGTTTGTGGAACGGTCTAAATCAGACTGCAGAGCCGAAGACAAACAGATCTCTCACACTGGTGAGAAAAACAACAGGATTATACCTACAACATAAGCTTACACTGTAGGTGGGAAATGATTTTTTTAAAACCGACCAAAAAAACCTTAATCAAGTAGTCTTCCCAAGACTTGAATGCTGATAACAACTATAAATAGCTGGAGTAGCACATTGTTTAACAAGCTGCAGCAAGATGGTCTGTGTTTGAAAACAGAAATGTTTTCAAGCCCTCCATTATTACTGCAGCAGTCCTTCAGCTCACCAATCAATTTTCTATATAGTACCACCACCATACACACTACAAACATCATTATCAAAATCTACACATCATGCATTAGAATGATAGGAATAAGCAGGGGAACAAAGACAAAAATCCTGGCCCATTGCACTGCAAACATATTCCAGATTGTGTAAAGCAGCTCTAGATTTGGGGGTGAAGGGGCGGGGGTCAGTAGTCTTCTTAATTTGCTAGAGTGTACCTTGCTGCCCTAACCCACTAGAAAATGGTGCTTGTATTTCAGCAAAAATAAAGCTGATGACGTGCGCGACTGTGGTCATTATTAGGGCGATCACGTTGTTTTCATTCATTCATTCAGGATTTGCTGGAGGACGTCAGCTTCTGCAGCAGCAGCTGGCTAGACCTGGAGGAGGGGGGTCCAAATTCCTCCCAGTGCATACAGATTGCGGGGTGGATTTCTTGACGGACCATCTATGATTTCCTACGCTGCACTCTCACGACATCAGGTTGTGTGTGCTGCTAGCGTGGTTCACCAAGAGGCAAGCTCCAACAAGTTTAATGACGGAAAAGTCATTCAGCAGTAATTTATAGCCCAATTTATTCAGGGCAAAATAG
Source organism: Numida meleagris (assembly GCF_002078875.1). Classification (NCBI taxonomy): domain Eukaryota; kingdom Metazoa; phylum Chordata; class Aves; order Galliformes; family Numididae; genus Numida; species Numida meleagris. Next base: position 24,637,307 of record NC_034410.1, on the reverse strand, counting down.
CCCACAGACGAAGACTAAAACCACTTTCTAAAATTAAAATTTCCCCTCAAACAAAAAAATCCACATGTAACAATGAAATATTTCATAGCTTTGCAGCATTTTTCCTTGCTTGCAGGTAACTGTCCACATTCCTCCCTCCTCAACGCACAGTAAGCACAGACCTTCACACACTGCACCACTACAATGTTTTGCACCAGGCTCTTGTAATTATTTACAGCATTCATCATCAGCTTCAGTGTTTGCAGTATCCATGTGCACTGCTTTTTTGTTTTGTTTCCTGTTACCATTTTCTAAGCGTTAAAGAGGAAAAAGAAGGAAATTACACTTAGTGCTTCACGCAGTAGAGAAAATGTGATCTTGAAACTCTTAATTAGAGCTTGAATGAAGCAAAAGCACTGAAGAGCAGCTCCATTTTGAAGCGTGCAAGAACTTCTCAGGAAGATCATACGTTCATGCAGAAGTTACAAAGTATTTCTCTTCCAATTTTAACATAACAAATTCGGCCATCTGCCCAAGCACAGACGCTGCAGCGCAGATGAACTCCACGCATAGGTGGCAGTGACATTTTGCTCCATAGCAAAACACTGCCCATGCCTTACGACCATCCCGGTCACATTGATCTGCCTCAGTTACAACTACTACGGATTGTAGGGATTTACTACACATTTAGGGCTGAAAGGGGGGAGGGCTGGCGAGAAGATAACAGATCCCACTGCTACAAAACACGTCGGCAACCACTACAGACCGCAGTTTGTCACAGAAACAGCACGCAGCGAGACTGGAGGAAGGGAGAGCAGAAGCGGGGGGTGCAGAGCCACACGGAGCGCTCCCAGGAAGAGGCGATGCGTGATACCCGATAGCACAGCGGGGCTGCTCGAGTGCACGCAGCCTGCCTCATTCAGCTGCCGAGGGACCGGCAGGGGGGAGGTAAGATGGCCACTGCCCCTTTAACGCGCTCAGCGCATCAGCAGACAACCTGACACAGGTTAAGTCGCACTTACTAGCAGTCAAGTCAGCATTATAAACTTTCACAGGCCCGTTTTGGCTACAGGGTTGGGGCTCCCACAGCCTCCAAGATACAGTATTAAGTATCACGAGGAGACAGACGGTGCTATTTGCTTTTAAGCGTTTCAATATGGGAATTTCCTTTTTACTGTGGAGTCTGTGTTTGAAAACATTACATAATTTTAACCCTTAGAACGCTAAATAAAAGGAAATACCTAAGAAACTGAGCCGCGCAGAAGGGCAGAGCGCTCGAGGTTGGGTTTCAACGCGCATTCGGAAACTCGGCTGGGACGCCTCGGATCCACCAGCACGCACCCAACACTACACCTGTAGCACGGGGTTAGCTCCGGCACCCTCTCCTCCAGCCTCCCCACCCCCATCCCCGCTCCGGGGGGCGGCTCCCACCCCGTCCCAGCGGGTGGAGGGGTGTTCTCGCCCTCCAGCCCGGTCACGGCACCTGCCCTCTCCCCGGGGGGCGGACGTGAAGAACCGCGAGGGTGAGCCGAGGGTACTCCCCAACCCCGGGCAGGAAGCGGGCTTTGTCCTTCCCGGTGCGTTACCTCTGTACACCGGGGAGCTGGGGCTGCGTCTCTCAGGTGAGCTGCTCCTCCTGCTGCCGCCGCTGTCCGGCGAGCGCCGCTGCCGGCCCTTCACCCTGCCCGCCTCGGCCGCGCCGCCTCCCGCCGACAACGGCGGCGTGGCGCTGGGGGGCGGCGGGCTGCCGCCTCGCCCCCCTGCCGGCCCGGTGTTGCTGCCCACCGAGGCGGAGGGGGAGCGGGTCGGGCTGTGCTGGTTGCCCCGCAGGAGCTGGTAGGGGACGGTGGCTCGGATGGGCTGCAGCAGGCGGCTGCTCCCCGCCGCGCCGCCCCCGTTGCTGGGGCCCCCGGCCGTGCAGCCACCGGCGGTGGGGGACCCGGCGGCGCCGCGCCTCATCCTCTGCGGCGGGGGCTGGTGGTGGGACGGGGGGGTCTGCGAGGAGCTGGACGACGAGGACATGGCGGGGGGCGCGGCACCGAGCGGCTCACTCACTCCGGCGGGGGAAGACCCGAGCGCTGCCCCCGGCGCCCCGCATGCACCGGCCGCAGGGGAGGAGGGGAGGGAGGGGGCGGGACGGGAGCGGCGCTTCCCGGCCCGAGGGAGTCTCCGCGCCGCCGCCCGGCTGCCCCCGGCGCTTCTTATCGGCGGCTGCTCCCACGCCAGGCTCCGGCCATCGCTGCCCGCCCCAGCGTCGTGGGCACCGGGGGCGCTGCCGAGTCCGGCGGCTGCTCACATCGTACGGCGCCGCCGGCTCAGAGCGGACGGCGGCGGGGCGCGACGAGAGCGCGCAGAGGCGGTGGGACGGGAGGGCCGGGGAAAGGCGAGGCGTTCACGGCCAGCTCCAGCTTCCGCCCCCCGCCGGCGACCAGGAGCCGCCACCAGAACCATCCGCTGCCCGCGCCGCCCCACCGCCGAATGGCAGCGCGCGGCCCCGACGCCCGGCCGCGACGGGCAGGGGGCGGGCGACACGCACGCCCCCTGGGCAGCGCCGCCGCGCCAGCTCTGGCTCTATTGCTCAGCGCTGCCGTCGCTCTCCGCTCCCAACCAATCGAAGGGCGGAAATGCGTAGCGGGGGGCGGGGCGTTGCGGAGGAGGAGGTGGGATGCGGGAAATGGGATGTGGCAGCGCCGAGGGAGGCGGGGTTTTCTGTGGGGCGGAGCGGGTTCTTCTGTGGGGTGGGTGGGAAGTCGTGCCCCGCGGGCGCCCTGCCGAGAGTTAGAGGGGTGGATGGCGGGCGGAGGGGGTATTCCGGGACCGTCTGTTCGGCTTTTCAGTCAGAGCAATGGGCACTCCTTCCCTGCGAAGCCCTTTCTGTCCCTGCTGCCCCGCGAGGTGTGAGGTGGCTGTAAAGATGGCCTCCAGCATGCCCACACCAATCGTGTGTGACCATCAAGCACGCATGCAGGGGGTTTTCTTTTTGCCACAAGATGTTCTTCAAATTTGAATGCTACGCAGTATCATCACTGCGTGTAGATTTCTATGAAATTGTTAAGATTTTGTTTTAATTTATGTCAACGCTTTTCAGAGAAAGTCAAGAGGAAAATAAAAAGTTTTACAGTGGCTTTAAGATAAGTGCTTTTGTTATAGAAGAAAGAGTTCCCACTAGATGAATTGGTAACGCAAGAAAATGGGACAGAAAGAAAACAAAGACGAGTAACTTAATAGTTAGGAAATTAGATGGCTATAAGATTAGGGAGATGAGTAGAATCCATCAAGAGCAGTTTACATTGAATTTGATGTGAGTAAGATGGTAAGAGGAATAAAGGAGCAAGTCTTCCTTCTTGGGGGAAGTCAGCTCAGTGTGCTGGCTTCTCAGATTCAAATGCATGTTTTAAAAACAGAAAGGACACAGAGCAGAGGTAGAAATAGAATGGGTGATATTTAAAAGTTATATAATGTTATGTTTGATACAGTAGTGAAGTAGTAGTGTCACAGAATTAACTATATCCTTTGTACAATTTTCAGTTACGTGATAAATGCTCAAAATTATCTTCTACCGCTCTAAAGGTTCCTACCCATACTCTGTACTTCCAAAGCTGTCTGTACCTATCCTTATCCTCTGGTAGCCCAGGAGCCAGTCGATAGTCCCAGTGCGAAACTGTATTCTAGGAAAATGCATCTATTCATGGTCTCTTAATGAGACTTTGTTTGCACTAGCATCATGTGATGCAGTCACCACGGTTATGTTACAAAAAGGGTAGGAATAATACACCTCACATCCACATGAACGTGTGCTCAAGCAGCAGAGCCACTTGTACAAATTAATTTTAAGAAAAGTCAGCAACCATATATTTTTCCATTAGTCCAGTCTTTTCTTCTGCTAACACGAGCCAAATTTGCTTCTATAACTGCATTGTAGAGACTTCTTTTCCCTGAGGATTTAGCACTCTGCTTAATCACAGCTTATGAAGTCTTCTAGTTTGTTTTTTCTACTTCACTGCACTGGCATCAAAATGGCTGTAGAAGCCATTCTTCTGTAGAAATAGTATGCACACACTAGTACCAGGAGTATTTTAAATAGTAATCATGCTTTCCTATGTTTTTAGTTTTGTCAGATAACACTGCTGATACAGTAATGTTTTGTACAAAAAAACCATTTAGGATCAGCTGAGAAAAGGTACATCTTCACTTGAGCAGGACAATGACTGATACACTGCTGTTATTGCCATTGCTCAGAGGTACATTAGATTAAGGCAAAGATGAACTAGTGCAACACTTTAAAATTTATGTAGTGTTTAGACACTATTGCACAACCCCTGCAAATCACAGAATTATAGGATCTTAAGGGTTGGGAGGGACTTCTGGAGACTGCCTAGTCCAACCCCATGCTAAAGCAGGCTCCCTAGAGTAGGTTGCAGAGGGAAGTGTGCAGGCTGGTTTTGAGTATCTCCAGAGAAGAAGACCCCACAGCCTCTCTGGGCAGCCTCTTCCAGTGCTCTGTCACCCTCAAAGAAGTTCTTTCTCATGTTTAGATGGAACTTGCTGTGTTCCAGTTTGTCCCCATTGCCCATTGCCCTGTCACTTGACACCACTGAAAGAGCCTGGCTCCATCCATTTGATATGTACCCTTGAGATATTTACAAGCATTGATAAGATCCCCTCTCAGGCTTTTCCAGGCTGAATAGTCTCAAGTCTCTCAGGTTTTCCTCATAAGGGAGATCCTCCAGCCCCCTCATCATAATTCCGTTATGTCCTTCCCCACTGAAACAAATAGGACACCGAAGAACAGGAAGAACTGATGCATAAAGACAAGGTAAATCTATGACAAAAGGAAAACCCACAGAACATACCCCTTCCCACGATGACTGGACAGAGCACTGTCAAATATGAGTATCAGTTCTTCCTTTTCAGGCACCAAGGACTACACTGTGACCTTACAGTCCAAGTTAAGCAAACACAGCCTTCAAAGCAGTGGTCTGTTGGGCGCACTCCCAGTCAAATTTACCAAACCCATCAACAGCTGTACAGAGTAGACTTTGTTCCCCAAAAGTTATTTTCGTTTTTTGCCACCGTCTTAGCCTGAATTAGCATACCTAGTAAGACACCATCACACCTTTCTCCCAGGAAATGTTTGCCACATCTAGGCCAGAGAAAATGAAGAATGTGTTCTTCCTTGTTTTAAAGTAAGGTGCCAAGTGCTGATGTTTTCCATGAAGTGTTTGATCTAGGTTTCAGAGTACTTCCCTGAGGGAAAACCATCGCTCTGTAACATTCAGGGGAAGGTATAACAGGGAGAGTAGAGCAAAAACTGAGCTCCTATCAGAGTCTACGTATTTTTCAAAAATCCACATTTCCCTTAAATACCTTGAGACAGCTTTTCAAAAGCTACATAAGAAGTGTTTCTTGTTTCTAATCTCCATGTGCTTAGAGAGTTCACACTGAAGGTAATGGGAATTTCTGAAACCTAAAGCATTTTGGGAGGCATGGGCATTCTTAACACAACTGGGAGAGGCATCCTGAAGGCAGTGGAAATCATACATTAAAGCAAGAGCATGGAAGCAAGGGAGCAAACTCAAAGATCAGGGCAGCTGCAGGCAAGTATGGAACAGAGCTGCACATGCATATCCTACTGATATCAATTAACGGGTTCATCTCTCTAGTGCAGAAATAGGCTTACTGAAGTGCCGTGAGCCATGGAAACCAAGGAGGTTTGGGCAGTCACTAGGCACAGTGCAATCCTAATCCTTGTTAGTTTGTTCCTACCTCAAGGTTTTAAAGAGGAAAAACTCTTCAAGTCTGGATGTATCTTTTGTTTTGAGGCACTTACCTGGGTCTGAGAACATCAGTACTCTTATCTAAGTGTATCAGCCTGCTAGTTTCATTGCTTTTATATCTCTTTTATCTTCCTCTGTCTACATTTTCTTTGTTGCCATTGCCCGCTCGACTTAGAAACAAGTCCTTCCTGACTGCCTCTGAGGTTTTCACACAGTATCTAACACAAAATAGGGATGAGAAATTGTACTTTCACTTTTGCATACCTTCTGATCCATTCACTATAACTGAGTTTTTTCTAATGAGTTTACATTTGGAAAAATTGCAATTGGAATGAGAAAAATAACAAGATGAAGTGTTTACATCCAAGTGGTAGTCTGGAGGTAAGATCAGCTGTGGCTGATCTTAGAACAAGCCAAGGTGCAGCCCTTCAGTGATGAAACTTGGTCTCCAAGAAGTTGTACTTGAGGCTCTGTAGCCAGGAATGGGATGAAGCTTCTGGTGCTGCTAAACCAGGAGTTGCAAGTTTTCCTAGAAAAAGTCTATCTCAGGCTGTGGGAGTCTTTTGGCTTGTTCTGCCTTAAAAAGATTCTTCAAGTTAGAGCAAGCCAGTCATTTGAAAAAACAAAACATATGGAATTTTTTTGTATGATTTTTTTCACAGATGAACTTTGGAGATTGCCTTAGTTAAGCATGTCCCATCTCCTCACAGCTGCAAAATGTTCAGTGGCACAGATCTGATCTCCTCCAACCACCTGAGCGCTCTCTGTCTGTGGACCTCTTGAGACGTGTGTTGCAGTTGTGTCCTTGAATTCTGCAGGGCTGCTGATAGAAAGCTTTTAGCATCACTGCTATTTTCATTGACACTCAGCAGAGAAAAGGTTGGCATTGAGAAGTCTGAGTGGAATGGGAGGCAATGAGAATTGGGACAAGACAAAGAGAAAAAAAAAAAAGGAAAGTGTTTTGGAATGGGGTAGGAGGGCCAGGGACTTGGTGCTGGAGACATGGAGCCATGCATTCCAGAGGATCAGCAGCAGAACGTCATGCTATATTGCTCATTGTTGCATTTAGGGCCAAACATTTCGTCAAGTGGTAGATTTCCTTTCCTTATACTCTTGAATAATGTCTATCCTAAATACTTATGGGCTATTTATACTGAGTCAAATTAGTACTTATGCATACTCACAAATTAGAATATTTTAGAGTTAAGGTTCATGTCAGATTTCAACAAACAAGTATTACGGTGCTGTCTGCTTAGTCAAATGCTATTTGTTACCGTATTTCATTCAGCACATTAGATTTTTGCTGTGAGTAAGGATTGCATAATGAAGAAGCCAAGAAACTAGCAAATAAGAACGATAAGATTTTTCCTTAAGAATATTGAAAACTATTTTGGGTAATGCCTTTCTTCCCTGTCTGCCAGAAGCTTTTCTTGTGATAGTGGATAACTCACTTAAACCAGAACATGCTCATTAACCATTACTTTTGTTATAACAAAATCTTATCTCATCTGGAATCAGACCTGCTGGCTGCATCCTCTTCTCATCTACAGGAAAACAGGACAACCACTGGGGAATTCTGAATTATGTATTCCTTGGGCATTTATTTTAACACAAAGGCTAACATTCAACTCACAGTTAAAATCACCGGTCCTTCTCTCTAGTTCTGCCCTGTGTTACCATTCTAGGTTAGTTTGCTTAACTCTATCACCACTTCCATCCATGTTCACCAGTTCCTCATCTGGGTAAAAGTCCAATTTGCACATCTGGGACCAAGCCCAGCTGCTTTCTCAGGAGTAGCAGGGTTTGTGCTTGTTGATTTTCCCGTTGTTCCATTTCTAGGCAGTGTGAGGTCACATCAGGCCAAATTTGTGAGGCTGGTGAATGCCAATTTGAAGCTCATTGATATGATGCATTAAATTAATTAAATAGTGTAAAATGCTAAATATTCTGATAATCAAAAGGTAATGAGTGCTTCTGGCATTTTTACCTTATTTTCTCTTGCCAGTGTCTTATCTGTTTAACATCAGTGATAACAGCTAAGTAATGCAACAGTTCATTATGCAAGAATGTAATGGAAATATTTCTTAGAGCGGCTGAGGGAACTGAGATAATTCAGTCTGGAAAAGAGGAGGCTCAGGGGTGACCTTATCACCCTCTACAACTACCTGAAGGGAAGTTCTGGCAAGGTGGGGGTTGGCCTAGCGATAGAACGAGAGGGAATGGCCTCAAGTTGCGCCATGGGAGATTCAGGCTGGATGTCAGGAGAAACTTCTCCAAATGAGTGGTCAGGCACTGGAATGGGCTGCCCAGGGTGGTGGTGGAGTCACCATCCCTGAAGGTATTCAAGAAATGTTTAAATGTTGTACTGAGGGACATGGTTTAGTGGCAACTATTAGTGACAGGTGGACAGTTGGACTGGGTGATCGTGGAGGTCTTTTCCAACCTTGGTGATTCTATGATTCTTATGCTACACCATACAACAACCTGTGAGGAAACAAATTACATTTTCAGAGTACATTTTAGGCACTCTATGCCTCAGTAGTGAATGAAAAAGATAGAAAGAGTAAACAAATACCAGAAGAAATGTGAGCATATTTATGTTCGTTTTAGTTATTAATACTCATGCCAAAAATAACAGATGAAAGGAAAGGCCCCTTTTCATGTGTGCAGTTACTTTTATAAAGATGTTGGGAAAGTACAAATGTATTTCTTTCATTTTTATGGCATTTTACTTTTTAAATGGGTAGTATTCCATGAGCCAGCTACATTTTAAGCCATTCTGTTCCAGCAAACCTGTTATAAACATCACATTGTACAGTCTCTAAGATCACTCCATTAAAATGCCTTGATTTGATCTATATGTGTTTTTGTTGTTGTTGTTGTTTGGGAGTAGGGGGGTTGGATTTTTTGTTTGGTTGGTTGGGTTTTTTGTTTTTGTTGTTTTTGTTTTGAACTTCATTAACGATGAAAGCCCCTATCGCAACAATGCCCTAGCTGTTTGGTTGGTAGTTTGTTAATAAGGGTACATTTTGATAAATCTGGGGGTTTGGGAACTCCTACCTCCATTTCAGAGAGCCCTTTGGATTTCTTCTACCTCTCTATTTATCCTCCTTTAGTTTTCTCACCAGCAAAGCCTTGTTCTCCACCATCTTTCTCCCTGGGCATAACAAGCAGCACAGAATTTTCTTTGGAGAGCCCCTTGTCATCACCATTCCTTTACAGCCAGGTGGAATGCTATGAAGTGACACAGTATACTGCAAAACCACGGCTGGGAAATGAAGATGCTGTCTCTACATCTTCAAAGCAGGAAAATATTCTCTTGTCAAGTAGATACTGCAGTCTGGTAAGAAGAATAAATTGTATTGCAGACAACCTTTTTTTAAAAAATAGATTTTGCTTCTCCACAGGCTACATACTCTTAATAAATTTGCTCCATTTTGAGATATTCTGTGCCTACAGCAAGTTATGGGGTCAGAACAGAGTCACAGCACTGAGACAAAATGCTGGAAATAATAATTAAGTCCAGGAAAGCAATGTGTTTGCCTGTGGAAAAAATACTTAATTGTAAATGTGGGTTGTTGGTGTGACACCTATAAAGCAAGCTTTAACAATTAGCCTAATGCTAATTTACATACAATAAAAGCACATTTACATAACACTCAGGAACAACCTGTAAAAACAAGGAAGCGTACATTTAGCTTCAATGTGTTCCACTGAGGTGGCTTCGTATCAGTGAAACAGACGATGTGTTTCTTTTTTGACTGCATATTTCCTTGGGTTTGTGTGTTTCTGTCACAGCCTTAACTGCTTATAAAAGCAGGCTTGGGTAGATGAGTTTCCCTTGTAGCTTTTACATCCCAACCTAAAATAGAATGAAAAACTTAGGGATCATTAAACGTGAGACAAAAGAAAGGGAACTGCTACTAAGATTCAGCAGCTGGGATAATCTCCCAGGGGGAGAGGTGGAAACCATATTCCATGAGTCATTTAATACCAAATAAACAAAGCACCAGAGAATAAATTGTAAGGTGTGACTTTTTCTGTTAATGTTGCTCATTGACAGAGGGAGGGCTAATTGACTTAATAGAGCTTTTCCTTTTTTCAGCTCTGTAGTAGTAGGAAGCGGGGACAATATTATGGATATAGTTTTTCTTTGTTTCTAATTTGTCATGTTGATTCTTGTTGTAATGGTAATAAGGTAAAGATATGGGTAACTTTAGCCCTCATACTGTGAAGTAAAACTTTATATGCAAGACAGAGCCCTCAAGAGTTGCTCAAATTCAGGATCCCTTTAGAAAGTGGCCTTCACTGATGTAAAAACATGGAGTTTTAATCACAATTCTGTAAAAACTTTTGCTGGCCCAGCTACCAGAAGTCCTTATTGAAAGCTGCGCCTTAGTGACAAGGCTCTGAGGAGGGCAGCTGAGTAAGCCGTGCGTGCTGGCATGGTGTGCTCTTGGTCTCCAGTGGAATCCAGGAGTCTGATAGAAAGAAACAAATAACGCCTCTGCATCAGTACAATAGGAACGCGCCTGTAATCAGACATAATTATGAAATCACTACCAGTTAGAGCTGTTACACTCTTGCCTGTAATCAAGAACAGCATTACTGAAGTATTTATTACTCTCAAGAGTCATCTGAGATTTTATGAGTTCTTGGAAAGAAAAGCATTATTTGATAAATCTATTTATACGTGTTATTTGCCGAGAAAGTGGACTTTCTCCTTCAAGAAATCAGGACTGTCCCAGTGGCATGCATCTGGATATTTTCTTCAGATTCTTCATAGCTTTAAATGCCAAAAAGCCCACACTTACTTTACTTTCAGAAGTTCCTTGTATGATTGTCATGTGCAAACTTGGGCTGGCCAGCCAGGTACGCATACATAAGGTCCCTGACGCTTGAGATATAATGTAAGCACTGTGACACTGGTGGGAATGTAACCACTACATTCAGATTAGCAGTTGAAATCCCCGTCGTCATGCAGAAACTGAACTGTTTGATGTAATTGTTCAGTGATCGTAAGCCCAGGATGAAACATCTCAAGGGGAAGACCTTCTCCTAAAATACTGAGTTACAGTTTTGGCTCTTCCAGCAAATGGACCGTATCTGTTATCTGAGAGGTAGGGTTAAACAACAAATGTGTCTGTATAAAGGACAATAAATGATAATTCATCATATGAAGTGCAGAGAAAGGGAGTAAGAAATGAAGTTGATTACATGAGAAGATAGAAGCTGTATCTCTTACTTTTGGAAAGGAGAAGGATAAAGAAGATTTATTTTGTGACTCCTAGCTCCCAAAGGAATGGAAGCAGCTCAAAATTCAGAAGTGAACGTGGGTGGGAAAGCAATGAAAGAGGAAAAATCTCGTTACCTCAAAAATAACTACCTCAAAAGTTTTGGAGCCCAATTAATAAATCCACCTCAAAGCTCCTCAGGGAAATTGTATATTTAGTTTTGCAGGTTACGTAAATGACCTGTTGAGTTGGTTTGGAGGGCATGCAAACTGACACAGACTACTCCCATCCCAAGCGTCTGAGGTTAAGAGTCAACTCCTCTGTTTGTGTGCATGAGGACAGCTCTGCCAAATACTTCTCAGGTACAGAAACTTTATCAGTGAGAAGGATCTAGAGAGCCATGCAAAGATAACCCTGCCCATGGCATGTCAGGCCTCAGGAAGGGTGTGATTATCATTCCTATGGAGTGTGATGTGAAGCTGTCTCTGACCAGAATGTCAGCAGAGTACCAGGCGGATGGGAGTTCCCCACCTTGGGCAGCTTGCACGGCTGCTGGCTCTGATCAGCATCTCACAATGAGAAGCTTTGGCTGAAGACAAGGGCTGATGAAATCTCTCAGCAGACTAACTCAGCTCTGCTGAGTTAGCCTGTTGTTTGAAGACTGCTGCCAGCTGCAGCCTGGTTTCCACACAGCCCTGGTCTCCACGTCTAGGTGACGTGGTACTTTGCTCCTCTGCTTGAGCACTTCTTAGAGATGGATGCTGCCTGCTTTGTCACTTTGAGGAAACTGGCCCTCATCTAAGATGAGATCAGGTGTCTGATCCCACAGGACTTCTGAAGCCTTGTGTGTCCTTTCCTTTTCCAGTGGGAAGGATAAGCAAATCTATCAGGGCAGCAATTTTTCTAACCATGCTGGGTTGTACTTACTTATGGATCATAATCCAGGAGAAAATATTTATGTTTATTTGTTTGGGCTTTTGTGGTAGTATTTGCAATAACAATAATGGAGTTAAACCTGGAATTTACTACAGACACACAGACAAATAAAAATAATTAAAAAAAAATAAGGACAACAAAATGCAAGATTAAATGAGTGGCACCTGTATGACAACAGTAGGTTAGTTTGTTTTAAAACTGACCACTGTGTCAAAGCCCCACTCCTCACTGCTGGCTGCAGGAAGGCAGGCACAGCCATGGCTGCAGCCACCTTGGTGTCAGAAATGTGGCTGTGAGCACTCATTCCTGCAAAAAACCACCTGGTCATGCCTAATGAAATTGTTTTCTGGAAGTTTCCCCGAGCTCTGCCGGCAGGGACACAAGCCTTGTCAGTGAGAGCATAAAGAGGCAGTTCTCAAAGAGCGCATGGTTTGACTTCCAAAAGCCTTCCTTAAGGGCAAAATTAATTATATATCATACAGATCTATTATATATTCTGTTTATACAATTATAAAGCATTATGGCTAATTAGCTGTGGTACAGGCTCCTGACGCAGAGTATGGTTAGAGAATAAACAAGATGCTCAGCCAGCTGCAGCGGTGGTTAACAACTTGCACTTTCGTATCACCTTTCACACCAAACTCTCTTGAAGTGATTTATAAATTATGCAATTCAGGGGGCTTGTGTTACTGGTTTTACACAAAATTAGAACATGCTGAATCTGGCATGACCTGGATGGGATTGTCCCACCTTTAAGAAACTAAGTTCAAAATATTCCCCAGCCTTCTTGAATTGAGCTGCTTTTCCTGTTTACTGTCATAGCAGCTGGGTGATTAATCATGATACTATTATGTCTGGCACTGTACACACACAGAACGTAAGTGCCCCTCTATACCCTTTTATTCTCCTAGTACATGGAGCTCTAGCTGGCAGCAGTGTGAATCTGTCTGTCTCGATATCCTGAGTATCAGAGTGAAAGCTTGATCAGATTGACTGGACCAAACTGTGCAATACTGCATGGGTTTGTTTCTCTCACTATATTTTTGTATTATTTCAATGCAATGAAATGAGCTGCCATACCACAGTGTTAATGCCTCAAAGTATCTGACATCTTTGAATTTAATTTACTTTTTTACAATTGCATCATTTAGTGCTGACTCCTGTGTACGCTGCTACAGGTCTCTGAGCAGAATAGGTGTTTTTGGAAGTCTCAGTGATGACTTGTGAGTACAGCTAAAAAAATTATTATTATTATTATTTGTTGTGTTATAGGGTATTGTGATGGTTACTGTACACACACAAAAGTGCAATTCTTAAAGCAAAGGAGGTTATAATATTTATAAGAGAAACTTATAGAAGAAGAAAAAAAGAAGGAAACAAGAATGAAGTTGAGAATGTATTTAGTATAGACTAGATTTCTATAGGCAAAATGTACCACAGAACATATTTATAAAGCTACAAATAAGTTAAAATAAGTATACCTCACTGAAATTGTCCCAGGACAACACCAGTTCTTGTTTGCCTGAGTGCTTTGTAAAAGTAGTGGGATTTGAGATAACTTTGAAGGAAAGCTGAGAAGTTTTTTTTACAGTCTGTTTTGAGAACAGTTTGCTAGAGGAAAACCTGAAAAAAAGTAAATGACAGCACTTTCTGAGAGGATGCATGGGCAACTGAATATGGCATAACCAGCTCAGAACAAAGAACTGCACCGTGAAATACAAGATAAGATTATAAATGAGTGTCCAAGGGGTGGCCCTAATTTGTATGGCTCTGATTTGTATTCAAAGTCACAGGAGAGAGGAATGCCAGGAAAGGATACAAAAACAGGCTGATAAAATCATAGCAAGAATTCAGGAAGGTCATCTTGACTTCAGCATTTCAGTCTCAAGGGGAGCCAGGTGTGTGTAATGAAAAGCAAGGATTTGTATTGCAGAGGTGACGGTTCAGTTGATGCAATCAAAAGAAATCACCTGAGAAAATACACAAATAGGTGAACAGAGGTAAAATAGAACCTGGTGAGGTGGTTTTTTTTTGTTTTTTTTTTTTTTGAAAGAGAAAGCTTGGCTGGAGATCTCCTGTTGCTGAAGGAAAGATTAAGGAATTGGCAATGATCTGGAAAAGATTCTGTTAAGAGAGGACAAGATTTCAGAGTTAGAGTAGGATCAGTAATGCCACAGGCAGGAAGAAGAAGCCATGAGATTTGGTCACATCGTTAACAGTGACCTCAGAACGGCTGAGCTGAGCGGAGCATGTGTAGAAGAAACCAAAGAAGATTTGAGAAAAGGTGAAGTTGGCAGGAAGCCATCTGAGGTAATTGCTGCAGGCAGCGCGTTATTCTGTTTTAGAGGTTATGTTCAGGAGGAAGACAAAGAAATTGCAAAGCAAAATAAATTTAAGTGTGGGGCTTTTAAAAATATGGTTGGAACAGACATCTTTCTAATTATGTTGGGATTATCACAAAGAAAGAAAAACGAAGAAGGGAAAAAGGCAAATAGAAATATTCTATTACTGGTAAAGAGGAGGGGTCAAATGAAAACCCGGTAAGAACTGTCAAGGCAAGGAAAAGCAGGAGAGTGGATGAAAGGAAAAAGAACACAAATTTGTTGCTTAGATCCTCTCTTGAAAAAGGAAGACCTGGTAACATGGATGAGAAGATGGCAGAGGTGTGAAGTTGATGGCCGTTTTCAAAGATGCTACTCCATAGTATACATTAACAGATAACACAGAAATGTAAAACAAATCAGAAATCTTATTCCTGTGTTTTATGCATGTGGAAGTCTACTTCTGCTGCTGTTGTTTTCCCAGCTCCCAGGCGTTTCCCCTCTTCCTCAGTATCAATGTAATGAATAGCCCATAATGGGTGTTTAAACATCATTTGTAGATCTGCTTTATTATTCTTGCATACCTATAAATCAGGATTCTTGCAGCTTAATTTTTGCAGTGCCAGTGATCAGACACATGGGAGTAGAAAAGATTTAGAAGCTCAGCTTGTCTACCCTATGGTCCTAAAAGCTGGAATAGTCCATCCATGCAAGTTACCAAGTAAAATAACTTTTCTTCTTTCAAGCGGTTAACTTTCCAAATAAAAATTCTCATTTACAACTTCCCATCCAAGTTTATTAAATTTAATTTTCAACATTTTATAGCCATCTTCCATATATATGGTTTCACTAATGCTAAATAACACTAAAAATATCACACTTTACTATATGCAAGTGAAGAATTTTAATTGGTGCTCTCTTTGAAGAAACACTCAAGGATAGCGATACAGGAGTCTTCCATACAAGCCACTATGTAAAGAATAAATATATGATTGATGAGAACAAAGGTCTGACCAGTTCAGCTTTTACAATAACATTTTAAGTAATTTATCCAGAAGCTGTAATGCACACTAGC
The DNA here is from genome assembly GCF_002078875.1 of Numida meleagris. Taxonomy (NCBI): domain Eukaryota; kingdom Metazoa; phylum Chordata; class Aves; order Galliformes; family Numididae; genus Numida; species Numida meleagris. The sequence continues at coordinate 24,621,985 of NC_034410.1, read as the reverse complement.
ACGACCATTTGGATCCTGTGATCTCAGCACCAGGATAAGCAGAAAGCATGTATATTCCTGCAGATAAGAAAAAGTGGAAATTCAGCAGCTTGGTCTTTGGTGCTGGCTCTTCTGCATTCTCCATCTTTGGTTCCTGAAAGCCAACTGTGGCCACAGTTCATCGAAAATGGTTGTCTGCAGATGAATGGCTGCTAAAACTTTTCAAAAATCCAGATCTGAAACAGATCCCCTCTCCACTAGTCTTTTTTCAAAGGAGATAAAAGGTTTAGGGGGGAGGAAAGGACATTTAGTTCAGAAACTAGAGTGACTTCGGGTAATAATAGCATTTTAGGAATAACTTACAAAGATACACGTATTTCAAGCACTTCCCACCTACCTCTAAATTATAGCTTGTAGTGAGTGCATCATTTGCCTCAGTGGCTTGCACACTTGGTACAAAAGAACAGGGATGAGCCTACGTATAAACTAAAATTTAACGTGTTCAAAAAGAAGCATAAATTAGAAGTACAGAACAAGCAGTTAGAAGACATTTAGGCTTGTCTGAAACGCACCATTGTCTCCTGAGTTCTGCAGCATACTCGTGAGCACACAGCAGCAGTTCCAACAAATATCATCTGCTGACATTCCAGCCTTCCTAGGTGCACTTACTTAATTAAAGGATTCAACAGAACAAGGAAACCTGAATCTGTAGAAGTAAAGCATTTATTATAAAAGTACACCGTTACAAATTCATATTCCGTCAGAGAGAATATAGTAATTACATTAGAGAACTTTCAGAAAACCAAGGAAGTTAGTTGGTGTGCAAAATTCTATAGATCACTGGATTGGAAAAAGAAACCTTGATTTCAATTTACAGTTAATCCTACATCAAAACAATAATGGTACTCCTATTTCATTATGTTGGCCCACAACATCAGAGGCGGATGTTGGTGGTACGGCAGTAGAGGTTGAACCTTCCCACCAATATTCCATTACATCTTGTTGCCGTGTGACAGATGGCATCAGAGGGACACTCTGACAGAATGGTGTCTGACATGGAAGTGCATATGGAGCAAAGGTGTGGAACTGAATTCTTCTGTGTGGAAAAAATGGCACCCATTGACATTCATCAACACTTGCCGAATGTCTGTGGAGACCAAACAGTGGATGTGAGCACAGAGAGGCGGTGGGTGGTGCATTTCAGCAGTGGTGATGGTGAAAGTGGGTGACTTTTGCTGGTGCAGATTTTTATGAGCATTGCATGCAGGCTTTTGTTCATCGCTGGTGAAAATGCAGAGCTAATGGTGGTGCCTATGTTGAAAAAGAGTGTTTTGTAGCTGAGAATTTGCTCTAGCAAATAGTGTTGTTGTGCTCTACGTATCTGTTGTTGTTTCCATGGAAATAAATAGAAAGCATTACTGTCAGAGAGACCTACAGTCAGAATAACAACATTATAGGAGTCATCTGATATAATTCATAATTTATTTAAGGAAGAAAATTCTCGAATAGATTAATTAGAAGATGAGAGTCAGAATTAACCAGTTAAGTCTTATATCCACTTATCTTATATTCCTCCTGCGACAGTAGGCATATTTGATATGCACAGAGAAATATGTAACTATTTGAACCAATGAAATACATCAGTGGACATCCTACGAGATGCTTTTTCATGCTTTACCACATCTGTCATACATTGTTCTAACTGAATATGATTTCTTAAAACACATCTTTGGTACTGATTACTGTACATTTATACTGCAGGGGCAAAGAACATTTTCCTGAAGTAGTTCTGCCCTTCGGACATGTTTATATTACTGGTATTATGCAATATTTAGCTGCCCTGTTGTCATTTTTCCATAACTAATATTTCCCATCTTTATATGTTGAGATCACGAGCTGCTGTTTATTGTTTTGTATGGAAAATGCTGGAAATGCTGTCTCCCTCCTGCCTACCGAGACTGGGGAAGCTGTCCAAACTCCTCCAGTTCCTCCATTGGCTGAAGGGGAATTTAACCCAGGTTCTTGTATCTCACTGAATGATGACCATGCAGCTGCTCAGCAGCAGCAACCCACAACTCTAGGTTTTTGTGAACCAAGCCCATTAATTCCTCCTTTTCTCACTGCCCCTAAGTAGCACAGCTGACTTCCTGTCCAGTGGAAAACCCTATTCAAATGGTGGCTTTTTCAGATTTTGTTTACATCGAGAAAAACGGAAAACGTTTCTTGTGGGTCAGTCTAAATGAATTTTAGTTTAATTTTTCAGTTTGGCAAAGGATCAAAAACTCATTAGCACCGTTCTAGCTCCACTGTTATCACTCAATATTTTCTATAAATATAGCAAGCAATTTGCACACTAAACAGAGCTTGTACAGGAAAATAAAAGAAACAAAACAACAGAAACAACAGAACCACACAGCTAGGACACAGAGGTACACCTGGGTTATTTCTCTGTGTGCTAGCATTACTGTGTCAGTCAAATTAGGCCATCTGTAACATCTCTGTAATCTGCAGTTTTTGAATTCCCATCCAGTTACACCTGTGCCACTCCTTTATTTTCTGTGGCATCACATAGGATTAACAGCAGACTGAACCTAGTCCTCAGTGTTAATGGAAGTGCTGTTGGTGAAGGTCAGGAAGGCACATTCAGACCTACAGGTGAGGAGATTTAGATGCTCAGTGTGGGGCAGTTGTGCCCAGGCTTTTGAGATCATTATCTACAGAAGAAAAATGCTTCTGGGTCCCGGTGGTGGCAAAGCCCTAAGCAGGCGGGGCGAGGCAGAGCCCTTCTCTGGAGGCCCTATCTTCTCAGACCAGTGCTCTTACATCTTTCATAAGATCAATAATCTTCCCCTGCTTTAGTGGCTCCATGAATTCTGATTAAGCTCCATGACAGTGGCTGTGTATTAAGAGTAATAGGCAAGAAGAAGACTTTAGTGTCTCAATCCATGAGGCATTAAGGCTCCTTCTTTAGGCAAACTGCTATTGATTTGATCTTGGTTTTTTTCATCGTGGCCTCTGCAAATAAAGCGTTGGCACACAGCACACTTACTGTGCCACTCCTCATCCCTGCAGACCAATTGTCTCTGATGAAGACTTATTTTAATTGCTCCATGACTGCTGACACGTTTAATTAAAGGCTCACATGGCTACATCTTTGGTGAGAAAATGTGAGGTGATCACAAGCATGAATATGGTAAGAAATAACAAAGGTACATTGAGAAGCAAAACATTCAAATGAGATCTAGTGCTGCATTTCAGCAAAACAGCGGTGTGTGAGCTTCTGCCTGACATTAAAACTCAGTTCAGTATTTTGGGGAGAAAAAAGACCAGCACTGACAGAGTAAGCCATCTGACCACAGGAAGCTGTGTTGACAAAAATTCATGAAGTAGAAATTGGAAACCCATGCTCCAAAGCTTTCTTGTATTAACAGTTTAATGTCCAACTCCATAATATATAATTTATGGGAATTCTCTAATGCGTTCCAGCCTTGCATATTTTGCCACTTAATATTCTTATTTAGAAAGTGGCAAAGACTAAATTATCTCTCTGAGTTCTGAAGCCATTTTTTAACCATTTTTAACATATTCCTCTCATGGTAATTTTCCATAGACTCCACTTTTTGCAGATCCCTGTTTTCAAAAGTCCTCACTGATGGGCCTGCTTGGGCTCACTTATTTTTTGCAGCTTTGTGGGGATTTTTTTTGGAGATTGTAAAGTTTAGAGGAATTAGATGTTTGCATGTGGGGTCAAGGCACTTGGGCAGAAACGTGGATAGAATTATATTGTTGCTTCACTGGTTTTTATGAAAGTGTCTTCTAAATACAGTTCTGGACTGACTCCTGATCTCATCTTTTGGGATTTAATCTAGGCAAAGCCATCCAGAAATCCATACTTGGAATGTTTTGTTTTCTATAGGCTTGTCTATACTTTGTGTTTTAAAAGTAGATTTCCTTGTTGCTTATGGTCCTTCTGTGACTACAATAGCACCTAAGCATCTTGGTGTAGTAGCTTTATGGTTTTTGTGTATTGAAACCCTTGTATTTCTGAATTGGATTGTGTGGAAATGCATCCAGTTAAACCTCTTGGTAAGTCCCATTTTGTTTTTTAATATCTGCTACTAGTGATGAGTACCTGTTCCCCTGGGAGCACTGGAGATACGTTAGATGCCAAAAGCAGCGTCTTTGAAAGTGGTCCTACAGTAGAGCAAGTGCATATTACCAACATGCTTTATTTGGGAAGGATTCCGTGGCCAAAGAAGGGCTTTAAAAACTAGAAAGAGAGGAGAGAGGCCACAGAGCACAAACATATCGATGAGGATGATAAGCAGTGTGTTCCAGATTGGATATCCACAGAGATGAAGGGAGAAGGAGCAGTGAGGAGCCCCGTGGTTGCTCCCTTGGTAAAGGTGACCGTACCCTTCGGAGCCACTGCTTCAGTTGGGAACACAGATATCCACGGCCTGGGGAACAGCAGGAGGGGTGCTCCGCAGAGATGGGGCTGGGGGAAATCAAACCCCAGAATGGGGAAACTGTAATTAGTGTGATGGGGAGAAGGAAATGAATAATCGGCACACGGAGACGGGAAGACGGACTTCTAACAAGTTATTCCAAGATGCAAATGCTTCCTCCATTGTTTCCTATTTGCATTTTAAAGTACTTCAGCATCGGATTTGAGGCATCTAGAGAGGACGAACCTGCCTCAGGTCAGCTCAGAGGTGACGCAGAAGAGTATTCAAAACACGTCTGTCAAAAAGGTAAGCCTCGATGAAGTTTGCTTTAAACTTGAACAGGCTGTTGCTCCAAGAACTACTTGAGACTACTCTCAATGAAAAAATAGAGGTGGAGAGGAAGATCAATTTTTTGGCTCTTAATTTTTCATGTGTACATATTGCATGCTTTTAAGAAAAAAGAAAAAATGCTCCCATCGATTGCCTGGGTCTTTCATATAGCAACAAGGAATAAAAAATATGTAGTTAAAGAATGAACAGTGCAAACCTGAGTACTCGCCACTGCTTTTAAGTCCCACTGGAACAGAGTGACTCTCGAGCCGTGCCTGTGGGTGCCAGTATGACAGTGAGTGCCCAAGCCCTGCACCGATGCTATGGCCCCAAACGAAGGCCTCACCCAGTGACCCACAACCTGCTCCCACATACTCCGACCCACGGGCAGCCAGCTGCAGGTGTTTGAGCACAGCATTGCTTTTTCTTCACGAGTTCCACGCATACGTACAAAAGGGTTTTGCCAGTTGTGCTATGGTGCAAAATAAAGGAAATCTTCCTCTTTGCCCATTGTAACGATTTGTGTGTTTCCAGCCTATTCTAACTCATGGTGCAGCGTATGTGCAACAATGCTTGATTACAGAGAGGCCAAGATGAAACTGGAGGAGCCCAGTAACCATGGAGATTGGTGATCAATAATATAATACTATTTGTTTATAAATTATCCATAGCCCCTTTATCCTTTTGTGAAAGGCAAGTGAGACCCAGGCAACATGTTCAATTTATAATTATTGTCTAAAATAAAATGTGATTATGCTTTCTGTGGGTGACTACCTGCCCATTAATAACATTATTTTCAGATGGTTCGATAACGCTATGGATCGGGGGAGATAACTGTGTTTGGAGGAGAAATAGAAGCTGCTCAACAAAGGGGCGGCTGTAAAGATACATCTGAAGGCTGTAATGAGGAAAGTGCTGCTTCCAGCCAGAAGTCTCAGTAGATACAACTGGGCTGTGTTACATCTTGTTGTGCAATGAGGGGAAAGTCCTAAAAGCACATACACCATGCACAAAACCCAAGCCACATTCCCAGTTCCTTTTCCAGGAACAAAATCCTCATCGTGAAGCTCTAAAGGTGGCAGTCGTAATGTGAAGGCTGTCTCAGATAATGATTAAGACGACTCTGGAGGAGCTTGGATAAATTAAGGCATTTTCTGAGCTTTTTATCCTCCTCCCTGCTTTTATGTAAGCAACTCATTGGTTTTACTCAGTAGTTTCCACCGGAAAGCCAATAGCCATCAGGAATGCAGGGTTCTGGTGGACAAAAGGCTGGACATGAGCCAGCAGTGAGCTCTTGCAGCCCAGAAGGCCAATAGTAACCTGGGCTGCATCAGTGGAGAGGTGGCCAGCAGGGAGAGGGAGGTGATTGTCTCCCTCTACTCTGCTCTTGCGAGGCACCATCTGGAGCACTCTGTCCAGTCCTGGGACTCCAGGGAGATGTCACTGCAATCTTCCAACACTTGAAAGGAGCTTACAAACAGGAAGGCGACCGAATTTTTTACACAGTGGTAGTGACAGGACAAGGGAGAATGGATTTAAACTGAGAGAGGGAAGGTTTAGGTTAGTTGTTAGGAAGAAATTCTTCACTCAGAGGATGGTGAGGCATATGAACAGTCTGCTCAGAGAAATTGTGGATGCCCCATCCCTGAAGGCATTCAAGGCCAGGCTGGATGGGTTCCTGGGCAGCCTGATCTGGTGGCTGGCAAACCAGCCCATGGCAGGCACTGGAACTAGATGATCTTTGAGGTCCCTTCCAACCCAAGCCATTCTATGCCCAAGATCCCATCACACAGCTCATACTGCCACCCTGCTGGGGCTATCAGTACCATGGAGCTTCAGCATCCTCACTAGATGGATGGTTGAAACACTCAGAAAAAGGCCCAGAAAACAACACAAATGAGTGTCTACTCAGCAGAGGAGAGAGAAGGTGAGACTGTTGCCTAAAAATAGGGATGAGCTGCAGCTGTAGGGTGAGCCCTGCTGATGAGAGCACACCAGTCGTGCACAGGCTGCTTGGCAGGCGCTAGGCACACACAGCTTGTTGTCAAGCAGCATGGAAAGCAGTCATGAACGAATAGACTTTCTCCCTGTCCATTTTTAGCCCTACTGCAAAGAGGTCACCAGAATTCCTTTTCCCTGAGCTTCAGTCTTGTAAATAGCTGAGCTGCTTAGAATTGAAAAAAAAAAAAAAAAGAGTAGAAAAACAGGAAATGTAGACAAGTGTAGACCAAAAACATAGACATGTCTCCTTACCAAGAGGGATCACTGCTCTTGACCAGATTTTGTCAGTTCTTTCATTTTGATGGTTTACTCCACTTTTAGCACTTAAAATCAATCACTGGGAGAGGGATGAGGATGGAGAGCAAAGGGAAGGCAGCAATCAAAACAAGAAACAATTTGGTTCCTGCTGGAGAACATACCTGTGCATAAATGGTGAGAAAACTATAGTAGCATGTTTTATTTTGTGTTCATGAAATCAAGGACTATCATTCAAAATTAGTACTAATATTCTAAAACAAGCTTTGAAAGCATACTAGGAGGTTTTGTAGGTAAGGTGGGAAAACATTTTAAATTGGAAATGTGAATGTAATCCCCTCAGTTAAATGTAAAATATTTAAATACTTAACCTGATTTCTGCCAACTACAATTTCCTACAATAACTAATTAAGAGGAAAGAGACTGGTACTTAAAGGCATATAGATCTCAAGAAGCTAGCAGAGACTCTGATCTGGAAATTGCACCTTCACTTCTGCGTATTGCCACTCGACATAAAATAGTAATGATAATAACAATGAAAACCAAAATCCTTTCTTTTCCTTCAGATGGACTACCTGGTAGCAGAGTTATTAACAGCAGATATGGCAAAATGACAGGACTGCAGCCAGCAGGGCCACATGAAGCATCTGACGCCTGAATTGAAGGACAGAAGAAAATTTTTCTGGAAAATCTGAAGAATAATCATTTTATCCATCCACCCATCCATCCACCCATCCATCCATCCACCCACCCGTCCTTTCTGTATATATACCTGAGGTTAAAACACACTTCCGCTAAAATATCTCCATGATGAGGACAAGGTACAGGTGCCAACTGGCAGCTGAGCTTCATGATGGATATGTGAGCTCACAAGGACATTTTCCCACACACTGGGAGAAAGAAGCAGATGAAGAAAGACAGGGTGCTGGCCTACAACAAAGCGGTGTATTCTGAATTCCAAACAAATCCATTTCAGGAAGTGGTCATTATAAATTAAATTCCTCTACACCTCTCTGCTTTGAAGAGTTTTTCACTGCGTTACTAAAACTGCACTTAAAGAATGAGGTTTTCCTGGAATGCTACGTGTTCTGATCCCCACTCCTCCCACCATGACTGACAACAGAACTGCTCATTCGGTATATTTGGAGCAAACACTCTACTGAACCTTTCCCAGACCATGTTTTTGGGACTTAAAACACTCTGAACAAACCAAAATCCTTGTTTAAAAAATAAACGAATTCCCATTTGTAATACAGCCATCCACTCCTAGCGACCGGCCTGATCTCGGCAGGAATAATTCACCAGGAGAGAAGCAGGACAAAGGGACAACGCAGCTGATTTCCAAGCACTGAGCTGAGGCCATGGCTGGCAGTTCAGCCACTCCTGGCTGCCATCACCAACAGCCAAAGGGAGGCCGAGCCAGAAGGGATTTCTGCCCTCAAAGTTGGCTGAAGAGCTCCTCCTTCCATTCTCTCCTGCATGGACGGAAACAAGGACGACTGGGATTGTAATTAAGCACACTGGCACAAAGAAAGCATAGAATGGAGATTGGTATCTGAGAAATTTTCCTCTCGGACCTTCTGGCCTGGAGTGAGCCCGCAGACCATTAGGCACCCAGAAGTTCAGGTTGGATGCATATGGGACAAAAAGTTCAAGGGTGGAAATTCTCAGATAAGGATCTCCCCTCTTCTCTGTTTACTCCATATTTCATCATCTTAATAACATAATAAACAGTGTCGAAGAGGCTTTCTCTAGGTCAGAGGAGTTTGAGATTAATAGATACATACAGGGGGAAAGGTAAACAGAGTAATCCAAGTGTTACTGAGTTACATGGACTATTCTGTTAGAGACTGACAGATTACTGGGTCCTGATCTCCAGACTAAAATGATGTATCAGAAGTGAAGTGAATGGTATTTCAAAGAACTTTAAAAGTATTATTTTCATAGTGTGTTTCTTTAAGGAAGGAGATTGTCAGTCTGTGTATGAGAGAAAATAACTCCTGGAGGCAAGATGATGCAGTGTGTCCCAGAAAGGCCTCGCTCAGTCAATTGCATTTTGTCTAAAAACACAATAATCCATTCTCAAGTTTCCAAGCAAGAGCTAATCCTTCACTTGAATTATCTCACCTGTTTAAGAAGGGTATACTGGTTGGCTTTTATTTTTCCTAACAATTACTTTTCTTTTGGGGAAAATAATCTTTGTACTGGGAAATTGCTGTTGTAGTGGACATTAGGAACACTGTTGCATGCCATGAAGACGAGGGTATTCAACACCACCTAAGTCATCACCAAAGACTGCTTTCTTGTAGTCACTGTGCACATACTCTTACAAATAGCCCGAGTCCCATTGCTACATGAGATTCTCACAGACAAGTCATCTGACTTATTCTTGACGTCTATGATGAACAGATCGGGCTTGGGATGACTTCCTCGTCTAGGAGACAGACTTTCACACCTTGGCCAAAACTTATAACCCTGGAAAAGGGTTCTGTTCCTAGACATTCTCCCAGATTTGTACAAATGAACAGCTAGTACAAGTGTGCCATAATTTTTTTTTTTTTTTTTTTTTGGTACAGAAATAACTGCAACATGAATAGAGATGATTTCACTAGCTAGTCTCTAAGCAAAGAAAAATACATCAGCCACTTTCGGTCATTCACTCATTTTACAGCTGTCTTAAGATTTAAAACTTGCCTTCAATGTAATTACGATTCAAGATGAGTACTAATACTGATTTCTACTGTAAAGCATTTCAGCGATCTACAGCAAAACACTACATCTCAATTTCTCAATCAGCAGCCTCCTATTTGATGCCATTTAAAAATCCAATGGCAACATCCAGCTTCGAAGCAGTTACAGTAACTTCACCATTCTGAGTAGATGTACACACTGCACAGTACATGCAGTAGACGTATGTAGAGGAAGTGATTGTAAATTCCTCTATTAATCCAATATCCATTGCCCATATGACAACTTCCCTGTTTGCCTGCCCCCAAGCCATGAGTTAAACTACAATATGAATTAGACTACACAAAAATACAGAGAAAATGTTAACCCTGTAGATAAAATTTTAGCCATAAATATAGTAAGACTGATGTAAAATATCTACAAGTACTGTAACGCTATTTGAAATAAAATTTGGCAATCCTTTCTGGGATAAATTTAATGCATATGTTCTACTCCATCCTACTAAGTGGAGGGAGAAGTGTAAATGTTTTTCATTTGAGAGATAACTGAAGGAGAACTAACCAAGCTACAAAAGACATTAAAGTCAAACAATAACAAAAAGATCCTTTGACTCAGTTGGTAAGATAAATATTACATATTTGACAAAGGCCCTATCTAAACATATAATAGTCGAAATCAGAGCTACAGGAACCTGAAAACGTCTTTAAGAGCAGAGTAAGCCAAGCAGATGCACCAGCAGTTTCTAAAAACAGCTGAAAAAGGAAATTACAACATAGTTTCCAAAGCACCACACATTGCTTGATTTTCTTGAGCAAAACAGACAAATGGCAGATCTCTTCACAAAAAGGGGTGACACCGTGGTCAGACTGAAGTCCCAACATCTTTTGCAGTTCTAGTAAGTATCAGTTCATTTAAATAAGTAGTTCCCTTCCCCTCATGATGGCCCATTTCACCTGAGTCAATTTTCTGAGCCCATCTGCTTCAAATTTCTTTTTGGTATAATTTAGAAGGATGCCCAGATCCAGCCCCTCGAAACAGTTACACGAACATTTGGATAGAAGCGGCTACTCTCATCGTAAAGCTGATACCCACACACAGTTGGATGAGGGATGTTTATAATTGATACTCATCTTTTTTTTGTTTGCTGGTGAGCAGTTTCTTTTATGTGCTGTTATTGAAGTGCATGTGTTGACTGACTTAAGAGGACAGCCTTGTAAATGAGATCTTTGATCTCAAGAGTTTATTTTATCTTTGCAGCAAGGAAAAGTGAGTTGAATTGGCTGGCAGAACCAAAGCCTCTCCTTCTTCTGTTCTACAGCTGCTACATCCTTCTGGGGTCATCATCACTTCCACCACTAGATACTCTATTTTGTCCAAGAATTAAAAAGGCTTCTACAACATCTCCCCATAGCTGGCAGCACAAGGCTGAAAGCTCTGCAGCTCCCCATTCTTATACGAACCACACAGCATGCTCACAGTTTTGCTTCTGTAGGAGGAATGTATTTGACAAACTGCTGAGCTCTGATACAGCAAATCTCTTTGAGTTACTCTGATGCCTCATTAGAAAGTAATCTTTAATGTTCACTGTCCTTCTGTGGTGAAACACATTCTAGAAAGACTACAGCCTAGAAAGCTGCAGACTGAAAACAAGTATGGGCGCTGAGATGCTGAAAAGAAGTATGCAAGCATTACTCTACCTATTACACTACCTGTGTTAATGATTATTATAATGTATTAACATTAGGGACCTTTGTGCTATCTGCTGCATGTACACAAAAAAGACACCACTGGGCACAATACCAATATCAACTTACTTCCCAGTTTGGATCACCAAGGTGATAGTGTTGTCATATTCTTACCATCTGTGTTTCATTCATTTTCTGTGTTTTCCTTAAAGCCAATTTTAGCTACTACAGAAATAATGCTCAACAAAAACTTCTTTGCCTGTCCTTCCCATCCTTTCCCCCTTCAGTTTGAATTAATTCTGCCAGGTGTTCTTCGTTCCAAACAACAAAAAGAAATAAAGGAAACATGAGGACTCTGCCATTTCATAGTAGGTAGACATTTGTACAAAACCAGTAGTTTTCAACTGCCTCAAAGTAATTGCATGCAGAACGGCCAGGCTTAGTCAAGACCTTTAGCACTCCCCATGAAAGCAGGAAAGCTTGCCACTAATATGTCTCAGAAAATAAAGTCTAAAACATTATTTTTGAGGAGTTCTATTGATTGCTTAAAACCATTTACACACGGAGGAAAATGCTTCTGCATACAGAACTGTCTAAGGACTTCATCCACAGAGGTTAAAGCAGTGCCTTGGATCTTATTGCTTCTTACATCACTCAGCAGGCTCATCAGCACGTGCAGAAGAATTAAAACAAGTCTTACTCGTTGGCATCACATAGAGCAAAGGGGATATCAAACACAGAACCTAAATTTGCCCTCCAGAACTAAATAGCGAGGTGCCATGCCTTGAATTTCCTTCTTAGACTCCTGGAATATGAAAATGATGAAAACCCAAATTCACAAAAATCAAAGACGCATTTTATGGGCAGTAATGTTTCCAAATTAGCTGACTGTTAATGGGAACAAGGTAGCGTCTTTTCTCCCCTCCAGTAAGTAAGAATACTTACATTGCTTCTCTTGGATGGCTCTGATTCAGACAGAAAGCAAGCTAACAAAGTGCCTATGCAAACGGGCCCCCTTTGCAGAATGAAGGCTGGGTCTATCTTCTGGAAACAGTCTCATCTCTGTGAAAGATACTGAAAAGAAAGAGGCAGTTCTCTAGAAGAATCAAAGGAAGGAAATATCTAAGAAAGAATATGGCCTCAGCAGATGACAGGGAGATTCACAATTCTACTTACTTCAAGGAATGTGTCACTGTCGGGAAGAAATTAGGCCTGAGGTACCTATGGCTAACTTTATGAGCTTATAATGCTCATGGAAATTCATCACAGCAGAATGGCTGAGCAAATCCAACATGGCTTAGTAAACATTCCTCTTCCTTTTCTGCCCTTTGGCACGGAGAAGAAGACTGCCTTTGGACTTTAAGGAGTTACTCGCCAGGCTCTGCCTCTTTGTAGCTGTAGCAGACACTCACCGGCTTTGAAAGGAAATCTGGTTAATCTGGAATTGCCTTGTCATCAGTGGAACTGTTGCAGTTACCTAAGAAGGGAAGGAGTTAGCCCCTGTTAGTTGCAGTTCTGGTTCCTCTCTGTACTCACTAGACTGAGAAAACCCAAAGCAAGATGAACGATCATGTCATAACAGAAGGGCGGTAGGGAGGAGAGGAAAGCAGTTTCTCAAGCGCAAGCTTCATGCTATTGTTCTGAACAGCCCACTTGTCCCGCATGGAGAGGCTGCTTCAGATTTTTTGTGGACATGACAGGTACTCCAGCTAACAACGCAATAAACTGCATGTTATTTTGAGCTGCTGTAACTAACATGGTGAATATGCTCTTTGCTTTTCACCTTTGTTTTGCTCTAGGGTCAAAACCTCTCATCCGTGACCACACAAGCACGCAAAGCCAGCTGCAGTATCAAGGTTCAGGTCGTACTTTATAGAAAACAACAGAAAGGGGATCTGTAACCATCTCCTTGACTGACCTCCTTTGCACGGTGCTGTCTGGCTCCACTTCTGCGTTTGTCACCAGGGAGCTGTCTGTAGGGATGGGCTCACACTCAGCCTTCCGTCGGGCTGCTCTGGATGCAATTATTCTTTGATTTACCTTTGAACATGTGGGCTTTGGTCTCCTTTTCCTACATTTAAAATTAGACTGTTCCAGAGGCCTGTATTTACCACTTTTCCAGAGGAAATAAGAAGTGTCTTGTTATGTTTGATTTATTAGAAAGCTCCATAAGGAAGCTATCACACAAAGCAGAGTACATCTCTTGCAAGGAAAACGTACAGAACTGCAAACAAAACTCAAAATACCCCATGAACCAAACTCTACCTAAATAAACTATTTAATAAAAGAGTAAAGGCCGAGTGAAGTGTCCACTAATGGCAGTAACAAAGCTCCCATTTACAGCATTCCACCGGCACAGGAACATACCTCAGGCTTTCATCATTAGCTCTGGAGCTGACAGCCTGTCTTAACTCTGATGTTGCTGATATCAGCTATGAAATATCTTTCAGTTCTGTCTAAACAATTTACATACATACTCGTAACACAATGCAAACAGCTTTATTCAAGTACAGAACACAGAGAAAAGAATGGCTGGGGTGTTTTACTACTTAGATCTCAATATTGATTATATGATAAAGGTTTATACTTTTATTTTTTAAAATTAGTGGTCTAATGTTTGAAGGACAATCATTCAGCGTTTGCTGACAGTGACAGATATGCATTTACAGCGTTATACACTTTTATAGGAATTAAGACTCTTTGAAATCTTTCATTTTCTGAAGATTTTGTACCATCTTCAAGTTATTAGCAGGCAAATCCATAAATCTTACTAATTTATAACAGTCTAAGTGTCTTTTTTCTTATCCCAGTGGGAAGAAGTTCACCTTTTTGGTCTGGATACCATTAGGCTTCAATCTACTTGTTATGGATGATGTAAAGCAAGGGAGAGCCTCAACCCTTGCAAAAGAGAGGGCAGCGAGGAGACGCACTCCAGTACCCCTGCTCGTTCTGAGAACTCTTGCTATGTGCAAATGTTAACCTTTATGGAACATGGCTAAGGATGCAGGCCAAACGCTTAACCTACCCACCATATTTCTCACCCCGAGTGAATGCAACCTCCTCCTCACACTCTTTTGCATCTTCTTTTCTTTTAAAAGGATACCGTAGTGGCTTGTGAGCGTAACAGAGCATGATTCTGACAAGATATAATTATTTTAGATGGATTATCTAGCTTAAATCAAAAATGAATGCCAAAACAAGTTATGTGCTGTCAGCTGACAAGGGAAGAACAAGTATTGTGAGTTCGTCTGCTTCCCAGCAGCATCCTGCAGTTCTGCTTCCAGTCCAGCTGAGCTGGAGAAACATTCCAGGTTTGAAATGAACATCTCGAATGGAACCATTCTATTTGCTGAATGGTTAATTTTTAAAGGAGAAATATAAAACAATCATGGAAATTAAACATAGTGCTTCTGGTATGTTCTAACTAGAAAACTCAGCACTCAACACAAAACAGTCCTAAGCAGCTTTGTAAAATTAATTCTTCCTTCTAAGGGGTCTGAGTACTCCCACCTCACAGCAGCAGCATCCTTGGAGCAGTGTCACCAACACAGGGCACAAAATACAGCAGATGAAGGTGTGACAGACTAATTGAATACCCTGATTTTTAAGTGACACTGAAAAAATTTTCTAAATTGAACAATTTCAAGCTCCCAAGAAGTCTGAATGGTCACTGCTACAGAAAAGAACACAGGTCAAGCCAAGCATTAATTCTCACACATCATTTGACACTTATTTATTGGTATGCAGTAGACTTACTTTCCCTGAAACAAGTATTTCAAAACATTTATGAACGTAACTGTTAAACATATACTAACAAATTTACTTATATACATACATTAAAAAAGAATAAATCTTAAACATGAATATGTAACAACCTACGACATATTCACAATGTAATTTCTCCATCACTTATGGTATTTATCTCAAACACCTAAAGGATGCAAGTCTGAAAAAATAGATATTTTGAGCTACCACAGAGCATAAAAATATATGGAATTACCTACCGGGATTTGGCACAATATAAATACTCTACACCAAGAGAGAAAACAAGTGTAATCTTTTGTGCAACACAGACCGTTATTCACACAAATCGTGGTTTGACATCAGAGAGCTGCTGCTCATACAACAGCAACTCTGGTTTCAGTTGGAAGAAACATGCTGGAAGCTTGTGAGCTAGGGACACAGTGGTCTGAGAGAAAGCATGTTTAGGTACTTAGCCATCTAATTTAGCTGGATAAGAAACAATGTAATGTTTTCCTGTTGTTAAACATTGCCATCTGTATCTCTGGCACACAAATTAAAAAAAATGAGGGTGTGACCATTAAAAGTACGTGTCCTGAGATTTCCTTCTTGAGGGGGCAAAGAGGTTAACATGGAAAAGCTGATCCATATATAAATCAGGAACACATGTGGTAGTGAGAACAAACAGCAGCCAACAGGCAGCCCTAGAGGACTTCTCCAGGCAACAGGATTGGCATACAATGAGGGGACAAAAATACCATCTATGGGGAAGAGAGCAGAGCAATCCACGGTCACCTTCAAAATGGTAATCGATCGCATTAAGTACCCCAAATTATTTCAGTACTCAGAATTAAGTCTGAGTTTTAAAACTTACTGACTGGAAAACTCTCTGTCCAGTAGTACAAAGAAGCACCACTTTACTATTAACACTGGCTTCTACCTGCAGAAAATCAAAGGTGACCTAAAGAAACACGTATAACAGGATCTGCGTGTTTATTACCAGAATGAAAAACAAAACAGAGCAGTAGTGCTCAGACTTCATCTTCATGAAATGTTTGCATCTACAGCCTACCTACGGGAAGCAGGCACCAACATCCAGCATCGGCTGAAACAGTTTTGCTTGATTTCTTTGGAGATACTTAACATATAGTAAGTTATGTTCACTTCAATCTAGGGAGTATAATATAGTACTGAATAACAATCCTTTTGATCCAATGGATCTCATATCAGTGGTAGGCCCCCAAAACACTAAGACGTTCAAAATAAATCTTTATCTTCACATTAAGACTTATTCCTTGACGCATACAGAAAAGATCAAGAAAACATTACGGGTCACAAAGCACAGAATTTTCAAGCGTGAAGTCGTACCAAAATCTTGATAAATTGTCATTGATGTTGTAGGTGAGCAGTCGGTCAGGAACATCATTATGGGTGCTCTGTACTGCTAACACGTGTGGTGCTAGGGCAAAGGGTACATCGTTTAGAAGATCTGACATGAAAGGGCTGCTTTCCAAATTTTGACTCCTTTCATTTCCCACCTCTGCTCTCGACACAGTCAACTCCGATTGGTGCCCTGTATTAATCTGAAGAGAACAGAAGAACAGGAATTTAGATGCTACACATCAGGCAGCTACCGCTTTCTATCATGAACTCAAATAAAAAAACAACAAGCAAACAAAAGTAGTTCCAGAGTTTAGTTCAGGTAGATCTGAAATAGCAAATCTTAATGCATATTGATATAATTCTTTGAGGTAGGTTGATTTGAATTAAGGCTGAAAACAACAATATTTTTTTGAATGATTATCATAATTTCTCCTACCTAATGCTACTCTGTCTTTAAGAAAATCAAGGCGGGTTGTCATCAAGTTTAGGGGAAAATACTCTAAAATAGAAAGTTATGTTCCTTCTACCCTCTACACCCTTTCAGAAGTCACCTACAAATGTAGGACTCTGTTTAAACAAACAACAACAACAACAAAAACTCAATCAACTCCTACACTAGCTCTTTCAAATTATTACTGATCATGATTTCCAATTTGAAACAGTTGTTTCACCACTTAGTAAGGCCTGCTAACTGTGTGCTTTATAGTTTATTAGAAAAGAACAGTTAACAAAACTATAACAGACAAACAAAAACTAAACGTAGAAAACCCGTAAACCAAAACCAACAATGAAATTAAAAAAACCCTGACATATAGAATAAGTCAGTATAATTTATGGAAAATGCCATCAGATAGAAGGGTGAACCCAACAGTCTTACCAGCTTTGATATCGACTTACCAGAATGACTTTATTGTCTATCCTAAAACTTTTACCATTTTAAAAACGAAGAAAAGACTATTTACTCTGCTTCTGAAAGCAAATCTAACTTGCTCTACTATTTTTAGCAACCAAGTGCTATGCAAACCAGGAGTTCGCACATAATCTTAAAGAATAAGATGACTGCCAGAGGGATTTCTATTTTATATAAGTACAAATAGAGAAATATTCCAATTTGACTCATTCAAAAGTGCTTAACAAGTCATATAAGAGCCAAAAACATTATGCATTAATTTCTGATTGCAGTCTTGACTTCTTCCTTTCAGCCCCCCATGCTCAGCACACATCCAGAAAGATCTGTGAGTAGGGAAGAGAAAGTACTGAAAAACCACAAACCATAAGTCTGTAAGTTCAGGAAAACTCCTAAAACCTTTTGTATTTGTCTCCTTTAATTAGCAGAGCTACCTGCAAGTTGAAGACCAGCAGCTTTCACTTTAAAGGAGATCCTAGCTTCTGTAGTTGCTAACCAGTTAGCAGCACTTAAGAGAAGTCTTCCTTCTTGTCATGGCCAAACGGGCTTAAGGCGTGCATTGTAACAAAACTCAAAACCCTCTTTCTGATATAGACATATTGGTTTGCTAAGAACACTGTTGAACACACAGAACACTTATTTATAATGGTAGTTATACTTATCTGAGAAAAAAAAAAACAAAAAAAAAACCCACCACCACACTTGAAATATGTACCTAAATTTGTAGCTGCTCAAAGTTTCAAGGCGTCCTGTAATGTTTTACTCTGCTCAAATCTGTTACACTCCTTCCTGAAAGAACAAAACTGTGGAGCTTTCATTGAGGCGCTGGTGTTTGCTTCTATTACATCAGCCTCTTATTCTAAAGAGGAAAGTGGAGCCAGAAAGCTCCAAATGAAAAACAGGAAAAGGTTACATCTAGGAATCGATTAAACAAGATCTTCAAAGAGCCTTCTGCCTCCCCCACTCCTGCGTTCCAGGGAAAAATGATCTCCTGCCGTCCTATTCCCATAGCTTGGATGATAATTTGAAATCCCTACAGTCTCATGTTTATTTTGTTTGGCAAATTATACATTTAAGAACGTCTTTTTCTATCTTAATTGTCCCACAAGCTGGATGAACTCAATTTACAGTGCAAATCAGAGAATCATTAGGCGAAACTAACTTCAAGGAGAAAAAAATTGGAGAGAGCATAAAGCATCTCAGATTTTCTTTTTCTTTTCTTTTATTTCCAGAAGCCTTACAGTTAGAATGGTGCCAAATGGGTACCCCCACACCTTAGACCCTTACTGCACACCGAAATCATGTATTGATTATGACAAGAACGAGCTTCCGTTACTCTCAGCCCCACTTCATGTTTCAAAGTAAGACTGCGTAAGGAAGGATGATTACAAATATTTTATTCTTAAACACCATTTTGCCACACTAAATCTCTATATTCTGGTTGTAAAGTTCTTAGCAGCTTATAGATGCTGACACTACTTGAATAGTCAAAACAATATCATAAACAAAGCCTGAAATGGAACATTGGATAGGTAAGCCAGGAATAAAGGGAAAAAAAAGGCTGGTTAGTGTAATAAATGCCATAATCTAATCTCTGATCCAATAGTTTTTTTGTCTGAGTCCACCAATGCCCTCGTAAGAAGGTCTTGGATCCAGTATCACAACATGAGCTTACAGCAGAAATGAGAAAAGATCTCAAGATTTCCTATTTCAGTTCCACACATTAACCACTACTATCTTTCCCAAGAAAAACAAAAACTAGAACTAAAAATGCTTAAAATAGCTTAAAATGTTCACATTCACTTTTTCATTCACGGAAAGTCACATCTTAGACTATCTTATTGTACTGACTTACTAAATACATAACCTGGGGAGGAAGGCTGTGTAATACAATGTGCAAAACCCAAGGGCGGTAGGAAAACTCCAGCCAAGGTCAGCCTGGTCATACCTCCCTGCTGCCATGCTGTTCAAAGAAGCACAGCTTAAAAATGCAAGGGGTAGCATTTAGGTACAGCATGGAGTTGGGGATCAAGGCTGGCCCTTCTGGCTCCTTGTCTCATTCCAAAAGAACAGCTCCAGGGTGCAGAGATGGAGGCAGCAATAGAGAGAGCAAGCAACACCTTGCACTGAAAATAGGCAGCTGGAAAACTGTTATGCTTGCAGTTTAAATCCTTGAGTATTGTGGATCTCATCTTTTCACCTCATGCCCAGTGTCACATGGCAGTGTCCGTTATCTACCAGCTATCTACATACAAAGAAAAAATGTTCCTGTCCTGAAAAATTCAGGGTGAAAGCAGTACTTTTTCAGTGTTGTCTAGTGCTATCATTACAGGTAATCATTGCCCTTCACTGTGAATAGCTCTCTGAACCCTCTTACAATGATATTCAGATAATGGCCTCATGTGCAAGATCTTATCAAGCTAAATATAATTTTGCACTTCATAGAACCATAGAGTCACCAAGGTTGGAAAAGACCTCCAAGATTACCCAGTCCAACTGTCCACCTACCACCAGTATTTCCCACTAAACCATGCCCCTCAGTACCACACCTACACGTTTCTTGAACCCCTCCAGGAACAGTGACTCCACCACCTCCCTGGGCAGCCCATTCCTGGGCTTGACCACTCCCTCAGAGAAGAATTTTCTCCT
Organism: Numida meleagris; assembly: GCF_002078875.1. Taxonomy (NCBI): domain Eukaryota; kingdom Metazoa; phylum Chordata; class Aves; order Galliformes; family Numididae; genus Numida; species Numida meleagris. The sequence goes on along the minus strand of NC_034410.1, from coordinate 24,601,919 downwards.
AACATCCAACCTGAACCTCCCTTGGAGCAACTTGAGGCCATTCCCTCTCATCCTATTGGAGTTACATGGGAGAAGAGGCTGACTCCCACCTCACCATAACCTCCCTTCAGATAGTTGTAGAGAGCAATAAGGTCACCCCTGAGCCTCTTCTCCAGACCAACTAATCCCAGTTCCTTCAGCCACTCCTCATAAGACTTGCGCTCCAGACCCTCACCAGCTTTGTTGCCCATCCAGGGCATGATTTTCTAATTATAAAGACTTCCACTCCAGTTAGAAGACTTCAATACAGCCAACCTGACCAGCAGACTTTTACAGAGTCCGTGGTAATGAAACAATGAACGGGACACTCCAGTAGAGAACATCAGTCAGTCATCAAGGCTACAATTGCCCAAGCTGGTTACAGTGCACACACCAGCACAAAGCTATGTTGCACAACCAAAAGTCAAGGTTATGAAATGGCTTATGTTTTCATGCACGCATTCCTCAAGCATATATAGAACTGCAAGTCCTAGAGAATTTGATATCCCTCATTAGTCACACTGGTTTCTGCTTAAATGTCTAACTTATTTATCCCAAATACGATCCATTCAGAGCATATTCTCTGGACATTAGCTAAATAAAGCACTGCCAAATGCTATGACACATAATCCCACTATGAGAAATATTAATTGAATGCACTTAGAATATCATCAAGCAATTTACCTTTCAGCAAGCACCAGGGAGTTGAAAAATCATTTAAAATTACAGAAGGCATGGTGCTCAGATTCAATTCCAATAAGCAAGGTGTTTTCTTCATTCTTGGCTTGGAATCCAAACGAAAAGGGATAAAAGAAACAGAATGTAAACATATATGGTAGCCACCTACCAGATACTGATTGTGCTCTGACAGTAACAACGCTGTACATTATTTCAAAACTAACAAAGTATAAAATTATCCTCTAAAGTCAATTCCTCATCTTATGCTCTTATACTGTTACTTTTTATGTTCCTCAGATGCATTTAAAAACATCTAATTTGCTGCAGCTATGTGTGCTAACTACAAAGTCTGCCAAGGAATCTCGTAAGGAAGAAAATATTCAGTTTACAATGTACTTGGAAGCTGGATTTAGATGCTCTGAAAAAGAATCAAAGATCAGTGCTAGCACTATTATCATCCAAATTATTGAACAAGCTTTCCTACCAAGAAATGATTTATCTCAAGAAATTTGTACTTTCTGTAAAAGAGGCGCTTATTTTCTGAGAAGCAGATCCATTTTCCTCAAAAAGCCAGCCATAAGAAACTAACGATACGTTCAAGATTCCAGGCTGTGTAGTAAATATCCAGCAATATCATAACTCTGCCAAAGACAGAGACCGACAACACCGATGTTGATACAGAAATATTATCTTCAATTCAGGCAATTTTGCAGTATTATTGCAAATAGTGTATCATAATGTGTCTTAAAACTTAGGCAGCATTGTGCTGTTAGCTCTGATGTATCTAGAAGTGGAGATTATCTTAGTGGATTGTTCTTCCAATTGTGTCTCAATTGATGCTTTTAAGATATTCATTGGGTCTTTTTAGAAAATTTGTAGGAATTCCAGAGTGGGCATCACCACTAATGACAATGAATCACTCTGCCATTGCTTTTCTTATTTGATAAGAGGAGCAGATGAGAAAAGAAAAATTTCTTGCAAGGCTTTCTCTATGCTTAGTACTTTGTATTCAGAAGTTTAAACTAGAAGTAAAAAGGCAGGAGGGGTGGAAAAAGTGTACATGACATCACAGTTTCTAAATGTCACAAAAAAAGCAAACCTGAACAACAGCAACAAAAAGAACCACGCCCAGCACACCGGTAAGTTTGTGGCCTACATCTTGACAGAATTTACTCAGACCAGTAAAATAGGGATGCCACTGAAATGGCTCAGAAGCTTCGCGTGAATCTTTTGAGCTGCCACTTTGAAGGTTTAGTAAGCACCCCCTCCAGGGGCTCAAGAAAAGTGTTGTTTCTACTCTGGGACAACTAAAGTAGATGGAGGCAAAAGTGCAGGAGATCTCACAGTGGCTGTAGCAACACAATGCCTTCTGGTCAGAGTGTTTCTTAAGAGGAATGCAGATGTAACCATAATCCTAGCAGCAGACACGCTTTATCAGTGGCTGCAGCAGGGCCACCTCACACACACAGCCAGGATGGAGCCCTCTGAGAGGCTTCTAGAGCAGTGGCTGTCAATGGAAGTCAGCTTACCTGGTCGCTTTGGGCTCTTATTTCCCAACTTCTTATGACTCCTATTCTGTAACACAGCAGTGAGCTGTCTGTCCTAAAGAGCTGCTGCTACCTGCACAAAGTTCTTGTTATGAGTGTGCTTCAGAACAACACGTATTTAATACGTGTTCCTTGCCCTCTCCAACAGCTAGAACTGATAAACTCTGTAGAGAAAGCAGCGTGGGATTGCCACCTGAACTGGTGATACCCTGAATGTTCCATGGTTAAAATGTGTTAGTTTAATGGTCCTGGTAAATATTAGAGATGCTTGTGAGTTTTATTTATTAAATACCTGTAAAATGCAATTTCACCCTGAAAAATATTCGTAAGTACCACAAATGACTGCGTATCTTGTGTGTAACTACCTCATTTATTCATGCTAGAGGAAAAACACTGTTTTCTTAGTTAACAATTTTGCAAACTCCAACAAATAAGATGGAACTTCTGTTTTACTCAACACCCTAAAATGCTGATTCAATGCAGCACTATACAATGAAAATACCACCAAATTGTACAAACCAAAAAAGCAGAACCTCAAAGGTCCCAAACCAATAACTGATCTGAATAAGAGGTGACACTGCTCTGAGCTCTGCCACAGACTTGGAGCTCTGCCACTCCACGTAGAAAGATGCCACATAGAAAAAGAAGCCTGATCTTCAGCTGAGCATTATGAGGAGTTTGCAAAGCAATAAGTGCAAAAGCAATAAGCCCTGCACTAGTGAGGTAGGGCCCTAATTTCTTTTTTCTTTAATAGAATTCATTTCCTTTTTCCCATTTCCTGGAGCCAGGGACATTCCCGCACACAAACAATTTTACCACCAACATAAGACATCAGAACTCACTTCTGTCTGGGAGTGGTGCAGCACTGTATCATGGGATCCTTCTAAAGCAATATGTTTTTATGATAAATTCTTTGAACAATTATAGTTGCACTGCAAGCAGAATGTCATTCCTGTCCTTACCCCTCCTTCTATCCCAATCCATTCTAGCACTCTGTGCTACTTCAGGACGCATATGGGCTTTTATGCACCTCAGCAGCAGGGTTCCTGCTCCTGCTGTCTCCCTGTGCCTCTCTGCAGGCTCTTGAGCTCAGGCCACTGTCCTCTCTACTCAGCTCTTGCAAGGCCCCATCTGGAGTACTGTGTCCAGGCCTGGGGCCCCCAGCACAAGAAAATGCAGAGCTCTTCAAACAGGTCCAGAGGAGGGCAACCAAGACGATCAGAGGGCTGGAGCACCTCTCCTATGAAGAAAGGTTGAGGGAACTGGGCTTGTTTAGCTTGGAGAAGAGAAGGATCCAGGGAGACCTCATTGTGGCCTTCCAATACTTGAAGGGAGCGTATAAACAGGAGGGGGAATGACTGTTCACGAGGGTGGATAGTGATAGGACAAGGGGGAATGGTTTTAAACTGAGACAGGGGAGGTTTAGGTTAGATATGAGGAGGAAGTTTTTCACTCAGAGGGTGGTGACGCACTGGAACAGGTTGCCCAGGAAGGTTGTGGATGCCCCATCCCTGGAGGCATTCAAGGCCAGGCTGGACGTGGCTCTAGGCAGCCTGGTCTAGTGGTTGGTGACCCTGCACTCAGCAGAGGGGTTGAAACTAGATGATCTTTGAGGTCCTTTTCAACTCAGGCCTCTCTATGATTCTATGATTCTAACAGGTGAATTTTGGACAACCTCCCCCTCAACAATATGAATACTGTGATAAGAATGATCTCAGAAGAGAGTGGGTTCAGCTGATCTAGTTCCCCTGTTGATATCAAGCACCACACAAGCTATTCATAGCAACAATCTCACACACCACAATAGGCAACGCAAACAATATCCAACGTGCCGTGACTGTGCCAGTGCCAGGAAGTGCTGCTAACTGGGCCAGACTGTAGCTGTATTTTTTCACTGTAGTGTGTATGCTTAAAGATTAAAAAGGTCGTGAAAATTACTACAGTGAGTAAACCGCGAGCCAGAAGAAGTGTAATTGAAAATACAGGCGGCTCCGAGCACCCAGCAGTGCATCCCACAGCCACAAATCTGAAGTGAAGGACGAGTCAATATATTGCAAAATGAATACAGGAGTCTGATAAATGCAGATAATGGATTTCTTCTGCAACTTCAGTGCAGAAAGCACAAATATACTCAGATTTATTTTGTTGCTATCTTCATTCCTGACACAATACAAACCTCATGCTAACTTCTAAAATGCAGTTATCTACTGAAGCAACTGAACCATGAATGAGTACTTTGTACAAGGGGAATAATTTCTAAGTAACTGGAATGCAAATATTCCTCTAGAAAATACTCTTTTAATAGAGCTGAAATCAGGAGCATAGGTTGTATTTTAATTGTTCATTTCTTTGTATGTTCTCTGGCTATATTGATTTTTCTATAAAATTTTGATTGCATATTTAAGTAAACAGTATTTAAATAATCAGTTTAAAGTTAGCAGCTACATTTGATCTCTGTGGTTAGTGACAATATTTGAGTTTCTCCATATTGCTCTAGGCAAAAAAAGAAATATCCTGATGACTTTTGGGGCAGCTGAAGTCTGACCAGAAGGAGCTTAGACAGATGGAGTCCCTGCCTCCATGTCTTTATCTCTTGTTCCCAATCCCTGCTATGGCAGAAGCCCTGGAATGGCAAGCTAAGATGGCAGGGAAAAGATGAAAGTTTCTCTGAAATAACACACGGTCACGGAGCAGAACCTCTAAAAAAGAGGGGCAATACTGCATTCTACTACATTATTCTATCTGCATGAAAATCCAAAGACTGGAATGGGTAAGGAAGATTTCTACCTGAGGAAATAACCTAGAAAAGTTGATTAAAAATAAAAGGTTAGTAAGAAAATATTTAGCAAACATGGTTTCACTAAAGAAGTCAGTAATTTTTTCAGCAAATTAAACCAAATGGGAAAAGCTGCCTAAATCAGAAGTTAAAATGATGTTATTGTTTGAAAAGTAAATCTCTCCATGAGTCTAGACAATGACATGCCTCCCTATAATGTAAATATCAATGAGAACAAAAATACAGACAGTTAACTTCCATCTACAACAAGAGGAAAGAAAAAGGAAATGGCCTTGAATTTGGCCTTCTGAAAGTATTAACTGTCTATAGTTATAGAATAGATTATAGAAAAGAATTACTTACCCAGAGTCAGAGCTCATAAAACAACAAAGTTCACCTCAGCACCTACTGTTTAGGCTTTTAAGACACATAGATGAGGGCAAGATGACTCTCAGGGCAGAACAGGAATAAATAAAACAAAAAGAAACAAATACAGGTCATCTCTTTCAATTCTGTTGACCTTCTGATTCTCTGTGGACGGAAGATAACTAGACCACAGTGAAAAGGGCAATTTTTCAATACTTAAAATAGACTTATTTTTATCAAGCAGGTCTACTAATTGCATCGTGATACAAGAAAAGTATTCTTAAAATTTGTAATCATGTGGAATCAAACAAAAAAGATTTGCAAACAAGCCCATTTTATCTTCATGTATAATTAAAAAGTACTTCAGAACAAATTTCGCTACGAGCTACTCAGTGGACAGCCTTTTCAAAATCCAATACAGTTGAGGAGTGGTGAAGTTTTGAGGGAAATTTTTCCAAGGTACAAATTACAGCAATAGCACAGGGAAGGATCAAATCACACTGATGGAAACTACACAAAAACATATTCCTGTCCTACCAATACTTGCATTTTGGACCGAAACAAGGCAGTTTTCACATCATTTTTTCCTTTCCATTACAATGGACTGGTGATTGCTGTTGCTGGTTTTCATTTTACTTACTTTTTTCCCTAGTAGTGGCAGAGAAACTAACCTAAGGACACTGTTCCTTTCCTCACGTGATGTTTAGAGTAATTATTAATAAGCTGACCTATACTGTGGTCTTTCAGCCACCACTTTACACTAATGCATCACGTTGTAAATATCACAGTTCCATCAGGCTGTATTAGCACACTGTTTCATCAAGTGATGTATGATCTACAATGTATTTTAGATCAATTTTAATATTTTGAAAGGCCAGAAGGGTTACTGCCAGAGGCAAGATGACTGACCAATCAATGTGTTGACAGCAGTGAAGTGAACCAGCATTACTGGCTTTTAGTCCAACCACATGTGTTTGGGCAAGAGATACAGGATAATCAGTCGTTTTATCTAGAGATTAAGTTAGTCAGAAGATTCCAAAATTAGACAAAGCCGAAAAATGTGAACATCTGGGCATCCAATTTGAGCATCTCCTTTACAAATAATAATCCAATGTAACTGAATAAGCATGCAATTACAGTAAGTCTACAGCGAATCTCTGCCCAAACTAAAGAGCAAGGTATGCAAACTGTTGTTTCTGTATACACATGCCTTGGTCGTTACATGGAATATGTGTGCCTTTACGAGAGCCTAGGTCTCAAAAATGAAGAGGCTGCCAATCAGGACATTTTTACTGCTTTACGAACTTCTACATGTCGGTGTGTACGGTGCTAATTACAGGCACTAAACAATGAAAATCTATCATGTCTCTGTGCCATTCTGTCCCTGTGGGAGACAGTTCTGTCTCCTGTTGCACAAATCCCACCAATGGGCAGACCAATCCCAGCCTGACTCCGAGCTCAAGCATGGCAGTGAGTGGTAGGGATCCAAAATATCTCTGTTGGGGCTATGCTCCTGGTTACAAGTATATTCTAACCACACAGAACATTCAAAGCTCCTTTTTAAAAGAACATTAAGCACCCTCAGTTCTTGTCTCAATGAAACCTCAACGTGAGTTAAACAAAGGCACTACGCTAACAAGTAGCACTAAAGTGCAAAGTACTGTAGAAAAATGTTTTCTAATAAAGCTGCGTTTTTTTTGAAAATGAACTATTCTTGATAAGTTCGGAGAGGAAGCTGCAGACAACCACAATAATTCACATCTCTCCATTCCCAATCCAGTTCCCTATAGCTAAAAATATAATACTTCCCTTAAAAAAAAGACAATTGACAGCATTCTTGACATTACTATAATTACTACAGATCTGAAGTAACCCCAATTGTCCATGATGTTACACAGATGAGATTAACTAATCACTTCAGAACTGAAAAAACTCCTACGAGGTGGTACTATTCTAAGACATGACCAGCTCTTACTGGATGGCTCTAGGTCACTAGATCATGAGAGTTTATAAAACATTGCTTGTGAGGCCACAGTAACTTATCCTTTGTGATGTGCAGAAGCAGACCTTCTTATGGACGATCATACTGCTTAAATTTTACACATGCATGCATGTATACATAATATATTTATATGTAACATGTACACACATACACACCTGCACCCTCCCAGGTTGCCCAATTGTGGATGGCAGGCAGAAGTCCCCTGGTCAGTAAGTTCTGGAGATCTTCCTAGTATGAAAAGCCCCCTCAGATATTTTGATTATCAAACAGGTAGCAATACAAACAATGCAATTAAGCTTCATGAAATAAATATGCTATTATGGTGTAACAGCTGATTTTTAGCTGACTGGGCTATTTACCTTCTTTGTCAGTAAGATCACAACCACAGAGTGTGACTTCCTTATCATACAGTAGCTATACTTTGAGGGCACTCTCAATCTGTGTCTGCACAGTAAATGCAAGTCCCCAGCTAAGTACTCTACATGCAAAGGATGGAGGGAGCTAAGAAAGGTGATGTCCATTGTAACCATCAAAATTGAAAACAATCTCTCTTTAAAAGTAATGTAAAAACTTCACTTCCTATAGCTTAAAATCATACACAACAGCTGAGTAAAACAGATCTTTCTTCTGAAGGTACCAGCAATCAGAGAAAAGTACATGCTTGATGACCCGATGAAGACAGTCTTATTCCAGTCCCTCCTAAGAGTGGATAATTTCATTAAGTGATTACTACTTACATGCCCAATTAAGAAGAGAGAAAATATGGACCAACATGCTTTAAGGGCTTTATAGGTGAAGAAGAAATACTTGTAGTTAATATGACATATGACAAGCAATTAATCTAACCAGGACACAGCTAGAATCCAAGCTTAAGAAGGCTTTTTTTTCTTTTTTTTTTTAATTACATTTTCTATAAACATTAGCATTTGTCAAAGTGGAGCAGACTAACCACAAACACTGGCCAATAATATTAATGATTTTGATATATCAACCACCTTCTCTAAAGCAAATGTGGGGAATTTAAAACAATGCAGTAAAACTAGCCCAGAACATTCATTCTGAGCTTTTAAATGCAGGAACTTTGAACCAAAAACTAAGAGCTGAGTGACTAAATGGAGGCACAATCAGTAATAGCTCATTTTCTGCTAACTTGTAAAAATATTCATGACAGCCAAGCGTTAGTAAAAGCTGGACAATAAAAGGTCTGGAAGAACTGATTAATATACACATATATTTAAAAGGAAAAGAAGGCAACATTAGCATTATTCATATACTGGAGTTTTATCGGATGATTGCCAGGTGATCTGCTCTAAAGCAGATCTTAAAAGTCTATCACCTTCAGCAATGCTTGTTACTTCTTCAGAACAGTATAAGTAACAATAAATTATTTTTTTTCTCACTTTTATACTGTGCACTCAACCTCCACTAACTTTTTCTTGACATTTTATATCTTACTAGTGTTTCTGTCTTTCCAATTGACAAGTCTGGCCAAAGAAACTGTTATTTACATTTATGTGGAATCTTTAAATAGCAGGGCTTTAAAAAGCATCAATGTAATGAGGATACTATCTGCAAATTCTGATACAAAAGTTTGGGGTTTTATTCTAATTTATTTGGAAACTCAGCCAAAATAGTGCACACTAGTGTCTCTGTGCAGAAAGCCATAGAAAACTGTAAATTTACTTCAGGAAACACAGCCTTTCTATCTGCTACATTCTCAGTTTGCAGTATTAAATTATGCTAAGAAAGGTCACTAGAGCTATAACAGAGCTACTGCAATTCATAACAAAAGCTATGTTCCATGATGATAAGTATCACAGCAAGGTATATAATTAAGAGTGGCTATAACAACAACATATAAATTAGGTACTTATGGATTAAGCAATCCCTTGGAGGATTCTCTCTTGCCCTAGAAAGTGTGTAACAAGCTCCTTAGATAGAAGGCAATAGCAATTAAGTATTTGAGGGAGAAATAGTACTATAAAGAAAAACAAAAGCCAACAAACAGTAAGAGAAAAAATCTGAATTCACAATCTAAACATGTCTGTCATTTTTGGTGGTTTATTTTAATACACTTACTGGTATGGTTTCCACCCATTAAATCTGCTGACATCTGTTGGCTAAAGAGCGTATGTCAGATTATCCAGAAGAGCAATATCAAATAAACATGAACTGCTTCTTAAGGTGACAGGAGGGAGATGCAAAACACTGCAGCTATTATCAGATTTTTTTTCTTTCTTGCATCAATTTAATAATCCCAGGTGCCCTGCACACCAGACATACAATAATCTTCATAAATCCTAATTCACAGCCATACCATCTGTCAAAAATATTTTTCACGTCTGCTAATAGATACGCTATATAATTGCTCTCACAGCAGGACAAAAATACATGGTTGCACTAATTTGCCTTACCAGTGGAACAGCTCATTATCAAAAATAACCCCACTACATTACTGGGGCTTCTAGCACTCTGCATACACAAAACTAACCACTTCCATTTGGTTACTTTCTGTAATCTTACATTCCCAATGAAAGCAGATAAAGATTGAATTATCTGGAAATTGCTCTATAATAACGGAAAACCCACAAGCATGAAAAGATAAATCCATAATATCTGTTTCTATTGTGACGGTGTTGCAGTTAGAACTAGAAGCTTTGCATTTCACAGTCACAAAGAGACTAATTCAAGTTCTCAGTCCTGCAGAGCGCTGAGCACTTTGGCCCCCATCCAGAAAAGCACTTAAATGTGCGTGCAATTTGTAGTCCACGAGTCTGAAGCAGCTTCTGTGGGATGGCATGCACTTGCGGGATGGCACGTGCTTTTGGGGATGGTGCATGTTTGTGGGATGCTGTGTGCTTGATTGTGCCCAGAGCGCTCATTACTCTGCCTGACATCCAAGTTCCCTAGGATCAAATGGACATCAGCATCCTCGCAAGCTGGTGATGGAGAAGAAGCTCCACATGGGACTCTTCACAGCAGGAGATTCTGTTTCTACTCTGTAGGAGAATGAAGCTGGCCACTGAAAACACCCTTCCTCCAACAAGGCTGTAGATATCTGCAGTTCCTCTAACAGCACTACACGCAATATGAAAACCTCACAAGACAATGCAGATTGCAGTGACAGCCATTGCTATAGGAGCTTCTGTTAAATGTCACCAGTTGCAGCAAAACAATCCTGTCTCAAGATTTTGTTTGTGCATTAATTTTATATAAATTAAGCAATACCATACAAACATATGTACTTGAGAATTCAATAACTGTGCAGAAAACAAGTCCAGAAGTACCTAAGTAAGTGTGAAATTCCAAAGATTATAATGGTTACAAAAACATACCCAGAAAACACATGCTTCAAAAATTAAAGTCAACCTCATTTCCCTTTCAGATAAGGAAGTGACCCATAAACAAAGTATGACTTTATTCTTTAAATCATATTTCTAAAAGAACTTCTTCATGTTCCACAAAGTCAACACCTATTAAGTTGTTAAATGGATAATGTGTAAAAACACAAGCAAGTTTCCAGCAACTTTGCTATTCAACTGTGCATGAGAAACATCTGGTATTACTTTGCAGATTAACAAATATATTTTAACATACTGTACCATGTTTCTGAAGTGTTCTTGTTTTAATGCTAACAAGTTTATTACTTCAGTTAATGGTCTATGTCTCTATGACATACTGAGTATATAATACAATGCTTTTCCACTTTTCTTAAATTGGTAGATTTCTCCCACAAATTTATAAAAATACATTCACTGCTGTAAATAGAAATATTGTTTTCCTAACAGCCAGAACTATCGGTTTCATTTCCATGATCTCTATTTAATTTGAGAAATTGTTAACTCCATTGAGTAAACATCAAAGTCCAAACACGTGAAATCCAGAGACTGGAATTAAAATGCTGTCTCTTAATTTAACTGATGTTGATCCACACAAGCATTTTTGTGAATGTAAGTCTTTCAATATAAAAATTAAAATAAATATTTATTTTTTTTTCATGATAATACTTGCTATGTTGTTTTGAAAACTGCTTCTTTCCTCTAACTCATAAGCACGCAGTTCCTATTCTGAAGCTCCACAGAACTACAATCACTGGCAGCTTGCAACACCTAGTAAGAACACCACATTAAGAGAAACTATGTCTGTGCAGTCATTAACCACAATACCATGACATTTTACTGCCTCAGAATGGCAAAACACCTTACTCAGCTGTGCATGGATTCAGAAATCAGACTAAAGTTGTTATTAACTCTAACTAACTTATAATCTTATGTTATCAAAAGGTAAAGCATTCACTACTTATGGTGAACGAAAAATTTCTGCATAAGACACAGTTTTTAATTTAAAATTTAAAAATGAGAATCTAGAGCGCACCCCCCCACACACACAGTGACCACTCTTAGATTAGCAACACTGACACACACATCTCTGATATACCAAGGGCTTACAAGGACTTAGCAGTAATAAATACTACAATGGTACTGGGAAGAGAGAGAGACATGGTTAGTTTGAAATGAGAAAGAGACAGGGAAATAATGGGTTAAGGGAAAATTTTTAAAATGCCACAAAAGCATCAAAAAAATAAAATGAAATGTTATCTTGCAAATATCTAAGACCATGCAGCAATAGAAAACAGGCTCATACTTAATGCAAAAACATTTTCAGTGGAGATGATGAGAAAAATTATGTGAATGCTATATGCTGAAATCGTCTCTGGAAAGGTATACATAGATTAAATATTAAATAAACAAGCTAAAGAAAAAGATTTTCATGTTTACAGCCACACAGCACTGAAACAGAAAGCAAACACACAGTAAAGAAAGTCCATTATGCTCACACATTTACAACATGCAACTTGCAATGGTAGCTGTGGAAATAACTTATGCAAACGTCTGACATTTTCCATCACTGCTCACCACACTAATACTTGCATGCAATTCATTAACGCTCCAGCCACAGTTTCACTGTTGCAAATTTCAAGTATAAAAACAATACACACAGCAATAACCACACAGTCCAACATTATAACTGTATCTTATTCAATTCAGTACTGGTGGCCATGACAGTATTGCCATCTAAATATTAATGATGCTTCTTTTACGATAGATGGCAAGAAAAGTTGAGTAGGCACTTAGTCAACAGATGTGAATATGCTGAAACCTTCTGTAGGACATTCACGCTTCTCACATGAGCTGCTATCAAAGTTTCTTCGTGTATGAGTAAAGGAATAGTCTCTTACCTGTGGAGGTTGGTCGTACATTGGTCTGGTCTCAGGAAATGAAGTTTTGTCCTTTGTCTCTCTATTTTGATCATCAGCTGTGTCACCTATCAAAGTCAGAAAATACCTATTAAATCACTAAAATCCTTCATATGTTAGGGAGGAAGAAAACATCCTGAGTCTTCCTAAAATCAAATTGTACAGTTTCTTTAGAAAGGGTGAACTCTGTTGCTGAAGTTATATTTTACATTGAATGCAAGGAAACAAACATTGAGAAGTAGTCTGCAAAAACAGAGTAAATGTGTCTCTATCAATTAAACTGAAAAATACAGAGAAACAGAGAAAAAGAAAGAAAGAAAGCAGGGCTTCTCTTTTTGAAGACTTTAGGACCATTAAGTTCTAACAATGGTGACATGTCAAGCAGAGGAGATGCAGTAGTGTGAGGATCTGGTGTAAGGGCCTCAGCCGGCGCACGCGTTAGTCATGTCTCAGGCCCAGGCCAAGCTAGGAGGACACACACATGGTCACTCCATTCTCATTTACAACCTAGGTTCTGTACAGGGGATATCCGTGCATGAGTGCCAAAAAAGAGGAGCAGCACACAGAGAAATTCCCTGGTTTTGGCCATCCAGGAAAATTACTAGAGGACAGGCTGGCCACTACCCTTCTCCCATGGCATGGACATGGCTACCTCTGCCCAGGATGTCACTGATTACACGGATTCCAGTTTATTCCAAAAGCTGCAGCTGGTGCCAATCTAAGATGGGCAGCAAAAAAACTGGAGACAGAGTAATTAAACTGGCTTTAGAAAGAAAAGCAACATTAGGAACTTTCTTAAAAATGTAAAGGTAGTAAAACAAATCTACCAATCAAAAAAGAAAAAAAAACAACCAACCCACTCAGCCAATCTACTGTAATTGTCTGCCTGAGAGAGGCTGTACAAGAAATTGTGAAGATCCTGTGGTTTAGCTCCTTACGCTGTTAGCGCTACTCAGCAAATAGTTTATAAGAAGAGACAACTTAGAAAGATGAAAAAGGTTCAGTTGCATAATCCTGGTTTTATTTTTATTTGAACTGATGGTGCTTTCTGCAGCAGATTATTCTGAAAGCCTGCATTCTTAAAAAGAGTCTTGCAGCCACAGTTCTAAATGAAAGAGTTCGTGTTTTTCAGGTTCATTAAGTTTTGCTCCTTTGGTAAGCCTGTGCTTTTGGCTTTGCTGTTCATTTTCCCCAGAGGCTGAGCTAGAAACGGGGCACCTGGAAGAGCCCATTGGGACAGCGGACAGCTTCTGGTGGCACCTGGATACACGCAGCCTTGCACCAAGCTGTCACCCACTCCCAAGGACCCTTGGGTACACTGCAACACCTCGTAAAATTTCTTACGAAAACAAATAGTAATATTTAGTCATTGAGTATGCTTTTAATATATTTTAATAATCATAGGTCACTAATGCCTACTAGCTCCATTAATGCCTAAGCTTGTCAAGATCTTTTCTGGAATTGAAAAATGCTTCTCACTAAACTAGTTAATTCTCTATATAAAATACTCCAAAGTACTTGCATTCACATCATCTCCTTTAAAAAAGAAAGGCGGTGGGAGGAGCGGAAAAAAAAAGTGGGAAGAGAACAAAGGAGACTGGGAGTCAGTTCATCTGCATTTCTTCCCCACAGTATTCTGAAAAACAAAATTTGTAAGCACCTATAAGATAATGATATAAGTAACGGCCACAAAAATAAACTATGGCAAACCTTTAGTTTACACGTGTAATGAAGGAGAGGACTGCAAAGAAAAATTAACAGAGGTCTCGTAAATGCTACCTGCAATGAAATATTGCAAAAACTCGAGGAGGTATGAAAACAGTTGGCAGATGCATGAAGAGGAGAATAAAAGATATATTTGGTACATTTGCAAACAAGTTTAAACTAGCAAATTTAGCAAGACCAGCTTCTCCAGAAATAAGGCTACTTAAGAATCAACTACCTGAGGAAGCAGTGGAATGTCCACCTCTGAAGGATTTTCGAAAGAGGCTGAAGAAACATCTGTTATGAATGCTTTCAGTCCTGCCAAGACAAGGAGGATGAATGACCTTTTGTGCTCCTTCCCAGTCCTATATTCAATAAAAGATGCAGGAGGAAAAACACAGGATACCCCTCCCTGAGATCAGGATTTGTCAGGGGAACTTGTGCTGGCTGCACGGAGCCTTGTGAAGATGTGAGCAGGCTGCAGCTAGCTGGACAAAGCCTAATCAGGAGCAAAAGCACGGAGCTGGTTAGCCTGTCAGCACCAAAGGGAAAGCTAATTGAGATCAGTGAGATGACTCACATAGCGTATAGTTTGGTGTATGCATAAACATAGCAAAAGAAAGTTACAAGGGAAATTTTTTCTCCTTATCCTTACAGATCATCCTTAGAAAGCACTTGAAAGTTTGTATATTCAAAGAAACAAAAGACCAATTTGATATGTGCTAATGCTATCCAGAATATACTCTTTTTCCTGTGATTAGTTTTCCTTAAGATGGAAATAAATTGTAGCTTGAAATTAGGACCAAAAGGTCAAAAATGTAAAAACGTTCACAAGAAAAGAAAGAACAAGAATAGCTCATTGGGAGGGAAATGAAGTAACTTTTAACATAGAACTCTGACATCCAGCTCTCACAGGTGATAAGTTCATAATATCTATGGTGTTTCATAATACAAGCTGACTTTGTAAACTGAGCTTTAACACAGATCTTCTTGCTAAAAAAGAAAAAAAAAAGTGCAAATGGGAAAACCTAAGCATCCTTCCAAATTTTCGGGTATATAGTCCTGCAAAGATAACATATGAATAAAAAGATGGGTATTTGAATTAATGAAGTTATAGGCAGCTGTAGACTAAACTGCCTAAGATGTCTTTGAGAATAGAACAGTATTCTGAATAAAACACTATTTTTAGTTTTCTTCTTTGACTGGTTCCTATCTCAAGTATCCAAATAGATTAATCATCCTCATTTCTATTACCCCAAGTGATTAATTAACTTTCACATACCTCTCTAAGCCCTGCCTCTCCTAGCTCCACCAGTTCTCAGTCTTATCACATGTGCCATAACCAACCCATCTTGTTTTGCCACCCCCATTTTTTTTGTTCAGCTTGCCTTGGTTTCCCATTGACCTCAATTCTAACCTCTTCCTTAACTGCAAGTCAAAGTTTCTCTTCCCTTATCAGTTCCAGCTTCTCACATGCTTCCCTCTGATCTGGTTTTCCCCTTTTCCCTACAATCTCTTCCTGTCTACCCAGATGGTAGAATGGTGGATGAAGGTGAACCCCAAACAGACAGACATTCTATGAGAGCAGACTTTTGGGAATGGGAACTAAGATGGATTCTTTCAAGCACCTTACAAATTCAAGTTTATAGTCCTTGACCAAAAAAATAAAAAGAACTCTTACGCATTCCTCATATAAATAGGTATGTAATTATAATTTTGCCAAACTAAGCAACAGAGATCTGGCTCTGAAAAAATCATGAATACATGACCTTAGTAGGCAGGGCTACCAGCACTCCCCATCCAGCCTTTCATCAGAACTGAATGGTAAGTATGTTGATAGATAATGCCAGAGGGACCACCGTAATCATCCTGCCTAACCTCCACATTATTATAGGCAATAAGATTTCTTGAATTAATTTGTTTGAACTAGAGCAAGTTTAAAGCTGTATTTTAATGAAGAGATAACAGGCAAAATGATTCACTTTACAAGACAATTAGATTCTGGCTCATATATCCTTCAGTTTAAAAGCATTATGCAAAGTTTTAGTCATAAAATTCATATTAAAAAAACTGAAGTCATGTATTTAATACATCATGTACTATTTTGAGAATCTAAGCATTAGTAATGAAGAGATGTGGTGTGCAATGTAATGTGGTTTAAACATCAACAGCATAATTAGTGATATATAGGAGATCACTTAATATACCAGGGAAAAAAATCGTGATTATTCCTGAAAAATATTATCTTAGTGAACAATGGAAATATATTTTCAAATTTGAAAAGAGAGCAGTAGACAATTATCCTGCTTTCCAGACACGCCCAATTGTCAGCCTTGGGAGGCTGTTTTTAAGTTATATTAAGCCTCTTTCAGGTCCAAATGAATGATGTTGCACTTCAAGGTCAGACACAGGTTTTTTCTTCCACTCCGTGCTGGATTCGCACCAACATTCCCCACGTTCCACCAGTACCTTCTTCTTTTCCACAAACTGCAGACAGGTGCCGACCAGGAAAGAAACACCCAGGCTAGTCTGCAGTATGTAAAACCCCTCAGATGTCAGAATTTTTGGCATCTTCAACAATTGGCATTTAGCTGCCTATCCGGACCTCAGAAACTCCTGTATATAAAGGTTCAACCACAAGTTTGGCTTCTACTCAACAAGGAAGTGGGGTTTCTATTTATACTCTTTCCTCTCCCAGCATTTTGTCATCCTCACGCTGTGTAGTCTCTTGATCAACAGACAGCACTTAAAAGACTATCCCACCCTCAGTCTAAAAAGGAGAAAAGAACCGTAAATACATGTTAGAGCCTTCTTTAACTTAGACTGCTATTTGTCCTGGTGTGTTCAAGAATCCAATGAGAAACTGAACCACGTGCAACACAGCAAGCAGTAATGAGATACCAAATACAAAAATTTCCACCTTCGGCTTCGGAAGGAAGATTGTTATTTTCCATTATACTCTAGTTAGTTGTTGAACTATTTCTTGCTTCTCACCACTTTTTCTTTCCTACCTAAAAATGGCAGGAACAAATTGTATTCTAACTTCTGGTTGGAAATAAAAAGACAAAAATAAAAAGACAAAGAGAGGATTAGTAGGATCTGAAAACAGGAGATGCTGATGGTATGGAAGCATAGAGGTTTTACTGCAGTTTGTTACTCCTTTTTCCTACTCAGAAACCCTCCACTCCTTCACTAGATATACACTAGAGATAGACACAGCAATTTAAAGTCACTAACAGAACATCAAACTTCAGTTCACTGACAAATGCAACACTATTATGGTATCAAACTAGGGAGGTATTTAACTACTGTAATTCCCTCTTCACTCTGAACATATGACTCTCAGGTCTCCCTACAACCTCACTTCTTTGCAAACGGGTTTGATAGCATTGCTCTTCTCCTGCCTCATTCAGTAGCTTCCAGCTCCTTCAGCATGCATTTGCTTCCAGTCTAACTCCAAGTTGATCTATTAAAAAGTTCCTCTTCCCTTCTCTGTGCATATAGCAGACAAGCAACCAGCAATGGATCTCATGTTTCTGCTTTTCTCCTCACTACTATTTCCAGCCTCAAGCTTTGTCTCAACTGCTGTGCTTCTTTACAAGAAAAGTCCAAAGCCACATTCAGTGCCAGAGAAGAGTGCTGAGCTGCCACTCCAGAACATCAGTGAAATATCTTTTCCAGGCACATCCTGCCCAAAGAGTGAGGTGCGGTCTGTAGTGGAGTTGTTCCAAGGAACACAGATGGCAGTATCCAGAGCACAAAATTGTGCTGATTTTGTGAGATCAAGACTGTTAACAGAAGGCAGAGGAAAGAACTTCAGAAATATTTGCTAATGATCATGTATTGTATAACAGTACAGCTAACTGTAATAAATTCTAAGTGATTTGACACTTCCCATTACAGGTTAACATATTACTCACTGATCTACTTCAGTCAAATAAGGCACTGGCCATGTGCTGTCTTCTTCAGTGGGAGAGATGGGACACAGATGGATAGGTGGTTCTTCTCTTTTCTTAAAATGGGACTACCAGTTTGTACAGCATTTGTGCTATACAAACTTCACATTAATTCTTGTCAGCTTCTATATGCATATGATCAAGACATAGTAGACTTATAAGAATATATATAGTTGGCAAAACAATGAAGTCATCTTAGTTTCAGATCATCTCATACTGGTTTCATATTAGAGCTTTTCATATCAACAGCAGTTTCATTTCAACAAGCTAATAATATCCCCTTAAAATCCAATACATCAGCAAAAAGATTCTCCACAGCTGCAACTTTCAGCAAACAAAGAGTTTAAGAGTTCATGCAGCATAAGGGTGAATGAGAAGGAAGTCGGTGTAAGCCCACGCTAAGGCACAGCTCTGTGTTAGTCTAAGCAGACCCACAGTAAATCTTCATCAGCCTTATATTGAATTTCAACTGTGCTTTTATAGCTGGGTATTAAGGTGCCGATAAATGAAGCTTTTATCAGGAGTAAAACTTACCACTATCTTTTGTAATTATTCTGATGAACCATAAGAAAATTCATATAAACATTGCAGAATGAGAATTTTGAAAAAATTTCTTTGGTTCTTGAAAAAGTTTCTTTGAAATTGTGAAAAGAGAAGTAGAAAATGTAACAAGGTAAACATTATCATGAGTGTTCTGCATCTGCAAAAGGTCCGGTCATTATTAAGAGGAAAAGCAATCGTGATACTTCCATGCCAGGCAAAAACAAACACAGAGGATCAGTCCCATTCTGTTTTACTGGTGTGGTGCTTCCACGCAAGTACCTCCTCCATTACGTGCTCCTACCAACCTTTCCAAGTAGTCCACAAAACCACTGAATTCCTTCACCACTTTCAGTAGACCTCACACTTCCATTTTGCTGTTTGGAAATCCTGTTTTTGAGTTCATTACTTTATATGCTGCCACACCTTCCTTATCTTGGATTGTTATCAGTGTCTTGCTATGCAATATATCTTTAGTACTGAAGCAACCAAAGCAGTATGGATGGGAGTAAGGGCTTACAATACATTCAATCACTTTATAAGCAAGAAGTTGAAAACACCAGCCATGCCACAGAAGTGTATATCCCCCAAGTCACCTGACCCAACATTCATGCTTATCTGAACAAGTGCGTCCATGCCTAAGGGAGAACTTCCAAATTCTTCATTACTTATCCCGTGTTAATCTGATAGTGCTCTACAGATAATCCACAGCATATCTATTATATGCTAACATTTTTCATGAATGTTGTCTCTAAAAAAATTTTACCTGATTGCCTGGCACGCACAGATTAGCTGCTATAGGCCAGCTTCCACATGTATTCAATTGCAGATCCTGAAATTACTGAAGAATCTGCAGTTCTCCCTGTCATTCACCTTCTCTGTCAGTAGAACCCCTCTACTTCATATAAAAAAAACCTTCTAAGCTCAAGTGAATCATACTTTACTGGGGAAGCAAGTAATGTAATGTACTTTTTTTTTCCTTTTTTTTTTTAAAAAAAAAGTTTTATAAATTAATTGCTTTCTTTAGACTTACTGTTTGAATAATCACTAAGAGCTTACTGCCACAGCCAACTATACCAGCTCAGTCATCCCACAGAATAACTAGATTGTTTTCAGGTTAAGAATAAAATAAGAAGTCCCTTAAATTTTTGGATGTTTGGAAAAATTTAGCTGTAAACTATATTATCTCTTTCCTTTCCACCTCACTCTCAAATCTGCTTCCTGGGTAGTGACTCATTATAACCCACCTTTGTTATATGGGTAGTCTGGTATGCAGCAACTGCAAAAGAAGCAGTTTGAAAGCTCTCTTAGGGTTACAGTCTCTTCCTGGATCCTTTTTGTTTTTCCAAGGGAGGGAGGTAAAGATAATACTCTTTGCCTTTATTTGTTCTATTTCTCTTGCCTAACTACATCTTAACCTTTTATGAGGATATGAAAGTCATGATCTACACAATCTCTCTTGCATGTTCGTACCTCGATTGGAAGGATGATAAAAAGTTTAAACTCAGAACAATAAAAGCCTTTACCGCCTCAGTTCCTTACGAGCGGTAAAAGGCTATATGGAAACAGTAACAACAACAAACTTAGCTGAAGACAATGGTACAGCTCACGGAGTATACAGCCCGTGAGCAATCTCCCCTTAAAAACATTCTAGCAGTATTATTTTCTTGCTACTAGTCCAGCTAACCTAGAGAGAAACATTTATAATAATGATCAACTTTTTGCACTGAAATTAAAATCTTTTCACTGTCCACATTTCATCGTGAGGCTGAGGCCTCTTCCTATTTTATTCACGGTGTGGTTCATTCATCCTGGTCAGAAGAAAACAGCATACTGGAGGCCACCTTGGTCAGCACAGCAGGGCGTTCTCCTAGAACCTAAAAATCTGCAGAGTAGTCTGCCTGATCAGTCTCTTGGTTACACCGTAACTTCCACACCACTAGGGCCAGCATGTATTAAAATGATTTGTCTATCAAAAATTTTGGTGTGGATAGTCTCATATTTGCATATGAGAGTTGCTACATAAATGCAAATAAACAAATATTGCAAATTTAAGCTGGTTTCCTAAGGAATTAGATTTACATAACCAAACTTCTGCCCCTGCTAAGACAGGAAAACACTGTCAAATATGGCTGAAAGTGGCACAGATACAGAAGAATCAGATTTTTGCAAAATATAATCATCTGCAGCTGGGCAGTAAAAAGAGACTGAGTACCCTTGCTAAAGGAGAATCCCATCACTCTCTATTTTTCTAGGCCTGTTGGTAGCACAATTAGCAAATACTGCTGTGGTTGGTCACTGCAAATGATGACAAGGGAAGGGTAAGAAACAAAAGTCACTACATAGTGCAGAGAAATAGTTATGGCTGTTGTAGAGGGGCAGAAGGACTAGAAGATCCTCAAGGAGCTCTTTGAGAAACTGAGCCACATCCTGTCCCGCCAACCGCTGTGGGAGTTTTGCAGTCTGAGGAGCAGATGTCCACACACAACCTCATCCCAATAATTTGCCTCCATCTGTGAGCAGCTACCTACAACACTCACACTCGTTATTGAGAATATTTTTGTCTTCTAAACACTCTTGAAAGCTTCTCGGGAGAAGAACTAAAATATAGGACAGAACACTCATTCAAGATAACTTCTACAGTACATAATTCTAAGAAATCTTCTCCAAAGTCATCAATTCCAATTTAGAGTGCTACCGTCCTCCCAGACATGGCAATCCTCTACTCAATTCTGAAACAAAATTACACAGAATTAATTTAAAAAATAAACAACGCACATAAAGTTATATGGATTCACAGTTTGTATGTGTACATGTGACTCACAGGCACCAATAAACCTTATGCCAAAAGTTAAATCATAATATCAAAGCTTTTCTTCAACATGTTTTAGACAAGCCCCACAGTATTTTGGGTCAGGAAGTTTCCTACCCTTCATTCTTCTGAGTGATTTTCTAGAAAGCAGCCTTATTGCTGGGATCCTGTGTCGTTGGGACAATCTACGTATATAATGGTAGTTCTAAGGGGAAAACCTTATGCTACATCCACTGTTGCTTTTGCATTTCAGACACGTGCTTGTAGTATATTTATGAGCATAGCATATTTTGTTTTCCTCTAAAAAAAAGTATAAGCACTCTTTTTGGAGTTTGTGTAGTAGCAAATACAAGTTTATGAATATATCTAAAGGTTTTACACAATGGTTCTGAACATGAAAAAAGGAAAACCTACATCTAAAAGCAATTATAAGACATTATTCCAGCACCTCTGCCTCTAAAACCCCTTGAAATATTAGTTTTGGTTTACAACATTAATTTCATTGTATTGCTACCACCTTCTGAACTACCTCAGCCTCAGGAAGGAGATCTAAAATCTAAAGGCAAATCAACAAAAGAGGTTAAGAAGCAGTCTCCACACAAAATAAAATATAAATCCATTTACTCTGTCCTCAGAAAAGGCAAAAACAGTGCAGCAGCTAATCTTTGGGCAGACTTTTCTCATGAACATCCAGCTTCACAGATGATTAAAGGACAACATAATTTTATTCATTTATTTATTTATTTAGAGCACGTATGTCAATAATGTGGATTAACTTGGATTAAAGTGTTATTTTCCAATTACTTTTGTGCTTTAAGCTGGTTTAGTATTTCTAGGAACTTCATTTTACAGCCAGCTTTGTAGGAGAAACTACACTATGGAACTTCTTCTTTACTTTTGACTTGTATGTAAACAACATGGAAATGTTCACTTTAACATATTATCAGTAGACTATCTGATTTGAAAGGCAATCAGACAAACTGTAGCAAATATTCACAATTTTTTTAATATGTATGGCTTCAGCGCATTAAAACCTTTTTAACCACTGCTTGGATCTTCAATTACATGTCAAGATTACACAGAGTGGCATCAATTTATAAAAATTTAAAGCATCAGCACAAAAATGCGCTAGCAGAATTCCTCAAAATCACGCAAAGAGGAAAGCAGAAGCTATTACGGTGGACAAAAAGGGACAAATAAGAATTTCTGAAAAGACAAAGAAGCTTAGTTCACATAGTCTAAGAAAAAAACAACAACAAAACAAAACACTAAAACGTCTATTTACAAAGATAACAGTTGAAAAGATTTGGGTAGTATGTTTTTGTATGCTTGGGTTTTCAGTGAAACACCAAAACATTTGCCTGAACACAAAAAACTGACACTGCCCACAAAGCAAAGAGAAAAAAAATAGTCAAAAGAATTGTGCAATATTCTACTTTTTTTCCACTAAAAAAATTTGCCAGGGCTTTGTACTGTATTCTTATCACAAATGGAAAAATTGAGAAAAGGCCACAGCTCCCTGTAACTTTCATCATTGATTGCTAGTGCTGTCTGATGGCAGTGATCATATATGCCTCCACTGTACATCAATCCCTTCCCAAGCGAAAGTTCCCAGTAAGGTACATCCAATACATGGAACTTTTCTGCAGAAAGTTTTCACACAACACAGAACAGAATGAGTACCTATTTCAAAATCCAACACAACAAAAGCAGACAAAGTCACCCCACAAAAACAAACTACACACCTCTAGCAACTCCCCCCTGGCTACTGTTTGAAGAAGTGCCATTCAGTCTGCAACATGAACACTACTACCCCAGGGTGAGTTTTCACAGCGTGGCTGAGTCCGGCTCACAGCTCCGTGTGCCAAAAGAAGCAGCCCTGCCTCTCTCCTAGGTGGTATATCAACAAATATGTACGTAAGGTTTGCAATTTTTATGCATTTTGTTTAAGATGCATTGAAATGAACCCTGAAGATCAAGAATTTTACAAATGAGACCAAAACAATCATAATCATATTGCTTCCCATTTCTAGCCATGTTCCTAACCATTTCAATTTTGAATTCAGTGCTCACAAAGGCACAGACCAACAATATCATTGTGCTGTCTTCGTATAAGACAAGCCCGCAAACTACCCCAGCCCACACACAAAGGGCTGCATTATTGGATCCTATTCAACTGTCTGAAGACTAGCAATGAAATTCTAGGTCACAAAGACCTGAACACTTGTGTATGATAGGCGGCCGCTATGGTGGATTAATGATTTTCACAAAACAATACCAAATCTGGTTTCCATGATGCAGTTACTGCATTACATGTACTCTACTCAGGAGCATGCCCTGTATTTGGAACATAGAATTCTTATGCCATAACCTACCCACAATTATTATATAGCCACGTATGCAACGAGAACTAGAAGGAAAAAAGAAATACAGGGCCATGAGCACAAAATGACACTCCTTCCTCCCCCAAAGAACACAGCTTCTGCTCAGAAGACAACTGATCTCAAGTCTCCTTCAAAGAAGAGGTGGGGAACGCTGGCTGGGTGCCTGCAAGCCCAGCAGCAGGACAGATCCCACATGTGGTTGTGGTCAGACCAACTTGGCTGACACAACGGGTGGGCCCCTCCTTCCTCTCCACTTTGGGTTGCTTGCTCCTGCCATTGCCCTCGTCCATTCTGGGGCTAGTGAAGTTCCCCAGGGCATCAGTTCAGCTCTCTAGTCCAGAAGGACTCCTGGCCGAATCTGCTGTCGCCTTAGCAAGCAGATCCAGCTACCGCGTACCTGAGCAGTGCTGCCCGATGAGAGATTAGAGGCAATCCAGTGCCTCACCCACATCTTCCCTTTTCTATCGCTCAACCCCTTTGAGCCAATTCACTTTATTAGGAGAGCACAACACTAACCCAGAAGAAAGACAACTCACAAAATTGCAGAAAGCCGAATGGCAAGACTGTAGAGTTTGCAGCAGGATGAAGGACCGGCCCTCCCTCAAGAGGCCAAAAAATCAGCCCAGATAGCCTAAGATGGGGAGATTTTCCAGAGGGAAAATTTCTGTGTAATATATAATCATTTGCCTTTTTCTTTTTTGCCTGGAAAAGAGGGACAGCCTGGGAGGCAACGCAAAGCCATTTGCTTCCTCTGAGGGGAATTCCTCTTCCCTCTCCCTGGAAGGCCCTGCCCTTGCTGTGACCTAACCCAACAGAAATCAATCCACCTGTTTGTCTGAGAACTGAGCTGGTTCACAAAAAGTCCAGGGAACACTGGACCTGGAGCAAAGGAAGATTCACTGGAGTGAAAGTAGCACCTTTGTTTTGGGTGGCAGCAACGTTGCAAAATCAGATTATCCTATCTCAAAATCACTACTGGCAAAACAGCTCTAAGATGAATAAGATCAGACATAGGAGAAGATGGCATAAAGGATTTTGCCTTTGAAATATCCCACTGTAGTTAACTTTAAAGCTTTTGTGGTTAGACAAAATTCCTTTGCTTTACTGTCCTGCCCCAAAGGGACTAATTAGGGACTAAGGCCTAAAACCAGTCTCCAACTTTCTAAGAAACTTGGAGGTTAGAAGACAATGACGATTTGGAACTTGCTAAAATGTAGGTGTGTACAATGTACAGACTGTTTGGGGGCTCATTTACTGGAAAGGAGGACAGCTGCAACACAGGCACTGAAGCTAGGAGACCAGGCTCCCCATGCTATTACTGCCCACAGACTTCCCCAAAAGGTAACAACTGTGCATCCCTGCATGTGAAGCAGATGTATCTTTCCATCCTGTGACTAAATTGGAAGAATTACTCCCAAATGAAGGCATCTGCAATCAAATACTCCTGTAAGCAATGATTTCTGCAGCATTCTGCAGCACGAAAGGTAGATCTAACCTAGGCAGCTCTTCCTAAAGTTTTCTTCTGCAGTCAGAAGAAAAGCTCTCCCACACTGAAACAAGTTCAGATGTGGGTGAGGGTTGCAAGTGTATTTCTACAGCCCTCAGCCACTAAAGTGATTTGGGAAGAAGAATATGCTTCAGAGCACAAGAGATGCTCCACCCTGCTGCACATACCTGAGGTCCATCCCAAATTGCTGCCATCCCACATGTGCTTCCTTTTAGGCATCAGTGCAGGTAAAACAAGGTCTGCAGTGAAAGAATGAGCTGCAAACAGGGATTTCTGCCTTAATCACGGTAAGACCCAACCGACAGCAGAGGACAGGAGCAGATGTTTGCCTGGACTTATACCTTCATCCAATTTTTTGCATAAAAGAGGGATTCTGAGTTTGCCTTGCTTGATATTACTTCTAAATCAATAAAAAGCACTGTAAAAACTACAAAAGTGCTCAGAAGCATGACTTCCTTCTCTGCATCTAATGCTTTTATTAGTTTACTTAGTTGCAATCAAAAGTAATGAAAACACACTACATCTTGGAATTAGTATCTTTTTAATACTTTCCCAGAACCATAAATTAAAATCTCAGGACAGATCACAAAAACATTACCGCTGCATTAATATGCCACAAGAGATGTCAGATGTTAAAAAAGGGGCTCTCAGTTGCACAGACCCTGCACAGAGTTGCCCAGCTATGCAAATAATGACCCTTTCATCACCTTACTTGTAACGCATGGTGTCAGGTGAGCGCAGCCACAGCCTGAACCCCAGCAGC
The DNA here is from genome assembly GCF_002078875.1 of Numida meleagris. Taxonomy (NCBI): domain Eukaryota; kingdom Metazoa; phylum Chordata; class Aves; order Galliformes; family Numididae; genus Numida; species Numida meleagris. Next base: position 24,575,609 of record NC_034410.1, on the reverse strand, counting down.
ACAACAGAGAACCGAGTTCAGAAAACAACCCGACCACCCTTCCACGTGCCAGCTAAAAATATCCACCAAACATCCACCCTACCAACACTCTCAGCGTTCCCAGGGCTCCAGCAGGAAAACAGGATTATTTTCTTATCTCAGCCCACATGGCATGAATATATTTACCTGCATTAACCTAAGATCAGGCTGCTCTCATCTGAGGTCTGCCTTACCTACCATCCTCCCAGCTTGCTCCCCACAAAACCAAGTGTCATTTGTGATAATTGGTGCTAAGTGAACCAGAAATGAGAGAATAGTAGGGATTCAGCTGACTCATTAATACTAGTGTAACGGATTAACCCTTTTACATTGTCTTCCCCGCCCCCCCCAATTAGTCAGCATCAAAGAGACTTGAGACTGCACTCATCGGAAACATAAAATGGGACAAAGTGTTTGAAAACAAAGGAGTACATGGAGGAGCAACATAATATTCTGCCACATAGACTACTATCTTCAGGGATCCCCTCATACGGTTGGGAAAAGTATTAAAAAAAAAATTAGGCTAGACGTTATGGAAAGGGCAGCGAGAGAATGACGTAGCTGGTCTGGAAAGAGTGAAACGCTCTGGTCTGTACAATTACTCGCAGCTGCACAGCAAACCGGTCACGTCTATGAGGAATGTATAGAGCAGCATGGAACACACAACTGGCCAGCTCCAAGTACAAACTACTTATTAACTGTGACTATGGAATTTTGACAAAATGTTAAAACTCAACCTTCTCTTTTCCTTTTCCCATCCTTTATTTTTCTTTTTTTAAACACGTGGGCAGCACTTTCTGATTTGTGATGCGAAGCAAGATATTTTTGGTTTAGTCAAACACCGCTATTAAGAAAATTCTCTTCTACAGCAAACTGTCAGTCTGAGGTTTTACATCAGATGAGATGGAACACTTATTTCCCCATACCTACTCGCTTTAAAAAAATTCTTCTCAACATGTAACCGCCATAACTGCCACTAGAGATTAATGGCAGCCCTCGGTGCCTCTATTTGCTTCTATCCCATCCCAAAAAATACAACCACCTTTATTTGTCAATAGAAGCGTATGTAGAAAAGACACAAGCACTGCCATTCAGACAAACGTCCCAGACAATTTAAGAAAAAGACCAAATCTGTAACAATATTTTGGAAAAGCGCAGCATTTCTCATTGCGCAGTTATGCACACGTGCACCATCACCAAAACCTAGATTACTGCATGCGGTAACTTGCGTGCCAGTGCCTAAGACTTAAACTCTGTTTTATGCAGTGTATGTAAGAACACCACATCACTGTCTGTAAAATGTTTCATCGTGGAGTAAATTCCTGTCTGTATAAGCGCTTCTCATCTTTTTAAAAATTCAGTTACAGTTTAGTGAGTGCTCCGCTCTTAAGACATCCATTCGGCATTTACATTTGTTTCACATAGTCTGTCTCAATTATACTGCAGCTGTCTCCCAGGGCAGAGCTGGCCATCTCCATCACCAACAGCCACCGCAGAATCTGAAGTTCTTGATTAAAAAGTGAATGGTTTTGTGAGCAGAGCTCAAACTACCGCAGCTGCTCCATTTCACAAACCCTGCACCATTCAGCCAGGAATAATGGCACCGACTCTGAATTGTTCTTCCTGAGAGTTTTCACAATAAAAACAAACCGCACTACTTCCAAATTGTCAAAGACTTAAAGAGAAAGAAAGAAAGAAAGAAAGAAAGAAGGAAAGAAAAGGAAAGAAAAAAAAGTCTCCACTATTCTGGAAACAAGTGTTTTCTTTTTACTCTGAGCTTTTGATTTCTACGTCAGCGTTCCTCTATGAATTAAAAAACAAAACTGAAAACAACCCCTCCCCCAGGCATGCACACACACACCACGCGGGTTCCTGTAGACTCTCTTAATAACTATTTACAGCAAGTTTGTGGATTTATTAAATAAGAACTGCAATGCTCCAACCTAAACAAAAAAAAACCAACAGGACTGTTAGCCCATCAGCTAATTGTTGCTCATGCTGGTACGTATCAAATTCACTGACAGGATAAGTCACAGGAGGTATTATGATAATGATTATTATTCATATACATTAACGCAATGAGAGAAAGAAACTGTAATTCCCTTCATAAAGGCAAAATATCACTCAGCTCCTGATCCCCCACAGTCCAGGAACTTGCCTCCTTTTTCTACAACATATGTACTGAAAGAATCTCAGCACAGAAAAGTGCAGCAAAGTAAGTCAGAATACACATTTGGGAGAAAACTTACGTTTAGTACAACTCAGCACTCAGTTTTTGAATGCCAACTCCTTTTTTTTTTTTTAGGTAATTGCAACAAAATGAAACTATTCACAATAACAAAAAGTATAAGCCACCCAAAACATGCCTACAAAAAAGCTGAAGCAGAACTTTCCAGGTTTGTTGAAATGATTTAATGGAAATACAAAAACCAAAGCCATTATGTAGGTTTCATACAATATCCTAATACCATTTTCTTAGTAGGCAACCTATCACGTGTCCAGGAAACACAGCTAAATTACATTTAATATTTCCAAAATAGGGCATGGCTGCTCAGATTTTTTATTTTGTCAGTTATTTGGCTACGTGAAATCCATTTGCTGGCTTTGTCAAAAATAAGCGGTACGTAGCTGAAAGCACTTTCTATTTGATTCAAATGAAACTATTCAGGAATTTTCCTGAAGCTAATGCTGACTGATGCAAAAATCAGAACTCTTTCATGGTGTTAAGACTCCCTCACTTCTCAGTTATGAGAAAAAAAGTTGTGCTCCACTGGGTAATTTTCTTTAAGATATTGTCTATAGCTTCCTGTCGTCATTTCATTTATAATCCCTTAGAAGTATCAGGTTAAATGCAGACCACACATTATAAAATGCTTCAGAATATTACCTTTTCAGCATATAAAAAGAGGAAAAAAACAGAAACAGTCTACTTTACTTTTCTTGGAGCTGAAGAAGGGTTGATTTTGTGTTGCCAATTAACAAGGACAGTTTTTAGGCTGTAGATATCACTGCATCATTTTCATTTTCAGCAAAATTAATATTCTTGTTGCATTTTAAATGTAGTCTGAGGGTAGTAACTGAGGATAATAAACTAACACCACTGGATACCTTATGAGTATTTCTTTTTTAAAAATCTTGCTATTTTGAAAAGAAACAAGGTGGGTGGCTTCAGAAATCAACACATTACATACGAAAAGGTTATCAAATTATCAGATTTAGAATTTGTTTTTGAAGTTTGTTGGGTGAACATCGTGAAAGACAAAGAGAAGCTGAAGTTTTATCTGCAAACTATAATTTCAGATTTCAATGGAAAGACTACTTTAATTCTGGAAACTTTATATTCCATGGCACAGAACTGATATGTTTGAGGCTCTTTTGTTTATTAGTTTTTAATAAAAATGTTCTGCCTCTCCGAAAAATAAGGATTTGAATGGTCTACCTGCAGCTGGTGTCACAAAGTTATTCTGCCACTTTCATTTTTTAAATGTCTTTCAGGCAGTTAAACTCAGCTCGAAATGTGAACTTCTTTAAGCAAAACTACTTTTTTTTACTTTATTTTTAAAGCTACTCCTTAATAACTGCCAAACAATATTTCCACCTTAGTAGGACTGCATGCAAAATAGAAATACAAATTCTCAATACTGACACTAAGAACAAAGGCTATCAATTTCAATCTACGTTTGATTTTTACTCCAAGATACATATTTATCCCAAGACAGAGCAGAATCGTGCCGTGCTTTCGACTTTCACCACTGCTACTTCAGAAGACAAGGAGAACACAGGCTCTGTGGAGCCCATGTGCCAGGGAGAAGACTTCAGCTTACAGTGGCAGCATGGAGTCCAGCCCCACTGACCCAATGTGCTGATGTTCCCCATCCCTTCCCATACAAAAATGCTGCTGGATTTCTGGTATTCAGAAAATCATACACACCTCCTTACACACCGTAACTCAATAAAGAGACACAGCATTTAAAATTTTCCCCAAAATAAAGATGGAGCAATATTTGTGCCAGATTAAGACTGAAAAAGACAAACCAAACCACATAAAATGCAATGCGCGCATCAGCCTCTACTTCAATGTGGTCTTCTAAGAGGAACAAGCAACTCATTTCAACCAAGTGGCACAAGGATGTAAGTCTCAAAAATAATTACATCTTCCCAAGTTTCATGAACAAAACAGCTGGATAGACAGAAATGAATCCTCTGACTGCAGAAAAACCCTTCAGATCTTGCAATAAATGATGAGGCAAATCCAGAGGTGTCAGGACTGCAGTGATTCCAGCTCTCCCAAAATCACCACTGTAATTCTTACTCTCAACTTTATTATTATTACTATTATTAAATTTATTTTTGCATTTTCAGGTCATACACAAGGAGCAGAGAGGAAGAAAGAGAGACTGCCACGACCTACATATTGAACATATACTCCCTTCTGAATATTCACATCCTTATCTCCTCCAACTCCTCTAAGGTTTTTAGAAAGAGACCAGAGTACTCCACTGTTCTCTTGTTTCAAAGCTCAGACGAGAGAAGCGAAATGTCTCACCTGAATTCATCAAATCTGGGGGTGGGATAGGGAGAGACAAATATTACAAGTTTTTAGTGAAAAATCCATTTGACGTCTGTAATGTTATGCATATTCCATGGCAAAATTTTTACACTCTATGGATTATTCTTATAAAATCTGAATGTTTCTGAACAGGGAGGGAGACAGAGAAAGTTCAGAGTCTAATCTCTTAACAATCTAATAAATGCTTCATCAAGAGCATTATGTAATCAGGAGGTGAGGAATCAAATGAAATGCAAAATCATCACTGGGATACAAATTAAAGAAACTGTTTTTAACCATAAAAAAGTATTACAAAACTACTACTGTAGTTTTTACTTCTGGTAATACTCTCCAATTCACTCCAATGGAAGACCTCCTACTACAGCAATGTTAGTAAGATAAGTCAGGTGACATTCCTCAAGGGCTCAAGAGAAAGCTAGTCCAGAGTATGTAAACTGAGGTCAAAAATGAGTCAGCCTCAAACAAATCTTGAGATGTACATTTACAAACACACTTTTCATAAACAACTGCATCAAAAGAAAGCTAATATTGGCCAAACATTTAGAAAAAATAGAAACTAAACGTGATCAATATACCTTTATGAACACGAAAATGTGCTACACAAACACAGCAGTCATTGCGTTAGTCATTTAGCAGGTGAGAAAGTTTGTACTGGGTATTACAAGGCTAGAGAACACCTTTTCTGAAATTTTCTCAGCTATTAAAGATTGACAGGGATTTTTTGACGGAGTGGAAGGCAATAGCCAGCAAAGTCTAGCTCAAAAATAATATCAGAATCAGAAATACGTAGACTTAACAGTATTCCAAAGGGCAAAAGGGAGAGTGTTTGGATTCAATTCTTGCTCAGTTAAAATACCCTGGGAGTAGTGGAATCAACTGGATACTATCATAAGCTCTACTAGGAAGTACATCTTGATAAATGTTTTTGAACAAGCTTGAACATTGTCACTTACTATGAAAAGCAGTGAAATACCAAGCGTTTTCTTCCCACTTTGTATGTTCTAAGGTTGAATTCTGACTGAAATAATCCTGGATTAAAACCATTCAAATCACATGAACCCTTTGTTCTTAATCACCTGCACTTCCTTAATTTGAAGAAGACAGCGCTAATACTGATATTTGGAAGAGTATAACACCATTGGATTTAAAACCTACAACAAAATTTTTCCATTACAAAACCCCTGATAAAAGCCCTTTTCAGTACGGACAACTTAAAGATAATTTCAAGAGACAATGGATTAGCTTCAGAACTACAATACAAACATTAAATATGGGTGGATATATATGACAAAGCAACACTGATGTCTTTTTACAGTGATGGAATACTTTCCATATCCCACAGAGTTTATCCTTATTATTCCTTCAGGCCATTACTCTTCTACCGCAGCTAGTCCCAAAAAGGCAAGTCTGGAAGCAGACAGTGTGAGTGGCAAAGCTGTAGAGCTGGAAGATGAGACTGAGAGGCTGAAGTCAATGACATACAGAGCAGCAGAAGAAAGCAAAAGCACACAGTCTCAGTCCTTGCTATTAGGGCCGCTGTGTGAACAGGCTCCCACTGTCACATCTCAAAAAGACAGCCCCAGTTTGCATGGTGACCTCCTTTCTCAGCCTTAGATTAGAGGCCAAGAGGCTTCTGCAAACTTTTGGTCATATTTCTTGCTAAATGTGTATCATTTCATCAAATTGGCAAGGGCTGATTTTACCGCTTGAACATGCTTGAGATTAGGAGTGAAGTAACTAGAGCACAGAATCAGCATATCACTGTCTGCAAGCCCCTATTTAGCTAACAAAATATTTATTTAATGATAATATATGTTTTCAATCTCTTCAGCCTAAGGAATCATTGTAAACATGCAGTTACTGGCTATGAAAAGGTTAAGGGTTAAGTGTTTAAAAATAAATTTAGTTATGGTACAGCAGAAAAATGTGCCATAACACTGCCTGGGTCCACTTGCAAGTCAAGGCAAATGGGAATCACCATTTGGGAGGACCATGCTCCTCTGGGCTACCAGACACTGCTCCCAGCTTAGATCAGCTGCTCTCCATGGCAGTATTCATCTGTCAGGCCTATTGGCAGCCAAACAAAAAAGTCATCCCTTGGTTCAACACCTTCTGTTTGACTTTGCACTTAATGAAGCCTTTCTGAGCATTTTTATCTCCCCGTTTTGCCACTTCCTTTCTACGTTCTCGTTACTGCTTTCCACTTTGTTCATCAGCTGCACAGCACCTCTGCATTTTTACTGCAGCTCCAAACACGTGCCTTCAGAACGGTATGTCAAACCGATTTTACAAGGCATTTACCTGAAGTAACCTGATTTTCTTTCCTACAAATGAGGCACCATGCAGCCATGCCCAGGGCCGGGCCAGCTGAAGGCCTAAGAGCCAGCTGCAGTGCTGCTGCTTTACCCAATGCTCTGCTGAGAGCTCCATTTGTTCAGCAAGCAGGAAACACCAACACGTGTGTGTGTGGTGGTGGCGGGGGGGTGACTTGCTTTGCACCAGCTTAGTGAAATGAATCAAACTGCCAAAAAAGCAGACAGGCCGCTAGACTGGTGCTAGGTGCAGGAAGAACAGGCCTGCAACCACTCTTGGTGACGCGGATCTGTTACATTAACTCATTAGCCCTATCTGCACCTGAAGGGGAGGCCTCTTGGGCGAAGAAGCTCCATGAGATTGGCCTCCACTGGTCACAAATGATCTTGCCTCTATTTTTTTTTAAACAGAAGAATGTCGTAAGAACAATACTTGAAGATAGAGTAGGGCTGTGCCTCGGAACTGAGGAGAGTGTGGATACAGAAAGACAAGTATTGCAGATGGTTTCACCAGTAATTTCAAAAATGAATCCACAAAACAGCGATGCATTGAGCTCTAACAGTTCATCACCTATCACACACTAGTCATAGGACACCTTATTGCACAAAGTTTTAGTATGCAAATGTACCAGTCAAAAAGTACCATTTCTTTGGTGCCATTTTATATTACATATTTGTGATGGGTTTCTCCATGGGCAGTTACTGTTTTGAAATTCTTCATCTTGCCTTGAAATTATCCAGAATTAGGATATTTGTTTAAAAAAATCTTTACAGCAGAAGCTGCTGGTGTTTTGAAGTTGCAGTGGCAGAGCAGTACCCCCACAGAGAAAAGAAACTATTAAAGCTCTGCTGAAAATGAACTAGTGTGATTTAAAAAAAAAATCACCTTGTGCCTGTGCAGTGGAACCTAAATGTCTTCTTTAAGTTGTAGCCTGGATTTAGTTCAAAATGCTATGTTGTGCATGCCTTAAATTTCATTTGCTTTTGACTCTGTAATTCCTCAGAATATTAGTGCATTTTCAAACAACTGTTTTAGGACATTCACAGTTCCCAGGATGGTGCCACTGTTCCCCAGAATTTCACTTAAATTACCTCCACAGTGGACAAAGGTCTTATAACATTGCAGAAGAAAAAACCCACAGTTATAAGCATGCAAACCAAAGACAAAACAGTGAAGTTAAACATTAACTGCTGGACAAGGTTTGCATGCACTTACCTGATGGCAGCGTGTTAAGCTATGTATGGTCAATGGGCCAGACTGCCCTGACTAAAGACTAGCTACGTGTAGCTGCACTGGCCCAGAAGCAGATACAAGATACACCCCAAACCTCTGCAACTCAGACATATTTATTTGACACTTTTTTGTGCCTAATTTCCAGCAAGCTCATATTCTTGTTGGCAACAGTCCCTTCTGGGTAAAAGAGATGATGCAGATCGACTTGTTTTCCCTCCGCTCTTTTCCCTCCCTGTCCACAGTTTCTGGAGTTGATTTACATTAGAATTATATTTGCATCTCTCTATTTTAAATCAGGCCCGTTATTTCCTTCCTTTTAATTTTTTATGGTGGCTGAGGAAAAAGGAAGGATTTATTTTTCTTTTTTTCCCCTCAAATGACTACAAGAGTACTACCATGTATTGTATGATTTGTAATATAACATTTAAAATCACTAAGTAAATAGAATAAAGAACAGCAGCATCAATCTGCCTGGTATCATTAGAAAACTTAGAACATCTATCAAAAATCTACTGAACATCTGTGTGGCATTAGTCTTCCTGAAAGCAACTCCAGTACAAAAAAATTGCCATGTGATTTGGGGACTAAATGGAAATGTGTACCTTTCCCAAAAGCTGTGACGTGATGCTTGGAAAAGTTGCAGAGAAGCCAGAAATTCCAGATAACAGAGTGCTTCCACATAATGTTATTGCTTCCCTTAATTGTGTTACCCTTAAAATACTCTTGTATCCTCTCATGGGGTTTGATCCTGGTCCTACAAAAAGCAATTAGCTTTAGCGATGAAAGATCAAGCCTACTGTAAGAGGAGGAAAGTTCTACTACCCATATGCTGCAAATAAGCTTGACACAGACAACCATACAATGCAATACAAGGAATTCAATGAAGGCACCTAAATTAGAGACTTGTGAGTTTACACGGTTACCAAAGCTATCTGGGGGACAATTCAGTGTATTGAAGTAGAAAGGCAAAATGTTTTATAGCAAGATTTGACTCTATTACAAGAGCTCTTGATTTGTTTATAACTGCTTTCTCTCTGAATGTAACATAACAATGCTTCTTTGCTTCCCTGTTTATCCAACTTAGATCATTGCCAGTGTTCTGGTATGGAGGAAAAGGAAGGGAAGAAACATTAATCATATCCTTACTTGCCAACTTTGAACTAATAGTCTGAAATTTTTGTAGTTAGTTTGAATAAGGACAGCTGTACCTAGATTATCAAGCCCACAATTACATTGTCCACGCTATTTACCACAACACACACACAGCTAGGTATGTGCTTGTTTTATATACAATAGCATCACTCATCTGTTTTGTTGTTGTTCTTGCTGTTGTTTTAATCTATCAATTATTAGAACATACAGATTTCTTTGCAAAAATATGTGATCAGTCTCCTTCCCCCAGTCTCCTTTTTTTACTTTAACTTCACGACTTCTGATCTATTAATTGTCTCAGTTTTGTGATTCTCTGTATAGCTTTTATGCTGCAGAAACAGATGATGTTTCTTTGTTAAATGCTTTGCTGTTTCCCGTTGTGAGAAATTAATTGACTGTTACTATTCAAGTCCTAACAAACAGCATTTCTACTGTCCTTTGCTAATTATGCCATGCCTGTGTTTTACATAACATTTCACACTACATTTGTTTTTCTACTTTATATTTTAGGGAAGCTTATTTGTAAGAATGTGCATTTATGCTCATATTATCTTGACCTAACAGACCAGATCTGATTGCTTTTTAAACGTATGCTAATAATTGCCTTGGAAACAACAGACAAATACAAGTGCTGCATTCAGTGTGACTGCTAGAAAAGTTAAATTGGGCTGCCACTTTAAATAAGCTCAACTTGCCATTTTTAAATGCATATTTTGCTTTGGTCGCAGTGATTATATAATGGATCTATCTCTGTGGTAGTAATGTGTACTGATCTCGCTGAAAAAACAAGCCTAACCTGTTGGAGAACTCAAACAGTAGATTATGGTAACTGCAAAATGGCTGGTCAAGAAAGAGTGAAGGGTAAAATAGCCAAGACGACCTCTAAGAATTACCATGCGTGCTTCTGAGACAACTAGCAGCAGTTTGCCAAAAATGTACAGGATCTTTCTACTATTTTTACAACAATTAATACATACGAATCCAAAATAAAAGTGCTAACATACATAACCGCTAAAAGATCAAGTCATAAAGCAGATATTGTTCTGGTTTTCAGTCAAAAGTGTTACTTAAAATTAGTTTCTTAACAAGATGCTAGAATGAAAAGAGAAAGGTTAAAAGGGATGGATAGGCCAGACTGAGGAGGAAAGGCAACAGATAGATCTTATCCTTTTTGAAGGTTAGACCAAGAATCAGCAAAGATTTTGACTAGATGAAAAAACTGCTTCCATGCTGTAACAAAAGTCTACGATTATATACAGTCTTATCTAAGACATATCTTTGATTATCACAGTATAGCTTTTAGACTAGGATTTTCGGGTTTGTTTTCTCAATTTTAGCATGGGAAAGGAAGTCTGAATAAGTAGGCCTAAAGTCTCATTGAAATATAGAGTACAAAAAATTTTGGTAGCTCCCAGAATACAATAAATCTTTGTTAGAGGATGGACTAACAACAAGTGACTTTTACAAATAATTGCAGCAGTGGTTAGTTGTAGTTAGAAAGTCTAAGCACTCAAGAAAGACCAAGTCTAGATGCAAAGGTAGAGTGGACAGCTAGAGCAGGCAGAAATACTAGGCTTTGGGTCACAGAAGTCCTTCGAGCCTAAAACTGGAAGCAGTAACTTTGAAAATGAGTGACAAGTGCTAAATTATTGTTTGTAGCTGACAACGGATTTGCATATCATTCATAAGAGGTATCTGTTATTTTATCTGATGGACATTAAAAACGGTGGCCTCAGGAAAAGTCTTTGTTTTACAGCAATTACAAATGCCTACCTCCTCCCTACAAGAAAATGAATCCCTGTCATCTCTCCTCCCACCACATCTCTCCTTAAAAAACAACCGTATTTTTGTCCCAGAATGGTTGAGCTTACCTACGTTTTGAGACACTGTCTCAGCTCTTATCTGGCTGTGAAACAGCAGCTTTTATTTCCACACCAGAGGAAGGGCTTGTTTCTGCAAAAAGCTGCTCTAGTTTTCTGTAAAGATTCACCGTTAATAGAAGATATTAACACTGCCTATGACAGCTGTCCTGCCTAAAGGTCTAAAAGTTCTTTTGTTGCCTAAAGGCAAACAAACCTATAAAGTAAGTAAAGTAAAACCTAAAGGAATAATTCTAAAAGACAAACTCTATGCCAGTTGCAGAGAGATCAGTTTACCTCAGTGCTACAACTGTTCAATGTTTCCTTTCAGAAGTAGAGCAGAAATACAGAAGTTTTCAATACGTTTAAGTATGGTTTCATACACTGTGGTTTAGTGAGAGAAAATCTGAAGTAAAAATTCAAAGACTAATCTGCTTTTGAAACACGAAGCAAATTCAATTAAATGTCTGCAATTTTAAGTTCAAAGGCATTAGAGCAAATAATCCATAACGTAAGGCAAAGATCATTTTTAAGGACCAAAAGCAACATAAAGCTAGTTCTTAAACATTTCTATTTTAAAACAGCCTGTTGCCATTAATTAGAGCCGTTATTGTGACGTGTACGGACAAACAGTTAACAAAGTGTAATCAAGCCTTAACTTCTGCATTTCCAGAGTTCGGTTCTCAGTTCCATAACTGACACCATCTGGCCCAAGCTTCGCATATTGTCTCACACGATACCGCAGGACAGTAAGCTGACCTCCTTCTATGAAAAGGTCACCTGCTTGGTGACCGCTGCATCAGTGAATACACTAACTCTGTAATCAGAACGTCTCTATGCAATGCACAAAAATTTTCAATCATCGCTGATCTCTACAAGCTGTCTGTGTGCATGGCTTGACCATCATTTCAGCCAAGACCATGAGGATTTGCCCCTGATAACTCAATTACTAACGCCAAAGTCATTCTGAGCTCCCTCTCTCACTACACTTCAATGCTGCCCCTTCTACATTAGCTATTTACTCTGAATAAGTCCTCACCATCTTTATTGCTGCTTTCTTTCTTTTCGAATTTGTTCATGAAGATAACATCATCTGGTTTCTCTGTGATGAACTTCCTGATGCCATCAGCCATGAGTGGGAAAAATTATAAAACAAAATTCATAAGAGTTTTCAAGACAATTCCCCAAATTCTGCCCCCTGGAACACAAACACCAAATTGGCACTTTGCAACAACCACCCCAACTTTATTTCTGAAAAATTAATCAAAGAAACAACAACAAAAAACATTGTTGCATAAATGACAAATTCTTGGGATGGAGCTTGTTTGTGATCTGTACACATCTTTCATAATACAGCATAATGAAGTTAGCTACTAGACAAAACTAAGCTATTACCAAACAGGAATTACTACCGTACACTGATATGGTTTAAATAAGAACTGAAACATAGCTTTTATTGCAAAGACTAATGGGATGGGATGAAAAAGAGAATAATTACAGCTGTAATTTTCTGGAAGCTATGTGCAATGTTTTTTATTGCATCCCTGAATTGAAAAGTGTCTGGCTTTGGCCTTTAACATGTCCATGTCCAATACAGAAATGAAGCTAGTTTAGCACCTTGTATTTTGCCCTAAGGGACTGTTTCTTCTCAAGCTATAGCCTCTGTACCAACACAATAAGATTGTCAAAAAAAAAAAAAAAAAGAAGAAGAAGAAGAAGAAAAAAGAGTTTTGTTTCAGTAAGGACTTAAGAATAACATTCTCAGAAAATAATCTGATGTCTGTTCCTCTAATGACTAGCCAGCAGGTGTATTCAGGCACAGTGTAATCACTCCTCCACCATACCCAACACTACTGCATTAAGTTGATCTGCTGCTAAGAGTCACTTATTACATTCTGAGTTCTGTGGATGGCAATAGTGCATTAAATGAAGCTACAAAAAAAAAAAAACCCTCTTATCAACTGGACATATTTATCTATTACATAAATGTTTGATAAATATGACATTACTTGAGCAATGCCCTATGAGAACACTGTTTATGCAGGAACGTGGAGGTTATTTTTCTTTCTCATTCTGTAGTTTCCTTCATTTGATACTTGCACATTGTCTGAAAGTTGAACTGGTTACAGATTTTTAAAGTATGCATGCGTGTCAATGTGAGATTTAAGTATTGACAAACTACGACAGAGTTTTTAAAATTATGTCTGCTGAAGACTGAAATATATTTTGGCATCAGTAACTGCATGGCTTCTTTAGGTTAGTGAGCAGTGACAGTACCACAAGTAATTGCTCTGAACTGCCATGCAGCTAGTGGCATGTTCTTTAAAAATGTCTCTGTGAAGGCCAAAGTTTTATATTGATCAATTAAAGCTGTATGCTCTGTGGACGTCAAATAAAATTGGCTTTTTTCAATTCTAAGAAAAATCTTACTTTAAAATCCACAGGATTTATGACAGGTTTTATGCTTGGGGTTTTTCTTAGTATTCTTATTTCATGTGGTAATTGAATGATGGGATTCTCACAAGCATGAGTGAGGGAACAAATTACTCTCCACTCTAGCATGTTGTTTGCTTCATTTGAAATTAATTAGCTGAAGCCTAAATTCGAGATGTCTTCTCATAAAGCACCAAAAGTGTCTTTAATTGGCACACTTCATGAAAACTTCTGTTTACTGCAGTATAGAGTCTTTACTAGGTCACCAAAACCACTTGTGTTATTACCAATGTAAGTGTTGAGTCTCTACTGCACAAAAAGCTCATTCCAGCCGAGTCCTGATTTATACAGGCAACAGACAGCCTCTAAGTTTAATATCATACAGAGATTTAAACTTCAATAAATTGGTAAGACGGAAATCAGAATTTTCAACATTCAAATAATTGTTTTTCAAGAGAACACTGCATGGATGTATGATTAAAAGCCAAAATAGATCTTAATCATATGGTAACACTACAATGACTTACCGAATACAAAAGTTAACCAGAGATCTCAGTGTAGTCCATTTATTTTTAATACATTATTCAGGACCCACTGAGCACAAAAGTGAAAGAAAAGATCATAGATGAGGTTCTTTGCTAGCTAAACATGCTTATCACAGGATGTAGTAGGAAATTAATGTGGTTCGCCATACAAATTTACAATTAAAACAAACAAACAAAAACGAAACCACCAACACTCACAAATCAGGATACAATTCTAAAAGGGAAACAATTAGTGGTAAAAGTATGGATTTCCCCATACCTTCCAAGTTGGTAAATGCAGTCCTTAACATCAAACAAATGGAAAAGAATCACACAAGGTCTTTAGTAAACACTTAAATTGAACTATTACAGATCAACAGTACAAACTTTCACTACAGCAGACTTCTGATATTCCGTAACCAAACAAACAAAAAAATCAAAACCAAAAGAGAGTTCAAAATATTCCACGTCTGCAATTTAAGTGGCTCTCCTAAAATCAGCAGCTGGCCAGAAATACCATGGCAAAAATCAAATGTAAATATATCTGACAACAATTTATGACATGTTTTACGCAACTTTAACTATTTTACCTTTGAAGTTGACATCTACAGGACTTCCTAGTTAATGGAAAACTTCTCATTAGACTTCTAACATTAAGCTCTGCCAACCTGGTTAATCTTGCTATGTTTTATTAAATACAATGGGGGACAAAAAACTGCCATCCCTCCAACTTTTTGTGTGTGTGTGTCAGCTACTAATACGAAACACTTTTAGAACACAATAAAATGGAAATGACAGTGGTCTTAACATTAACAGTGTTAAAATAAATCTTTACAGAATGTGAGAGCACCCATGGCTAAATCAATATTCCTAAGCATCCCCATTCAGCTCAGGTTTTGAACAATATATACACATCTGTAAAAATTAAGCACAGTTATATGCTGCTATCAGAATCACATAGCAGGTCTTTTTCAACTCTCTCAATCAAGAAAGTATTCATATTCAGTATATTCGGCTGTAAAAACCAGTGACTTTCTTTTTCAGTTAGTTAAGGTGTTAAACATTTCCTCAAGAAGCCAACAAATTATTTTTCTGGCAAGTTCCCAGATCCTCAAATGTTTGTTTCCATCCTATTCTGGACAATCTCTTTATCTGAAGAATGGGCCAGAACTGTAGATGCCATTACTATATGAACAGTGAATTCCAAGTAAGCATAATATGAAGAACAGGAAAAGATATTCAGATACCCTGCTATATAAGATGCTACAGAGTACCTTGATAACATACAAGATCTCTCAATGAAGACTTACAACTAGGGAGAACCTACACATACATGTTTTTTCCATATCTTCTGTTTATGTATAAATAGGAAAGGAGACGGTATGTTCTAAAAATCAAATCATCTGTCTCTGATCACTCGATCAGTGATAAGCTGCAATATAAAACCAATTTAAAAAACGCAACTCTGCTTCAGTTTCATAAGTGGAACTTGGACATATAACTAAAGGAAGAAAGCTTATCACAGCATATGCTTTTTAAGGATGACAAACATAATTGTTTGAGTTAAATACTGAGCTTTAAGGAAAGCTCCCAAGTTCAATCAAAATGCTTCACAAAAAATAATCACTACTGGGAAAATGATAATGGTTGACAAGAGATTGAAGTGATCATGTTACTAAACCAGCAGGTTTGGACTGAGGGTTTGATGTCCAAAAAAGGCATTTGAGTTCCTTTTTTTGAACATGCTCAAATGATTGTAAGACATGTGACCTGCAGTTCAAATACAGCCTCCCTGTGTTACATCTTACTGGACTGACACTGTAAAGTAAGGTATAGTACAAATTTTGTAGCAGTTACTAGTCATAAATCAAGGTTTTTAAGTTCTACTGGTCTTATGAACCTGAAGAACCCCCTCATCTCAGAAGTCTTTGAAACCACCTGGTTTCCAGACACAAATGAGTTACACATTTGCCCTTGAGTCTGAGGATGTGCCGACATAGCTACGTGCTGGCAGACATGCTCCTTTGCAAACCTTTCTACACAGGCAGGAGTCAAGGCAACCCCCACTTGGACCAGGTAGCTCCACTCCCATGTCATTATGTCAAGGTAATCCAAACCTTGCTCTCAGCAGGGCAGCAGCTCAAACACAGTTCAACACTACTGCATTTTAATAAGTATGGAAGTCCCATGTACAGAAAACCTGCCTCCAAAATGATCTTGAATCTGTCTGGACTTATCACATAGACAACCTAGACACACTGGAGATTAAGTTAAATCAATTGCAAAAGACACAGGCCATTCAGGGAGAAATGCTTAAGAAAATCCACAGCAGTATCGCTGTTATTCACTTTCCTACAAGATTTTGCTAGGCCAAATGTATAGCAACAAAAAGCTGAAAATGCAGCGATGGCCTTGTTTTTTGCTTCTCAGGAACAACCCACAGCTGATGCATACGAGTGACAACAAAGTATTGTATTCGAGATGCAAAAGGGCTGGCCCAGCCAAACCTACTGAAGTGCTCTTGCAAATTTTGGTGTTCATCTCCCCCTGCTGGACTACATACAGAGAAGAGGATCTGCTCCACCAGGGAAGTCCTCCTCTAGAGGAGAAGTCCTCTACAATCGACCTAACTCCAATCATCTTCCAGTTATTACAAAATCATCGCTCTCAATTTACCAACTGGCAAAAACCAACAAGACCATCAGAAGTAAGCAGGTTCTGAGACATAAGCATGTTGCCAAGAGGACAGGGGTAGCTCTCTTGTTCTGGAATCCAGCCAATGCTGAACATGCTGAACAATTATTTTAACAAGTACACAGATTTCTTCGAACTTACTTGCTGTGGCACTGGAAGACTGAGTTCAGTTTACATATGGAGGGGACTGATTTGAACAAGATATAAAATAATGTCCACAATTAGTGTAGACATATGAGAACTGGACCGATAACTCAGGAGAGTAAACAGAACCAGAATTCCTAATAGACTTACCAGAATATTCTCTGAAAGATGCCAAAATACGATGCTTCCAGTATTGTGCAAATGCTACAGGATACTCATCAACTGAAGTATATAAGGACAATGAAGGAAAAGTCGATCAATCTTTAGCAGCTGATAATAGTATTAAACTTTTGTCAGCAGAGCCAACAGAAGCTGTTTATACCAAACCTACACTCAGTTTCTATATCTACTCAACACAATCAATCTCATGAATTGTTGCAGCTCCCTCGCTTTTATACAGAATGTTTCCTTGTATTACTTTGCCTCCATATTTCCTGCATTCTCTCAGTGCTTCAAATGAAGAAGCTGAAAGAGAACATGTGGCTAAATGCTAGAATTAAAATCTTTGGAAAGCAGCAAAATAATAAATTGTTTTTCTTTTTTGAATTCTCATGTTTGAAAAAATGAGATTCAACTTATCCATCTTTTTACATGATACAACCAGCAGGGTTTTATCCAGGTTCTTCCTGCTTTGAATCTACTAATAATATGAAGATTTCAGACAATGGGCAACAGTTTGGCATCTGCTCTGCCCTTACTCAGCTGTTTTCAAAGTGTGGATGCCACACTTGAGAGTAAGTCTCAACTACAGTCACATTTGAAATTACAGCAGAAAGCGCTTCATGCTTCTACTCTGTATTTTCAAGGCTCCCCAAATTAAGTGATGTTTACTTACTAGAAAGGCTTAAGAGCAATGTAGACAATGTAGGTGGATGAACTCCTTCAGTATCAAACCAGCTGTGTTATTCTCACAAGACACCATAGTGAGCAGACAACAGATATCCCCAGTCTGAGTTAGCACAAGTTAAGACTTGCCACTGCAAGCTTTCAAGGTGATAACTGCTCTCTCTAGTCAGCACTTGTGTATTCCTAAGTACTTACATTTTATTAAAAATAAATTTGAAGGCACTATCTGTAGGCAATATTAAACATCTTATCTCAATGTGTCAAGTATACAAAACTTTCTACCAATTGCCATTAATCATATCAAGCCTTTGCAATTCATAGTGAAAACTAGCCTGGTCAACATGGAGGAAAAAGAAAAATGGAAGTCTGTACCTAAGGAGCAGAAATACAGATGACTTCATTTTTCCTGGAGATTTACAGATTTTTTTGCAGCCTAACAAAAGGTTCTAACTTCAGCTGAGCCTGCTGACAATCAGCTGTCCTTAATACTAGAACTGGAATAAGTTTTCCAGCCTTCTTCAGTCTGACTTCACTGTGGGACACAGCATATGTACTTCATCCCTGTGAAAAAGCCTGCTTTCACTCCACTTGTGAGAAAGCTCTGCTTTAAAAAACATGCTTTTTAAAATGTATTATGGTGTTGCAGTAAGTGTGCTAAGCATACCAGTAAAACCACCTACACTTGAGCTGAAAACACCCTGAAATTTACCAGCTTAAACATCAAATTTGTAATGGCTACACAGATGCATCCATGTACATGCCAACTTTACGTCAGTATTTTCTTCAACAATGTCAATCTATTTAAGGATCTGCTTGCTTTGGATGTTTGCCTTTTAGTTAGGTGGCTCTGAAGCTATCAAACAATACCTTGTTTTGTCCGCTTTTTTTCTACTATTTATCAGAGAATGGTTTGAGTTTGAAGGGACTTTTAAGATCACCTAGTTCCAACCCCCTGCTATAGGCGGGGACACCTTGCTCTAGACCAGGTTGCTCAAAGCCCCATCCAGCCTGGCCTTGAATGCTTCCAGGGAGGGGGCATCCACAACTTCACTGGGCAACCTGTTCCAGTGTCTCACCACCTTCACAATAAATAACTTCTTCCTAATATCTAGTCTAAATCTACCCTCTTCCAGCTTAAAACCATTTCCCCTCATCCTGTCGCTACATGCCCTTATGAAAAGTCCCTCCCCAGCTTCCCTGTAGGCCCCCCTACTGCTTCATCCACCTATTCTCAGTGACCTTCACTACAATTCCAGATAGCAATATGTCTTCTCAGAATCAGGCAGTGACATTCTGCTCCTTTTAGAGGACTCCTCATAACCCGTACTATTTTTCACATGTTTCTCTTGTATACTTGTCTTTCCTCTTTTGTAAAAGAGTCAGTTGGAGATCTCAAACCATCCAGGCACCTACCACAGATATTTACAAAAGCAGGCAACTTTCTTATTCTGAGTGATATATCTGTGAAACATCACTGCCTTACCAAAGGCTCAAGCCATCTTCTGGCGCCTGGCTGCGCTCAGACAGGTGGCCTCAAGTTGTTCCCACTTAAACACATGAACTCACCAGAGACAGATTATGAATTCACCTAATAAGATGTTTTTAAGGACAGCAAAGCTTTTGTTAAAAAATAAAATCACAATCCCCCCACAAAAATATACCGAACCAAAAGAGGTAACATCAGTGCAACTGTAACAAGACTTCAATTGTGACTGTGAAATAAGCTTAGCTACAGCTACTTGAGATTTTGTAGAGTGTAAAAAACTGATCTACCAAGTCTACCAACTGATATACACAACATTCTTATAGCAATAAAGGAATATCTTGCTGAACCAACCAATTTTAAAAGAAAAATAACAGTAGCTCAGCATGTAAATCTAAGATTTTTACCAGTTTTAATGAAGTTTTATGTAAAACTTACAACAAATGAAAAGGTTCTTGAGAAGTTGAAAACTGCTTCTAAAAGAAAATGTTAGTTTAGAATAACAACACATACCCTTTCACAGGTACAAAAAACCATAGGCTTTCACAGTTGCGTGGCTTGTGTGTTTCTCTTTGTTACTCATTAATAATTTTATGATCGCTGTACCAATTAAGCTCCAGGGAAGTCTCAAGAATAGAGCTGCTAACATAGCTCAACACCAGGAAGGGTTATGTGATTGAAGCAGCCCCTCAAGCCACCGCTGCCCACCAGCAGCCCAAAGCCAAGCTCGTCACAGGGCTTATCCGAGAGCAGCTCCTGAACTGCACGGTGGCTGCATGACTTCAGAGTAGCTCATCCCCAGTGTGACACCCCTCAACAAGCTGTAAGGTTGAATTTAAAGGAGGGATCTGAATGAGGAATTAAGGGGCTGAAGCAAAGAAAAAAAAAAAAGAGAAATGAGCTAAGGCTACTGAGGAATAAAGCCAGAGAAGACCAGGCTGTATCAGTTTTGCTCATAATGCAGCTACCTGCTGTTGTGAAAGGGGTTTTTCCTTTCAGAGCCATTATGCATTGCATATTACTGCAGACTGCATTTGTTTGACTGACAAAATACATAATTTTCATACCTAGTTTAAAGCAGGCAAGCTAATGATTTACTAGATGATGATACATTTAGAAAGCATAACTGTTCTATTTAGAATTTCAACTTCTTCACTTAGAAATGAATATTAAGATAGAAATACTGTAGAAGTTTTTTGTTCTTTTTTTTCATATTTTTATCTAATTAGCTTTCACTGGAAATAAAAACAAACATGAAATGTAAAATTTTTCCTATCAATGCAGAAATGTACTATTTAGTTCCCAAAATCACTTATGTTTTTAGACCGGGAATATATTGCATTCCTTCATGACTGATCTGTGGTAAGTAAACCCCTTTACCTCCTTAAAAACCAATGAATAAAACATGCCAAATTCCTTTGGATAAGATACACTTTGTTTTGATACTACAAGGACTAATCTGAAAGTAACGTCTCTTGTTTTATTATGCTGGTCCGTGACATCAGAGGCAGATGTCAGTGGTATGGCAGCAGAGGGGCAGTCTGACAAAATGGCGTCTGACGTGGGAGTGCGGATGAAGCAAAGGTGTGGAACTGAACTCCTCCATGCGGAAAAAATGGCACCCATCGACATTCATCAGTGCTTGCTGAATGCTGATGGAGACCAAGCAGCAGATGTGAGCACAGTGAGGCAGTGAGTGATATGTTTCAGCAGTGGAGACAGCAAGAGCGGGTCACTTCTGCTGGTGTAGATGTTCACAAGTGCAGCATGCAGGCTCTTGTCCATTGCTGGCAAAAATGCACAGCTAATGGCAGTGACTGTTTTGAAAAAGAGTGTTTTGTAGCTGAGAATTTGCTCTGTCAAATAGTGTTGTTGTACTCTTTGTATCTGTTCTCGTTTCCATGAAAATAATAGGAAAGTAATGCCTGCTATGTATTTTCTCAAGTAAAACCACTCAGCATCATAACTTTTTTTTAAAATAAATATATAACATTCAACTTTCATTACATCACACTGATTTTTAAAGAGTATGGCATATGACATAAACGTGAAAAGGAAATGAAGGTATTTTCTAGAACTATTTATAGTAATCCAGTCACGCTGAACTGATTGTATTTCCTCCTCTATTGAAAATGCAGACAGCTGCGTACAAAATAGATGGCATCAACTTTCATCTAATGCAGAAGATAGTAGCGAATCATACTAGTGTGTAAAAACTTAATATTGCTTTCAATTTACACTGGGAAAGAAAACTTTACTGTGACCAAATGTTGCAAGTAACAATTTGTATGGATAATCACATATTTCTGCGGAACATATTCACATGTAAAAACTACTAATGATTAAATTCATTTTCCTAAGAATTAAATTTTAACACTGGTAAAACGTTTATTTTAGTGAAAGCACTTAGACAGAAAATAAATTGTTAGCAGCATGAAGTTGTTTTGTATTTTTTAATTAAAAGAAGCTGTAAAGCAGAGTTTATATAACATAGTTTCCCTCAAATATCTGGAATCCAGCCAAGAGCTATTGGTTTCTCAAAGATTTAAGTCTTCTGAACAACAGAAGCTGAATTCTGAACAGGGATAGGTAATAGTTTGCATCATGTCTTTGGTAAGTTATGCTTTTTCTACCTATCTACCTATTCATTTTAAAATTTGTTAGCTTGAGGGTCAAAAGGGCACTATAATTTACATGGACAAACTAATCTAGTGACAGGCCACCTGAAATCGGTTAGTTCAAGAGTAAATTAAAGCCATACTTGGTCCCTTTCACATTTCTTCTCATGTTCCAAAGCATTTCCAAAGAATTCAATTCCAGTGGTTCCATTGTATACAATATTCAACGTTCTGACATTCCCCTTTGTCAAGAAGGCAGGATCATGGAAGATACTAACACACCTCTCTACATCCTAGTATGCTTATTGTGAACACCAGAAAGAAATGCTGTTATGACACTGGATCACATATTCAATTATTTTCATTCTTTTGCTCCTCTGCTTACATATTACTTGACTGTTTGAGGATCTCTGCTGGAAGATCTCACAGCACCAAGTCTGGAAGTGTGGAACTCCGCTTTGCTTCATTGCCTTTGAATTTACCTTTGAATCTTTTCAGCTTTTGATACTATACTCAATCCACATCCAGTGCATATGCATATTTTAATTTAGACTATTTCTTCAATTCACTGTTGCAAAAATAATTCATTAAACTCAGACTGGCAACTGAAAATCATATACATATGGCTCACTAGAAATATTTTCTTGAGAAGCAGGTGGTACGCATGCAGCAAAATTTTAGTAATGTTCCACAAGAATCAATTCTACAGTGTAGTGTTTCCTCTGAATTTTGTAAAACAGGAAAATAAAGGCAAGAATTATTCCTCCCATGCTAAAACATGGCCAGAATTTAAGGGGGAAGAAAAGTAACCAGATAGTCAGTTTACAATAACCTAAACATAACAAAATCTCTCCCATCCAGAATGTTATTTATTCAAATTGTATTTACTCAAGCTACAATTATTCAATATATCTATGTTAAAATCAACATAAAGATCCAGAACATCCAAACGTTTCAACCATGACTGTATCACGGATTGTTGTCACTGAGAGAACCTCAAGAGCTCTACCAACTAAAATAACTGCATATAAAGCCAAATTGGAAAAGTAAGAAGGCCACAGACATAACCCTCAACATGCACACATTTAACGTTTCAAGGAAATCTACAAACCGTACCTACGCTTCTTAACAAATCTCTCAGAGAGAAGTCCATCATGCTTAGCTATAGGGTGCACAGTAAGTACAAATAAGATATTGATACACATTTTCATTTAAGAAGGAAAATGATTTTGTATTAACTAGTATGCTAGTAGAATGTAAGGAGTATAATTTTTATATATGTTATATATTTTCCTTTGGACAGGTTTTTGCTATCAAGTATAAAATCTAAGACTATTTTAGACACCTATAATAAATACATCAGAAGCTAGAAATGTCTGAAAGTAGGCAGGATTTTAACAGCTGGCACTTTGGGACATTTCTGCCTCTGCCTGACTAGCATTTAGCACATTTCTAAAGCGCTGAGAGTCATGTTACTTATTCTGAATATTTGCCCATTGTACTACACAACTAGGTCTCATACAGGTGATTCAATTTATAATTCAGAATACAACATCCCAGTTAGAAGTGCTGGGTGTTGTGGAGGGAAGAAAGACGGACAAGATCCACATCATGGTCTGTTCTGGCTTGCAGATTATTTCTGGATGCGCTTTTATTATATGGACCTGTTTAATTACCTTGAAGAATACACTCTTTTAAAAAACACTCTTCCTTACTTTTTATTTTGACACCAGTTCTGTTCTTCTGAGTGGTTTAATAGCAACAAAAACTATCTGAGACATACTCAGAGTAAAAATAAAAGGAAAAGTCAAACAACAACTCAACAGTACACCAGCTATCGTCTGCTTGCAGCATATTGGTACAGCACTCAGCTCAGTTCTTTCAAAAGGGGCAGAAGACACAGAACTCCAGCCTGACACATTAGATCGACACACTGGCCTTTAACACTCCAAGCATCACATAAGAGTACTCAAGCTATTTCAAGTCACGCAGACAGACATAATTAATTGTGGGTTGCTCTCCATTTGGCAAAGATAATGGAGACTATATTTGAGGAAAGCCATCAGTAGTAGAGTAGAAAGAGAGGTTTTAAAGTAAGAGGCCCTAAAAGCATGTTCTTTGTATCCGACTTAAAGCTTGATCTTCAGAGCCCAGATCAAAAGTGCTGGGACACATTCTCACCAGAAAGGTCTTAACTTCATAATTCATTCTCTGCTCATTAAGTTCATTGACTTTAGGTACAGAACATAAGCAAACAGATGTCTTATGCTGCCAGGAATGTGCTGATGACTTAGAAAAATATAAACCCACAGGGAGCAGAGGATTCAAAAGTTCCACTGAAACCAAAGGAGTGTGTGGGAGAAGAAAGACAGCAGACAACACTTAACACATACCACACCTTCTGAAATCAGAACACAAAAGAACAGAGAGAACATCTTTAGCTTTCAAGTTGATTCACCAAATGTAGAGGCTAGAAAGGGAAGTCTTTCTTGTTCAAGAGTAGCTGCTAGGAAGGTAAACGCACAAGATAGGGAGCTGAAAGATACTTGTACTTAGTGTACCTGCTCCTTAATGTGAGCTTATGTTGCTTAGCCAGTAAAAAGTACCAGGCGAATATCTGGCAGGCACAGTGAAGGTCTTTTATTCATGGAGAGAAGCCTGATTCTATTTAAAAACAACTTCCACGGCAGTACTGTGTGCTCCAAGTTTCAAAAAACAGTATGTAGAGGAATAACATTTATTAAACATCTTACATTCTGAGGTCCTCAATAACTTCTTCCAAACAAACACAGAGTCAGAAGGTGCTAAACAGCTTTTATTTATTTATTTTCTTATTTAAACACTAAAGATGACCCCTCTTCTTTACAAGCCAGCGTTGTCAGCCCCAGTTCCCATGGAGAGGGAGAAGGTCTGTGCTGGTTGGGTCACAGAGCCAGTGGCAGAGGGAGCACGGAGGAACTCTGCTGCTCAGAAGCTGTGCCTGCAACACAACCCCCAGCAACAGAGCAAGGCTTACTTTAACCAAGCTTTGATTGATAATATATGTGTTCACAGCTGTGACAAGTTGAGAATCATACTTCTGGGTGATACGCAATTATTTTGCTTAAAGTTCTCCCCCTTCTTTCTCCTGAAATTTTCTTAATATTTCTAAAATGGTAATTTAGTCTAATAGCAAAGATCTGTGAGTATAGAATTTGACTGCAGTTTAATACTATTTAAAATGAAAAGCATATTATAACAAACCATGGCTCATTATCTTCACACACATATCAGTACACATATTTTGCTATCAACAAAAAGATTAGAATAAGCATGATGTCTGGAAAGGCATATCCAAAACAATAATCTAAAAAAGCAGCTGTCTCAGAAGCCACAAAATGCATTAGGGATCTAAATTCATTAGCTGTAGCTTCTGCACATGAAAACAAGCATCCTGGATCTGAGTGGGAAGCAGCTTAACTCCTGCCTTCCCATGTAGCACGCTCCAACCACAACAGACACCTTTTCCTGAAAAGGAAAACGGGAAACCAGAGCAAATCCCACTTTCCCCCCTTCACCTTCGAGCCAGCCTACTCAAGATGCAATGAACATGAGTTTTGGGCTCTGCAGCCCGAAGGTATTCTGGCTCCTGCCCGTCACAAGAGCCCTCCCACTCAGCTATGCTTTAACTTGCTTGGGACGCCTTTCTCCCTTCCATTTGAAGCTGGATCTGGTATTCACACAGAAAGGAAAAGGTGCCTGGAACAGAGTTAAACCATCAAATGTGATGCTGAAGAGTTGGCAGTAAGCACATGTCTCTTTGTGCTGTTTGTGTTTACTTTTAATCATCTCCATTAAAGAAAACAAAAAAATCAAAAAGCACAACAGACACAGGGTAGGGAGTAGACACCGGTATTCCAGTTTCCTTACTCCAAGGTCACTGCAGTTCAATGATTAATGCAGTATTAGAGAAGCACATATATCTTACGCTATTGGAGTAGAATCACTGCGCAGCCAAAGTAAACAGCAGAGGTCCTTCCAACTGGACTGTTTCACACTTCGATGCTAGAAGATGTGCTAAGCCTATGCAGAACTAGATTTTGAGGTCTCCTGCTTCTTGGATGAACGCTCCAATAAGCACAAATATGCATTTCAAGAAGAACATTCTGTAACTTCAGGTTTTGGTTTTGAATCAAGTAGACAGATGTGCTTGACATACAGTGCTTTGACTCTGACAATTCAGCTCCAGAGCATACTGAGAATACAAGCTTACTCCTTTGCTAGTGGGTCATCTTAGGCAAATATGCTCAAAACATTTTGAGAACTGGATTTCAGAGATTCTGAATTCAATTTCTTGGATCATCCTTCCCTAATTTTGTATAATGAATGCAATGCACAAGTTGGAAACTGCATATGGTCTGTTCCTGGTTCTCAGCTCTAGTTCACAGAGCAGTAAAGTAGGAGTAAATTTTTATAAGTTCATTGCCACATACATACATAGTACATACAACTGAAAATTATATACAATTCCCTATCTAAATGAAAGATGCATTGGTATGTGTATATAATATCCATGTTTTAAAACCGACCTAATCCTCTCCCTGTCCCAGCTCCCCCAAAGGAAAAGCTCTGGGACTCTGAATCATTTTAAGGAAGTTCGCCTGCTTTCAACTGAAAAAGAAGTGAGTTTATTGTACATATTTAATAGTAGTCAGATGCTTAAAGACTTCGTCATTAATCTGGAGGCAAATGGAAGAAAAAAAGAAACAAAGTACCCCCCCATTAAAGCAAACCAAAAGACGCCCTCATAACCAATAGTACTAGTTTGAGATCCCTCTCCAGTTTGTACTCATTCTCATAGACAAAATTAAAAAAATAAAGAAAAGAGCAAGGTGATCATGGTCACCCATCCACCATAAAAATAAGGAGAGAATAATTGCGGGACTGACATCATGCACCCCTAATTTATGATGGGGAAGCAGCACGAAAAACCTGAAGATCATTCATCTGCTTGAACAGCCATCAGAAAGTACGCTGTATTTTTCACAAGCACCAAAGACGTGTTAAGGCAAAAGCAGATGAAACAACACTGAAGTGCAAAGCTATTGGCCAAATAAATCATCCATATCCTTTAATTTCTCTGGCTCTTACTGAAAGGTTCTAACTAGCACATCGAGAAAGAGCAGCTAAGGAAAAAACATCTTTATGCACAAGGTGACAAGCCACCTTTCATGTTGATGCTGTAACTGACCTGAAAACACCTGTGAAACACAGAAGGTAACCTTTGAGGTTTTTTTTATACTATCTAATTAAACAAGCAAACAAACAAGAAAATGTCTCTTCGGCAGAGTAAACAGATAAAAAGGGTACAGTAGTCTGCAGTTCAGCTAAGTATGTTTTCCTCATCTACTGAAAAAAAGCAGCAAAACATTTGCCAGCGACAGGGAGGGATGTGTGTAAAATCAGCTCGACGTAACATTTCCTTCGCAGAAAATTAACGGTGATTAACATCTGCGTAAGGCTGAATGACTTCAACCAGACAGACGGTGACTACCGACGCTAATGACTAGGGTTCCATTTGGAAAGAAAGATGGTCTAACTATGCTGTAAATTTCTAAAAGACAGACTTTGACCTGAATTTATCATTTGCCAGGATAGCAACTTAGAATCCTGGAAGACATTTTTCACCACTCTGTTTTTCAGTTAGCCCTAGCTGTAAGTTCATCTTACAGCTTGTTTAGCCCAGGTCTGACTTTCCTATCTTCAATAATTTCCTTTGCATCATAAAACAAAGAACTTTTTACTCCTAGAAGAGATTTAATGACCAGTATATGCTGGGAAACAAAGCTGACAGTCAACATTTGAACATCCCTACTTTTACATTACATTTTGCTGTTCCAAGCAGCCAGTATTTTTATTTCTTGTATTCCAACCACAAATTGCTTTAAGAACAGAGCAACTGACTGAGGCGCCGTGTATGGGAGTAAAGCTGTCAGAACTCAGGTGTCAAAAACAGTCAGAATACTATAAACAAAGGTTAAAGAATACTACAGCGCCTATGCAAATACATCATTGCAGAACAATCACATCCAAGGAATGCCTTGATCTTTCCAGAGTTTCTAGTAGGGGCGAGGGGGATTAAGAAAAATAAATAAATCAGCAGGAAAAAAAAAAAAAAGGATTTTCTTCATCAGCATATTCTACTTCCATCACCATTTGCAAAAGCTTTAAAATCAGTAGGATGAAGCCTCTCAGGAGCACTTTGGAGACCGGTACCCGTAGAAAGTGACTATTATACATCAACTCGGAAGGCAGTTAATATGAAAAACAGGAATGCAACTCCAACCAATATTTTCTTAGAGGGCTGGCAGCAAACTGTCAGATGCATGTGTGACCTCAAAACAACCTTTTGCCAGATGCCTCTTTAACCTCTTACAATTACATCAATTTCTAAAGAGATTGGTACGTTTTACCATTTTCCTCCCTTGGTTATGCAACTTAAAATTATGTGCTTAAAAGACTGACTGAAAATGCTTGGTTCTGTGCATTTTTGATCCATCTTAAAGCTCCAAACTAACGATCTCTAATACACCAACTTATTTTTTCCACCCCAGAAATAAAAGTGCTATAAAAGTTGAACAAAACAAGTCTTCAGCATTTTTCTTTACTCCTCTCGAGTTAAATTCAAAACCAGTTAACTTTGAGATAGCTGGGAATTAGGGGGCCAAGGCAGTATTTAGCCTAACCATCAATAAAAAAACCAACCCAGCTTTCATTTTAATGTTGTTTTAAATAAATTTTTATCATAAAAAGTATGTTAAATAAATAACGTACATTTAAATCAATAGAAGTCAACACAATAACTCAAAATTTGCCCGCTTAGAAACATTTTTAAAAGGGCATTTTTGTAAACTGAGTCATTTACAGAAATACATTTTTTGCAAATGTAAGTTTTTACAAGGTAAGATGCACATCATGAATGTGTTTTATGGGACTCCGGCCTTAGAAAACATAAAGACAGAAATGTAATGAAATGAAAAATAGGTCACGTATACTAAAAGTGCTAAAAATTCTAACATCTGACTTGTGGCTGAGATAACTATTTTAAAATCAAGAGGTATGTAAGCAAATAAGCAATTAAAAATCCTCTGTCAAAAGAAATCCACACTTGGAGGAAACATTAAACAAGAAAGATTTCCAGTACTGTACAAAACCTAGGGAAAAAGAAATATTTCCTTTGAGAAATATACCTACTTATACAGCGAAACAATGAATTTCAGTTGTTCTGTAACCCAGTTCCTTTAATCTGCATAAGAGATGCTGACTGAGTTCACTCAACCAAATCACTACTGGCTTTCAGAATACAATCAACACATGCTTTTCAACAGTATTAATATAGCATGAAGCTTGTGCTCCTAATTATTCATGTTTTTGCATTCTGTTTTTCCCCCTGCTGTAAAATATGCAAATTTACTTCTTTGTGTTATTTAGGTCCCACATGGGCCTCAACAGATCAGCTTGGAAGGAATTACAAGCCAACATCTAGATACATGCTGTCAACATTTCAAGCTTCATTATTTTTATTAGTCAGGAATGCCATTATAAATTTGATATTAGGCTTTAAAAAGCTTTTTATACATCTGATGAAAACCTACAGTCTAATAAAATGGTGTACTGATAATTACTATTACACTACTTTCTGTGTGTGTGTGTGTGTGTGTGTGTGCGCGCGCGGGCATAGGAAGGAGACAGAGAAAAGCACTGCAAATACCAGAAAGAAGAGAAATCACCATCTAGTGGTACTATTGAAAAATGCAGTTTGTTTTTCTGTAAAATTAGTACCCAAGAGGATTAGTTTGACTTCATTACTGAATGAAGGGTAGCCATTACCTCCTTATGCAACTAAAGATCAGTAACAGGAGAGGACTGTTTCTTCTCTTTCTGAATTCTTCCCCTCAATTTTCAGTCAACTCTGACTGAAAAATTCAGTGCCCAGACAAGCTACTACCTCTTCTTTTAACGTAAAATCCAGAAAGCAGTGATTCAAGAAGCAGGTCACTTAATATAATCAACGCATGCTTTGCAACAGTATTAATATAGCATGGCATGCACCAAAACATTTACTTACATTGGCACAGGCTAATGCATACATTCTTTAGACAAAAAAATATTACATTTCCCCAAAATCTCTGATTGTCACAAAGTTAGTATTAAATATTTTTAAACCTTCACGAGAAAATGAAATGGCAGCTTGGTTATTGGGAAACTGCAGGGTTTGAAATAAGTAACTTAAACCCACTGATGCAGAAAATAGAAGGTCATTGAAACCTTCTTTTCTCCAATGGGCACAAAGCCTTGTGTACTTCTTAAACATAATAGTATATTTTAAAATACTGCAGCATTCCAGTCTTCCTTACTAAAAGCTCCTTAAATATTAATGGCAGAACAGTGTAAAGATTCACAGGAATCTACTACAGATTACTATCAAGTCTACAAAAAAAACAGCAGCAGCAGCAACACTAAGGTCTTACAAATCTCTTGATACATTTCCTCTTTGAGGTACACGCACGCAAGAGAAAAATCAAACAGCAATTTGAACAGCACTAATAAAGCAGTAGGGATGTAGTCCTTTGGTTTGGAAGGGTCAGTATATCATATTTCCTTTTCATAACATACTTAATTTTTGAAGATTTTTAAACTGCAGATTTATCTCAGAAGCAAACATTTAAGAAGTTCTTCAAAATATACATAGAGACCCATATTATTGAGACTAACCTATAAACAATATTTTATTTTAAGATGTACTTACATGTCGGAAAACAACTAGGTGTCCCTTAATTCATGACACAATGTATCTAGTTCTTCCACAATAAAAAGCATCCCAAAGAGTATCTGTATGTATAGTACATTAATGGGAACACAGAAATGGATTGTGAGGGGAACGATACATGCACTGCTCTTCAGAAAAACAGAGCCAAGATTCCCAAAACTCAAGACCAACTGGTGCTGCCTATTTTACTTTTTCATATCTTCATCACAGAAGACTTCCTGATTTGTTAAGGCCACTGCCACCAAACCTGCTCTGCTCCCCTTCCTCAGGCAGCATAGCACTGTGCCCCTCAGTGCTGAGGTCTCTGCTTCCTGTCCTGATGTCACCTTCCCTTCACTGCAGGTTCACCTGCCTCGGGGTGCAGCTGCCCTTGCTGCTCCTGCACACTGGCTTATTTCACATTTTGCTGGAAGAATAATCAAGACCCTGCACATCAGTATCCTAAAATATACCTGAAAACAAAATGAACATGAAGCAATAGTTTTTGAAAAGCACGTGCAGGGCTCCACACAGGACCATCCAAAATTCAAACTGTATCTCTGAGAACAATGTTTGCAGAGTTTCTGACCTTCTTGCCAAACACACATGAAAATAGCACTGCTGCCTCTATTTTTCAATTCCTGATTTTTGACAGAGATTATTACTACAGATCACGTGCATCTTTGTTAACTGATGGGAGATTTTTAGCTGTGTGCAAAACCAACACACTAGCATTAACATGTCTTCTTCCACACAGCTACCAAGAATAATCAAAATGCATTGTAGACTAGAATTCATTTTGCAAATAAATTGCAATTTAGTTATTTCTTGATAGGTCTCTTTGAGACTTAGTAGGATTCCTGAATGCCCTCATTAAAGGTGTATGGTATGAAAAACCTTGAAAGGGATTTGTGACAGACAAGTTTCTCTTGACTACAACAGTGGAAATCAGAAGCAAGCATTCTCTGAAGATGTATTTTTTCTCTTCTTTTTTCTCCATGAAAGAGAAGCACAATGCTTCCTCCCTTCTCCATAGAGTATTAGTGAACAAGGATTTTTTCTTTACATGCTTCAAATTAAAGACTGGGTTTAGAAACCAACCTGAAACACACAAAATTTAGCTCTGACTCCCTTTTAAGACTGTTCACTGGCTAAGGCAGTATTCACATTTATAACCTGGAGAAAAAGTCCTAAGAACAGCTGTCCTATAATTACTACTAAGATTAGCTAAAGACTTTAGTACTGGTGTTCTAGAATGCTTTATATCTCATTTCAAGAAGTTTCAATACCTCCCATCTAAGTGATAAAAAACAAACTAGGAGAATAACTATTCCTAGACAAAGCTTCTACGTGAGTATCTACTCAGGTGCTGACCTATAATTCTGCAACTGCTTCTGACCAGCAAGACAGTGGTATGCTCCATTGACAAGACTGGCAGTACTTCTTTTGCCAAGTAAAAGTTCAGATGAAAAGACAATATACTATCTCATCACAGCCTGCAAAATTAACTGCTATCCAAGAAAAAAAAATAGAAAATAGAAATAACAGAAGATTCAAGCATACTTGATAATTCTTCAATTTAAGAGATTACTTTAATACAGATTTATAGGAATAAAGTTCAAATAGTCACCGACAGTATTTCAAGAAAAAGTAATGAAGCTAAATTAAACACAGAATTGGGGCAAGCAATTGAGGCAGATAAGCAACCTTTATGTGCAGAGCTCTCTTTCTGTTGCAGAATTTGAAACTCAAGTCTCCAAACTTTTGGGAGATGAGGGTACTATCTCCTTTAACTCTTCCACAATGCAAGTGCTGGAATTATTTAGTAGTCATCAAAACCAGGGTGAGTAGACAAGTCCATATGCAGAAAATCCAGGGGAAGACAACTGTTCAACATGACAACACAGTCACATATGGGAAACTGGATCTATTTTAACAATTGGTAGCTAGTTGTGGATATTTGTTTTAAGAACATAAGTAATCTATCATAAAAATGAGCTCTAGTGGTCTCTCATATTGTTAGATTTTGATAATTCAAAGGCTCTCTTGACTTCAGAATGCTCAAATACCACTTACATAGATTCCTGTAAGATTCCTGAAAAGAACTCAGTTAATCAGAACAACAGAAATTGAATACTGATGATGACAGTTTTACAAGGAGAAGAATACAAATTTTTAGAAGAGGAAAAAGAAAAGGATCATTTACAGCACTCTAACAATAAATTCTGTTTCTCCTGTGTACTTGAGCCATCATATAGAACTGCGACAGAACTTACTTAAAAGCGCAGATTTAGCCCATCCACAGGCAAGTACACTTCAGATTAAGTTCTGAATAACAGAAAGACTTTGAAAACCCTAAACTGCTTAGTTTTCAAACTAATCAGGAGTTGTATTCTGAATCAGAACATCTAAATTCACGGTGTGACTAGCAATACACAGACACATCTTGCCTTCTAGAATAAAAAGACTTTGGGGATAACATTAGAAGGAGGGAAGCTAACAGCTGTAACGAGATATTCTCTCTGCAACTCTAACCCTAAAGTTAGAAGCAGCAACTCTGAGGTTTCTTGTTCTGAAAAGAAATAATGTATCATTGTTTAAAACATGAGGGGAAAAATAAGAAATCGTATTTTTGATGATCCCAAATAAGAGTTTGTTCCTATTCAAAAAACAATGTGAAGAAATAAAGCTTTAGCTATTTAGTCTGTATTAGAGTAGGCGTACTTGTGGAAAAGCAAGAATTCAGAGTAATTTTTGTCATGGCTTCTTTTAAGTCTCCTCTCTTGGTCTAAGCATCTCAAAGACATTTTTACATTTCAAAGATGACAAGAATCACAAAATACAGAAGCATCACTTACCCACAATAACAAATCCATCTGCTTCTCTCTCTTGCACTGTAATTTTCTTTGAATCTTGACTTTTTCGCAACCAGCTGAGCATAGTCTCTTTTTCTCTTCTTCTAGGTTATCTAAAATGAAGACAATATATGTTAAATAAATACAAGATAGCAGAATTTAGCATAAAAAGTTCATACCATCCTAAATACCAAATACATGATATTACAGCTAAATCTTTATCACCGGATCTGAAATATCAGGCATTTGCACGTCAGACAGAGTTCTTATTGGAACAGCATTTGACTTCAATAGGCAGAAAGATTAAACTACAACAGTTTTTGTTTTGGTTTTTTTTGTTGTTTTGTTTTTTGATGTTTTTTTTTTAAACAGAGAATGGAGAAAAACCATTAAAAAAATCCCTTATCTTTCTAAAGGAAAATGGAAGAAGAAAACTCTCTTTAGCATTTGTCAAGCACTTTTCCATATTCTTCTGCATTTTCGAACTGTTGTTACACAAGTTTTCCCACCAGAGTTAGTACTCAAGTTTTTCAACCCTAAAGCCCAAACATGATCCTATAGAAAACACAGTTTTATAATGCAGTAGTATTTGAATTAAGCAAATTAGACTATATTAAGTATCTGTGTATCAGTTACAAAGCCAAAAATAAAAAATAAGAACACACACAATAATAGCATAACACCCAATTTTTCCATTTCATAGTCTTACAGACAGCTTAACACTTGGGTTAGAAGAAACCACAATACAATCAAGCAACTTTTTCATAGCAATAAGCCATTCTATGATAAGAATCTTCCAAACAGGCTGTAACTATGACTTCACATCCGCTAGAACAGAACAGGTAAAGAATGACATTCATGGGATAAAAGCGTCACCTGTAAATGATTGTGCTCAGTATCTCTTCTCTCTCAGGACAGAAAGATTTGAAGCAATTTTTAATAGCTTAAAGAGGAAAAACTTATCTGGAAAAGCCTCACAAGCATTAGCCGAAAGATAGCCAGATAGGCCGGCTATAAAATACACCATATATTTAGATAAACCCAAAAATATCCTAAGTCAACTCTCTAATTAATCCGAACTTTTAAGATGTAGAACTAAGGAAGGTTCGTTCCTTAAAATAAGGAAATAGAACAAAAAGTTATAAGAAAAGCTTCATAAGCAAGCCCCACTCTGGCAAAAACTGAACAACAGAACCACGTGATGTATGCATTTACAGGTTCAGCTTCCTTAGTGGACTATCAATAATGCACCACTTTGTTTTCTACAAAATGTGCACTACCAAATGCAGCAACCAAGTCTCACTGCCTCCACCAGCAACAGCAGCTCCCATCTATACAGCTGCAACAATGAAACAGGAAAGCAGCACTGCCCAGCAGCCGCCATCCCAACATCCACTCCCTCCAGTTCCCTGGCACAGAAGTGCTCAGGTGCCAAAGTGGGACCCTGGGCAATGCTGAGCCATGCAGCAGCGTGGTAATGGAGTGGTTGAGATGTGCTGCGTCAAACTGAAGTGAAAGTAAAAGACGGGCACATCAAGCTTTTCTCTACTGAAATACCAAAACAAAACAGGTAAAGTCAAATAATGTAATTTTGAGTCCGAAGCAGAGTTTGGGGAACTGAATCCTGACTTACTTTGAAGATAAGCATAGAGAAGGGGCTGCCAATCCAATAGCAATGTATAAATCCTAATATATACACCCAGGAAGAGTCAAATCTAAAGAAAAGAGGTATACACTAGTGATAATATTATTTTACACTAAATGTGACAAAGAAGAATCATGGAGTGAAATACAGAAAACTACAATAATAGTGTTTATATTAAAAAATAAAAAAAACTGATTAATTATTTGCCCAAATCCCTCACTTCCCACCCAAGTATTTGTTATACCATAAGCAAGACTTGTTGTGCCCTGGTCAGTGACCTGCAGTAATTTTCTTCCCAACCAGCC
The DNA here is from genome assembly GCF_002078875.1 of Numida meleagris. Taxonomy (NCBI): domain Eukaryota; kingdom Metazoa; phylum Chordata; class Aves; order Galliformes; family Numididae; genus Numida; species Numida meleagris. The sequence goes on along the minus strand of NC_034410.1, from coordinate 24,540,129 downwards.
CTGACTATTCACCACGTATGAACTGCCTCCCACTCTGCCGTTACAAGCATATCAAATCCTTCCACGAAGCAGGCCATACAGAGTCCTCGATGAAGCGTAAGCGTTGGCTTTCAAGAGCGGTGTATAAATAGAATGTGGTCAAAACCGGCAATGATTCAAAGCGCGGAGTGCTACCTCCGAATGAAATGCAGAGCGCCCCGGAGGCCGGCCAGATACTGCTGGCTTATGCTGACGCAGTGGAATTTCTATCAGTCAAATAAACCGCACTGATGCATGCAAGAACACACCAAACCAAGCAGTCTCAGGTATGCAGCCACACAAGAAATGAATGTTACTTATGTGCACTTTATTCTTTTGTGCACATTTCCTTACCTTAGCGCGTGAAATACCGGTGTGCCAGTCCCATGGAGATTACACAGCAGAAAGCCCCTAATTGCCTCCTTACCTATTCCTTACCTTCCCCCCACACCCAGGCTCAACACATGGCGCCAGCAGCGTATTCCTTTTTTTAGCCCTTAGGGAATAAGTCTTCTCCTGCTACCAATTAGGGTTGTCAGTCCCATAGCCCAAGCAGTAAAAACCTGTGCTGCAATGCTCAAGAGTCAGGTTTCCGCTCCAGTGATGTATGAAGGAGAGGCAGTTGTGGAACAGTTTCAAATGCAATTTTACCTTCTTCCCAAGCACACAAGAAGTAAAATCAACTCGATGTGTAAAATCTTACAGGTAGCTTTGGTAGAGACTCAGATTGCAGGCAGCCGCTTCAACTGCCAGAGCTGCAGCTGCTCCAACTGAGATCTGCATTACTTTACAATTTGGTACAGCTGAAAACTATTTCTCACACAAAATAAAGCATCTTACTAACCGCATACGTAACGCTTACACAATAGAGTTGTACGGGAAAACATGAATTTATCCTGCACACATAAACATCAGTGCTTTAAAACAAACAAACAAGACTGGAGGCATTTCAATTCAGAGAAGATGAGCAGTAAGTAGAATTTGATATAGCCAACTTAGCTTTACAAGCACTTTCACAGCCTGGATTTTCTCCCCTTTCACTGACAGAAGGCAAGCCTTTTCTGAGTATCCCAATTTTTTTCCTGTAAACCTGTAGTGCCCTCAGGCCTGCATCACCAACTTGCCTTATTTCAGTATCTATACTCAACGCAATTATTAACTTCAAACTAAATAAGAGCTTTAAAAAAAAAAAAAAGACAAAAAGCAGAGGCATATAAAGTGCAACACTGATATAGGAAAAGGATGGGCAACACTGTGATATCAGCAATATTTGCCCTCTTCAGAGTTTTATCAACTGTGGTACTTCAAAAGCGAACACAAATCACTCCAGCAATATGAAACGCAGACGTTAAGTCTCTTGAATTACATGTTAAAAACAGAACAAAGAAACACTGAGTTGAATGAAAACACGCGTGCTCTGGAAGATAAGAACACAGTTTAAGCACTTGCAGAGTCGGGCTGAGTTTTACTACTTGTAGATAAGATGAGGCTTCATTTCACAAAAGCTGTGAGCAACCAATTTCTGCACATATTTAATTTCAGAGTAAAAAATTAAGTTTGATGTTTGGGAATCTGGATGCGTGGTCACGTAAACTAGAGAGAAAAGCATGTGAGATATTTGCTTTTAAAAAGCTGTCAGCACAAACTCAGAGAAAACACACCCACTATTCAGAGAGTGCCACATTCCTTGCAGTAATGCCTCCTATATAGCACACTACTTTCCTCTTTCCAGATGGGTTTAATTTTATTTCTACAGGAGACCTGAAAATTGAATTCACTGCCTAAAGATAAAAATCTCCCATGGTAGGAATATGCAATTCCCTTCTCCTCATGTTTCCCCCCCTCAATAAAAAAGGAGATATAATTTTTTCCCTTTCTCTGGTCTCAGTTATTGGTAGTTAAAAATGAAAAGTGCTTTTGGCACTGCTTCAGTCATTAGCAAGTAATAAACTGTGAACTATAGCAATTCTGTGAGACTGCAAGAAATATTTTGTCTTTACGGGAGGCTCTGAGAACATACGTGGCGCTGGGCAACAATGAGTTACAGAGCAGCACACAGGGGTTAATGTATTCCTGGTGCACTTTGTCAGTCTGTTTTGACAAGAGGTATGGGAGACCTTTGAGCCAAACCAATACATTATATCCAATATGATTTTTGTATATGTACGGATCCTAACCTATTTAGCACTACTTTTTGGCATTTCCCTGCATGTTCACAAGTGATATGAGAAGAAAGATATTTTCATATTAAAAAAAAAACAACCTCCAAAAGGTGCAGGCTAAGATTAAAAAAAAAAAATGCTTAGGAATACAGCAAAGCAGAACTGTGGTGAAAATGCTGGTACTTAGATAAATGACGAAATGAGGTCAGAAAAGATACAAAGACTGATTTCAAAGAAAGAACCAGAATAATTTCAAATCCAGCTGTCTAAGCTGTAGAACCCATAGAAAGAGAAAACAGGAGGGCATCAGAGCAATTCTCTCTTCTTTTTCAGCATTTGCTGTGATTGACCACTAAATCAGCAACAAGAAAATGAGCAAGATGTTTACAGCCCTGTACAGCCCACTTATAACATGAACCAACTAATTCAGAGTCAAAAACACACATGTCAAAAAGATATCCCTGTGACATCAAAAGAATTTAAAAGCTTCTGGCCTAATAAAGGTTTGTGTGAAGAAGAGAAAAAGAAAGAAAACCCACGACAAATCATTTCTTTATCTCCCACTAATTCTAGTCACAATCCTTTAGTTTATGGATTTTAGGAAAATACGTGTCAAGAGAAACACAAATACAAAAATGGGATATACGTTTCCTAAAATACTAATAAATGCATTTTTTTCTTAAATAACACGAATATTTATTGACAAAGTTCTAATAGGGAACCGGAATTATTCAGTGCCAACACAACCTCAGCTACCATCATATGAAAACACACGCAGATGCTGAATCATAGAACGGCAACCACAATTAAGGTGACAACAGAAGCACAGGTGACAAAGAGAAAGCCAGGGGTGAACCAGGTGTAGCCGAACTGCCGGCAACAATCAAAGCTCTCAAGAAACCGGCAGATAAAACACAAAGCCAGGCTTTGACCAGACGGAATACCTAGTTGTCTGAAAGCCAACTTCCTTCCCTGAAAACTCTTTTTAACAGCAGACCTCCAGCGGCAACTAAGCGCGATAGAGATGCGTGCTTATAACACCACTGCGTTACAACAGCGTATAGCGTCATACTGACGCTCCAACCAGACACAACAGCCCCAGGAGCAGAGTTTTTGCAGCAGGCTGCTGCACCTTGTGTCAGCCGCTGCCTTTATGAGACATCTCCTTTAAAGCTCTAAGAGATGCTAACGCGACGAGGATCTCTGGCAAGTTAACCGCCGAGAGGTGAGCAGCAGAGCGACCCTCAGGAGATGACAGCGCTGAGGACAGCCTCCGCTTTCCCAGCGGTTTGAGAAAGGAAATTAGAAGGACGTTCCGTACTCCAGAGACATTCACGGAGCGCACCCAGCCACGGGAGCGGTGCGCGGGGGAGCCCCGGCCTCAGCCTGTCAGTCAGCCAGCGCCGCTCAGCACGCAGGACCGCGAGTTCCCCGAGGCAAGGAAAAGCGGTGGGATGGCACGGCAGCGGGGCAGGGGCACGGCGTGTACAACCCTGCAAAGCGAGCGGAGGGGGAAAAGGAGAAGGGTCAGGCGACAGCGTCGACACCGCCAGGAGCTGGAAAGGCTCGGGCGACGGCGGAGAGACCAACAGAAGGAGGAAGAACCCCAGAGCTTCCCTACTGGCTTCCCCAGAAGTCGGACCCTCCCTCCCACCGGCCTCGCTTCCCCCACCTCATCCCTCAAGTCACCCACCAGCCCGCCGCCGCCGCTCGCCGCTTCCGGCTCCGTGAGGCGACACCACCTCCCACTTCGCCACCCCCCGGCTCCAGGCGACTGTTGCGGCGCTCTCTAATGACGTCAGAAGAAAGCGCCGAGCCGATTGGCTGGAGGCGAGAAAGCCCCGCCCCGCCGCCGTTCCGTTACCAAGGGTAACGGGGGCGACTCCGGCGCAGCGCGGGAAGGCAGGCCGCCGCCATGGGCGACGTGCACGAGGCGCCGCGGCCGCGCATCGCCGCCGCGCAGCTGGCGCAGCACATCGGGCGGCCCGTCTGCTTCGTGGGGCGCGTCGAGAAGGTCCGTAGGCCGCCCCTCCCCCGAGCGGCTCTCGGGAAGCCCCCCTGCCCCTCCGCCGCCGGTGCGGCCTTGCCCGGGGCCGGCGCCGCCTGCAGCCGCCCTGCGGGCCGAGGCCCGTTTGCCCGCTCGCCTTTCGGTCGCTGCTGAGCGCGCGGCGTCATTTCTTTTGTAGATTCACCCGACGGGGAAACTTATAGTTCTGTCGGACGGAGAAGGCTGCAACGCAACGGTGGAGCTGAGCGAGCCTGTAAGTTAGCGAGGGCGTTGATTTTTCGCGTTCTCCCTTTTCCCCCTGTGCTGCATTGTCCCTGCTTCATACAGCTTCCACCGAGCTTGCGCTGCGTTGGCATTAACGCCCAATGTCCCGCGGTGTTTGTGCCTTTGGCTTGATGTGGAGGCGGCAGGGAGGTGGGCTCGGTGATCCCCGTGCTTCCCTTCCGGCTCGGGTGCTTTGTCATTCCGGGAATTGTTGGCTGGTGTGCAGAGATTTCGTTTCTCCTTTTCAGACACATCCCTCTTCCGATACTTCGGCCCGCTCTATTCATTGCTTGTTGCGTGGTGTATTTCACTACACGGCTTGTCTTCCTTTTACTTTCACTTTTTTCCTTCATCTCTTTACCAACCGTTTCCCTGCCCTTAACGGAATACTTAGTGAGGATAATCCAAAAAAAAAAAACAATAATGTTTTATTTTTAAGAGTCTCTTGAGTTGACATTTCATGTGCAGAAACACTGTTTTCCTTTGTAACCAAGTACCAGTAAAGGAGTAACACCCGGGCATTCTCTTCTATCTTTTTCTTTTTGCCTCCAAGATATGTTTTAATTAAAGGATTATTGTAGTTGTGACACCTGATGACAAATGCTCTGGCTTCAGTGAGCGTGTCAGCAGTGTTTCCATCTTTTCCTCTGAAGACTTGTTAAATGCAGACAAGTCTGACAGCGTTGATGTGAAATAATTGCATGTGATACTCTGACTTTTAAGACTTGAGTCTCATCGATGAAAAGTGCAATCTGGAGAAGAGTTTGGTCTTATAAGTATGAAACTCTGTTCATCTCCAAACTGCAAGAAAATGCCTTTCCTGCAAGTTCTGCCCTGTATTTTAACTCTTACTTGAGCTCCTGAAAAGGTTTCCTGTGTTGAGCTGTTGAAACCTTGGATGTCAGCATCTCACCTGTGATTCTCTAGCTTTCCACGATAGAGTAAATGGGTGAATGTCATAAATGCATAGCTGGATGTTGGGCTTTCCAGTCTGTGTTGCACCGCTGTGTAAGTGTGTAAGGAAGAAATGGGTATGTTTAGAAAGATCATGCGAGAGTTAGATATTGGAAGGGCATTACTGAAATAGTACCACAATCTTCAAATGAATATCCTAAGAACAAAGAGGAAAAAAAACAACCCAGCGTGTTCAAGCTAAATGATTTTAGGGTAAGATAATTTTTAGCCTTATTTTTTTTCCTTATTCAAACAAAGGCTTATTACCTAAGAAATAAATAATTTTGGCTCCTGAATAAATAAATAAGAGGTCCTGAATCTGGCATTGCTTTCTGGCATGGATGATACCTCCTTAGCTTTTATAGAATTCTGTAATTTACTAAGTTTTGAATGTAGATCAGTCAAATCTGGATTTTAATCGTCTCTGTGCCCTAGATCAATCTGTTCAGTGTTTAAATGGCATGGTTTCATATACCCATGAAGTGCAATCTTCCCTCTGTTGCTGCTTCATACCTTTTCTGTGTAGGTATGGAATAGCCTATTACAAAAACTGTGAATCTGTAAGAGGTGCAAAGCTTTTAATTTTTTTTTCCTCTTCCTCCCCTCCCCCCCCCCAGTACTAAGGTATGGCTTGACACAGAACAGAATCTGTTGTAATGAACAAACCTTCAGAGAGTTCCTAGTTCGAGTGCTGTGCAGTGGAAACAGCAGCTAATTTGGTGATGCTAATTTCATTTCTGGTACATTCTGCAGCTAGATGAAGAGATCTCGGGAATTCTTGAAGTGGTGGGAAGAGTAACAAATCACGCAACCATCACATGCATGTCTTACGTCCAGTTCAGGGAAGATAAAAGTCCATTTGGTAAGTAATGATATATGTTGTGACAAATTAATTTTGTGTTCTGAACATTTATTCAGTAAATAAGAAGAGAGAGCGTCATTATCCCTTCCTGTGGACAGGATCATTCTTCAAGCTGCCTGACACAGCGTGAAATATATAAACATACAATGGCATAGGAAAAATTATATACTCAATACATTGTTTTACTGCCAAACTGTAGGGACCGATTCAAGGCCTGAGCTGATCTAGGTCATTGCCATGGTCTGATGGTTTTCCCAGTCCTAGCTACATGGTTGTCTTCCCTGTCCTGTGCTGGATCTTGTGTGATTGTCCAGTCAGCAGGCCTAAAAGTAATCCTTCAGAAAGAAAGCAATGAGTATATGGCAGGCTTGAGAAACTGGGGAGCATGTAGGGGATGGAGAACACCCAGCTGTATTGCTTTAAAACTGGCAGTGCTTTAATGCTGCAATTTACTAGTGAGGAATTTAAGTTAAGCTTTTTCTTTTCTTGCCCTCTTTCAGATCTGGAATTGTACAACGAAGCACTGAAAATTATTCATGAATTCCCTGAATACTTCCCCTTCGGTACTGGGAGGAACAGTTGATTCTTCTTAGAGCTTCAGAGCGTGCAACAGTACCACGGCTGTCTTGCCTGACAGCATGATAAGAGTTGCATTAGTTTCCAATAAACATACTAAGAAGATGCTATTACATGTGCCATATGTGGCCAGTGAAATATATTTTCTTAGAAACTTTTCTTCAAATTAGCTTAGCAAGAAGCAGAACATTTCTGTGGCTACCTTACTGTCTGTATATATTTAACCCTTCTGCATTCATAAGGAATGGTCTCTTGCAGGATTGACTTGCTAGAAAGTTTTGTAGGCATCTTTTCCACTGTCCGCGGAGTTCCAGGATACTTAACACAAAACTCATACTGAAGATATTTGGTGGGGTTTTAATGTAAAGATATTTTAAAATGTCATTTGATTTGATATAAATTTATTGAACATGGGGGGGGAAGATTTATTTTGCATCTTGATAATGGTCACTTCTCCAATAAAAAAAATATGACTATGTTCAACTACTTCTGGTACTATTATATCTATCTAGTGCTATTTTCAGAGATGCATAGTGATTTCTGTTCCATTTTACCTAACACAGGTAACTTAATTTTAACAAAGTGGAGCACAAGGTACTTGCCTTTTCAATGATGTTAAACAGTTGAGAGATTTAAGTGTCTAATGAGGCCTGGGGATTTCAAGCGCCATTGAGTTTCTGTCACAACCTTCATTCTTGGTGGATGTCAAGGCAGAAGTACCAGGAATTTGCTGGCATGTCGTGATGGTTTTACTCAGATAAAGTTCCCCACAGTCCCCAGTTCTATTACTGTCCCGGCCCTTTAACATCACACGGCAGAATTCTTACACCTCTTCACGTAACACGGTTAAATCTAACTTCTGAAATACTTTCTGTGAATTAGTAAGTGAAACACTTAAAAAGCATTTTAAATAAACTTTTTTTTTTGGTGGATCCATGTTCACTAGCCTTTTATAGAAAGCAGCTATGGGTTTTTATAGCTAGATAAATACCTTATTAAGATGGCTAACACCGTGCTTGTTTGTGTATATCTCCATTTTCAGTCAAAGAATTTACGTTTTAAAGAGTCCTTATTTACCAGTTACTACAAACTGCTGCACCACTCTGATTTGTACAAATCATAAGTGAATTAGATCTTCCACCTGGGTGATGACCAAGTTAACGAGGTGCTCTGTTTTCTTCCCTCTCTACTTAGAAGACAGACAGTGATGGTTACTGTCATGGGGAGGGAGAAGGACCTCTAAAGTATGAGTCAGTCTCATACCACGAACTAGAACAAGAAGGTCCCTAAGGCATGATACCATACTCTGCCCTATAGTACTATCTCTGCTGTATTTTAGTGTTCAGCAAAATTAAATGTCATTGCCAACAACTACATGCTTATTTTATTGGCGTTTAACTCTACAGAATTATTCTACCTTAGAAAAATTCTATTTTGTTCATGTATATATATTCTGTAAAATGTTACGTGCAAGTAGTTCTTATCGAGGTTATCTAAGCCCAATAAAATGGATTCCACCACTAGATGGCTGTAGCACTTTACCCTGACACAGAGACCATCCTTGGATATGGGATCTCGTGTGTAAATATTTGATCACATTTAAGTGGTAAATGCTACAGTTTTCCTTTGTCAGTCAAGACTTCTATCCCAGAGGAACGGTACACAGACAAGCAGTATCCAACTGACTGTGTGGCTTTTACTAATAAGGAACTGTAACATATTCTTGCTATGAAAAGAAATGTAATGCTCAGGTTATATATGTACTTAGGAGGGTAGCAACTAGGGAAAGTGCAAGATATTTCACATATCAAAGAAATAACCATGGGGACTGCTTTGCTTCCTCCCCCTCCCTGCATTTAGTACTTCACTAACTCAGTAAATACGTGAGAAACGGCCAGTTTCAATAAAGTGAAACATTGGCTTAGTGGGTAACTTACGAAAGGGGAATCACAAGGGCAACCAAACCATAACCACCAAGGGAGAACATAAGGTCAGCAAAACTGGGACATGTTTTTCCCTGCTAAGGGGCATTTGAAGTATTCTTCCTAACTTCAGCCAACGGGTACACTATTCCCCTGCCTTTTCTTCCTGAAACATCTAGTGAAGTTGATAGGATCCTGGTCTGAGTAAGCATAATTGGAAAAAATGGATTTGAGTATAGAAGGGATGGATGTTGAGTGCACTGGGAAACACAAATTGAACAAGAGAGGTGATGGAAATGCAGAGGGGGGCACTGAACAGCTCCCACGCTGGGTTCCCTTTGGGTACAGTGGACAAGTGAGGTGTTAGCAAAAGTTAGTAACCATTTAAAAAATAAGAGCTTGCCTTATTGCAAGGGCTCCTAGGTGGTGTAATCTGCATGTAATACTGTGTTGGAGTAAGAGAGCTGTGTTGTGAGAAATAATTCTGAAACCATCGCTCTGCTCTAGCTGTCCAGTCAACTGCAAAGGAAAGAATCATGGAATTATTTGAGTTGGAAGGGCCCTTAAAGATCATCTAGTCCAACCCCCCTGCAATGAACAGGGACACACACAGCTAGATCTGGTTGCTCAGAGTCCCATCCAGCCTGACCTTGAATGTCTCCAGGGACAGAGCATCCACCACCTCTCTGGGCAACCTGTGCCAGTGCCTCACCACCCTTATCATAGTTGTTTTTCTTTATATCCAAGCCTTGTCAGAGGCATCTCCCTCTTTGCTTCATGGTCCTTAGCCCATGGTCCTAGCCTGAGCTACACCAGCTGGATGCCTGTGCCAGCCTGTGCCTCTCAGTGACCCCCAACCTGCTCCTGTGACTCCCAGCCTGACCTCAGACCTGCATTGTCACTGTGACTTGTCTGGGGAGCGCTGGACACTTGGTTGATGCTGATCTCTGTCACCAGGCCTGCTCCGCTCTCCTTGCTCAGGCAGCATGGGACTGTGACCCTTGTAGGTGATGCAAATCATAAAATACTCAAGTCAGTTTGTGCTCATTTACAAGCCTCCAGTGCGTAAGATGAGAACGTGCTCGTGCTTAATCAGGTATGAGAGGCAAGGACATACTATGAAATGAAAATAATGAAATGTAGTCAGCATGAACCATAAGTTCAAAAAGGAGTTTTGGCATGCAAAGCCACCTTCAACTATTTAAATATCAGAGTCAAGAAGACAGCAGAAAATAGTAAATGCAAATGGCATCTGCAGATAATGAAATGTCTGCAGCTATACGTTTTGTTAGAAGTCACAGCTTTACTAATTAAGAAGCAAAACAAGGAAAAAAAGGATGATTAAGTACACTTCTTAAGTTTTTACAAATAGTGTAATTATTGGTCTGAAAGCTTGAATACCAATTACAACAACAGAAATTGGTACTTACACTGGACCAGAATATGTACATATTCATAACCTAAAACATTTCGAAGACATGCTGAACATCAAAGTAGGCAACTAATTTAATGAAATGCTAGAAATTGAAACAAACAGGTACAGTTAAGTCAAAAAAAGTTGAGACTTTCTTTTACATAAGAAAATGAGACGTATTTAAGCAGTTGAATTCCTGGAGATGGAATTTACCATGCAAGTTTACTGATCAATGGTACTACAGAGGAATAAAAATATATCCTTTACACTTACAAATCCTAACTTCCATAAAGCAAGTTTTATTGCCCGTGTTTATATAAATAGGGTATAATACATCAAACCCCCAGTTTACATTTATTAATGGAGAACATTTTAAAGAGCACTTCAACAGCAACATAAAGTGTGCAAAAGTACTAGAAAGAGAAATAAATATTTCAACAAGAAAAAAAACATTAACTGCTCCCCCATGATAGTCAGACTACAAATATTAAGTACCTCTTCCATTTTAACTTTATATCTTTGTCAATTAGGCAAAAATTTTAGATCAGAATAAACGTAGCAGATGTATTACAGCATTAATCAGAAAACAGGATCAGAAGTCCCAAAAGCAGTCATGTACACCCACAGACAATGTTTCTACTTTCTATCCTGTTGCAACTACACTAGAGCACTTAAAACCTGTGGTATGTTACAATATATTCTTTTTTAAAACAACAAATTTCACAGTCCTGGCAATAGGGTACCAGTTTATTGCTAGCATTCCATTTAGTATTTCATAGCACGCAAGTGTTAAGTAACTCATATACTGGTTCTAATAGTAAATAAACACACACCAAGTAAACTGATGTTATTTTCACATACCTTAAAACAGGTGTTTTTTTCCCCTAATACGTATGAATTTTGTTGCCTACAAAATCAAGGACAACAATACTGATTAGCTCCTAGCACAGTATTAGCAAAATATCATTGACTCTCAAGCTAATAAATATACTTAATTCCAGCTGGTAACACATAATTTACCACTTTTAGTCAATGACATAAATTTGTGCAGTCTTTAGGAGCAGACTGGTGTCCAGCAGTGACCTGAAGCAGGGTTTAAATAGGTTCACTTCACACTTCCCAGTGTATTTCAGAAATGCCGGACAATCCTGATTATCCAAAAGTCCTAAATATTCAAATATGCTTCTAGTCAAAACTCAGTATGTAGTTTAAACCTGAAATATTTACAAGTCTCCAGTCCTTGAGATTTCAGATCTTCACAGTATTATGTTAAAAATAAAACAGTCATATCAAACTTCTTCTAGTTTGTCTGCACTCTGCAATGAAACTGATACGTGACTTTTCAGGGAACTTTTGTCTAGGATGCACTCCCCAGACTCTTTAGCATTGAAGTTCACATCAGCTAGGTTGTGTAGGTACGTTAAATAAGGTCTCAAATTGCAAAGGTATTGCTTTACTGTTAACAAAAGTTGAGAAAAGAAAGAAATAGATTTCCCTGCAAAATAAAATTATTTAGAATACAATTAACAGTGACACTCTTCATTAACTTACAAGGAAGTGATTGCATTCAAAGAAGCGTGATCAATCAGTGGAAGGATGCCACAGCTCATTCTGCCATCCTCCGAAGAGCACTTTTTAGCTGTTTACTTTGAAGGCTTACATTCGCTAAGCACAACAGATAAACACTGCTTTATTTGGAAAACTGATAAAAGGGCCCATAAGCGTTACCCTGAACAATTTGTTAAAATTCTTTGAATTTCAACAAAGCCTCTAGGCCTCTGAACTGCTTAAATCCACTGAACAAGGCTCACATGATATATCCAGAGGCTTATTTCCAGATTATCACTTTCTGCCACGCACAGTCATACACATGTCATTTTACTAATCTGATAGCAATTTATTTTTTCACAGTCAGTAAGTCACAGATGACCTCTGTCTACAATATATGCTTAGACTATAATGGACATCCATTAGAGATCCTCACATTTTCAAATATTTACGCCTGAACAGTCTCTGCTGGAATGAGATTCCCTGTTGTATCCAGCTGCATACACTTACACGAACAGGCAGACACAGGACACTCGGTATGGTCCCTAGATAGCAATAGCAAAAAAAGGAAAAAAAACAGATAAGAAAAAGCTAACAAGAATTTTGCAATCTATAAATTTAAGTATGTGCAGGAACTCAGCATCTCACTGAAAACTTTGCAGCATAGTAAGCTTTGCCTACGTTAAAAAAAACGACTTTAATTGGAGATACAACAAAGGAAACATATCCTACTTTGTGTAACATACACAAGTGAAATGCAGAAGATTTTAACATCAACTTACCGGAACCAACTGAGCATATGCCCAGCATGTCCACCATGCCTACAGTTGTGACACCAAGTAAACCAGTTGTTGAACTGGGCTAACTTCTTGTCTTTGCTAAGATCCACTTTTTCATCTGACTTGGACCCTCCTGTGCAGAAGCAAACCCATCACAACAGATAAGCCATTATGTTTCATCTATATTTCAGTCACAGTAACACTATTAGAATGAATTTGGAATTAGGAACTTCAGGTGAAGAAGTAGCCTGATTTTAAAAGAGATGTCAATACAATTATTGGAGATAGAAGAACTAGTGGAGAATCAAGAATTGCATTGCATGGCTAACGTTTCACACCTTATGGACATGCTAATCTTGCCTATTAAATTTTACAGACAGAATCTCTTTCAGTAGGGATTTATGTTCCAGTGATTGATTTATGTTCCAGTGAATTACGCACCTGTTCTATTGTACATGGAATGTTCTGCTTTAAAATACGTAAAATTAGCAAAATCTCGGTCATGAATTGGAATAATTCATTAACAAGTCATAACACTGACCAGTGAAAGAATGAGATACATAAACAGATGACAACTGTACAGCTGCTCATAGCTCTTTAACAAAACTGACCTAAAAATATGGAAAAAATTTTAATTAGACCCGAGTCCAAAACATTTAGAACAAAGAGATTCTAGGGATAGTGTCTCTTAGCTGTGTCAGCAGGACCCATGCATTCTTTCATGTTTAATTACAGAGTATACTACGTTATATTTATTTCCTCTTCCAGTTAAGAAGCAATCCATTTACATTCCAAGATTCCTGCAGCCTCCCAACAGATCATCCCAAGAAGACACATCTCCCAGTTCTTACAATTTTAAAGCTCATAATACCTACCAAACACTTCAATATCCAAATCTTTTTTCTGTCTAAGCTATGGAATTCTACTAACAATCTCGCTGGAAAAAATGGCCTACATGAGGTAACCGTGCATACAGTTACACAAAAAAAAAGATTTAGGTTTAATCAAAATATTGGATGGGACGGAAACACGTTCTCTACTACAGTCTCTCTCTCTTTTAATTAAAGTATTAATATTTACAGTGTGACTACAAACAGGAGGAAAAGGTGCAACAGAAGATCTCCGTGCAGGAACTGCTAATTAGGCCTCTAAGGAGGACCACAGCTGAATAACTAAAAACCAGTATGTCATACCTGGACAACTGGAAACTGGAGTTCCCATATTTATCAAGCAAAGTGCACAGCGAGGAAGTGGCTTACGACAACCAGGGCAGCTCGTAACTTTTGACTTAGTTGGTGAACCGCTAACTCCGTACTGGCTGAAACCTCGCCCCTGATGAGGAATGGCTGAACAGCTGTAAGAAATTGATTTTCCACAGAAATTGCAACTCACAAACACCTAGAAAGAACAAAAGCCCATTAATTTTTCAGTTTGTTTCTATTTCTGCTACAATTCTAAGTGAATTTGTTCAAGCAAGGAAAGATTTAATTTACCAGATATTCTAAAGACTGCGCTGCAAAGTCTTGTGAAGGTGTTTCTAACACCTTGGCTTATAGACTTGACATGCAGTTCTGAGAAACAGGCCTCAATGATGCCCATGTACTTCAACAGCACATAAAACCATATAGAACTGTTACTGCTTCGAGAGATATTATTTAAGAATATAAAAAGTTATATGTCAGGTAATTAAAGTAATTAAGTTTACTCAGTTTACAGGCCTCTCCCTCTTTCTACTCAAGTCACCCACTCTAGAGTCCCCAACAGGAGGATCTGCCTAATAATCTTCACCTGCATATCTTATGCCACAAGTTGAGGCACAATATAGAGAAAAGCAATATTTTCAACTCTTTAGGATCTATTTCTGTTGTTCATTTAAGGCAGGAGCAGTAAATTTAACTCCTCACTTGGACCAGTATAGATGGCGTTCTCTTTAAAAAGCTGAGAAGAACATGTAAATTAAATAACAGCCTTCCTTAGAAATTCTTGCATCCTCAAGGCTTGTAATGCACATATTAGCAGGCATGAGCAAGTAGGAGTTGCTGTGGGCAGAACATTTTGAGTAAAAACAGTACCAGATAATATTTGGATAGGGTGTCAGTTCTCAGTTTAGCTTATGCTCTGAACTGATAAGGAAAACCGCTGTTCACTTCAGACTCAAAGGCTTCAAAACAGCTTCCAGGCGCAGTTCAACTAAAAGCCAATTTGAACTGGTTCCATTCCCTAGTTTCAGCACCATCCACATCACGATATAGAACTCACTAGGGTAAGTCTCTGATTTTGTTTTTCAACATTGGAAGAAGAAAACCCACAGTTTCCCCAGAAAAAGTGTGGAAACATTATAGACCCTGAAAGATGAATTTTTATTAGAAAGAAAGGCTTAGGAAAAAAAAGCACGAAATAATGATTGAATGAAGTGGCACTTCCTAGATTAGAATTTATGTAAATTTGTTTACTTACGTACCCCCTACCAAAACATCTAAGTCCTCCTGAATAATCTTTTAAGAAATATTAACAACAACAAAAAAAACAACAAATAAAATCACAGAACATTGACTTAGGGCATCCTTAATTGAAATCTTTCTTTTCCTTTCTTTTCCTCACGAAAGCCATGATGCAGCCAGCAATTTTTTTTTTCCCCTCTATTTAATTACCACAATGCCTTCCTTTCTGAATTGGTCATACTTCATATAAGAATCATATTTACCTGAGCTAAAGGTTTTGAACTGGGATCCAGCTTACTTCTGTGGATATCAAATTCTGCACGTTTATGCCAAAACCTCCAAGCATCTAAAAGATTCCTGTAGTTCTCAATCCAGTACTGAACCCTCTCATCCTTAAGTACTTCTGACGGAGAACCCTAAAGAGATAGGAAAAAAATGCCAGACATATGCTGAACACACACAATGCAAGTTATTCACTTTTTCAGAAGGCTTTACTACTACATACTGCAAAATATGAGAAATACTAGTGTAATTTGCGTAAAGATGATATTTGGAAATATTTAACTGAAGTTTGATAAAAGTTTTCTTCGGTCCGCCTCTCAGGTTGAGAATACTTGTGCTGCTGCTCTCCAAAAAACTTGCATCTGTCAGATGAGGGATTATACATTTCTGTCACACATCGGAGTTCATACCATTATTATGGTTACATACGTAGTTAAACACAGCGCTGGTTGTAACTCCAGCTGTGCCAGTAAGGACCAAGATAAGCTCAAACTGAAAAACAAAACCAATATCCACCCAAAGACAAAAAATAACTCCACCTTGCAGCAGTTCTCTATCAAAATCCTGGAAGCCAAAAAGCCTGTTTTGAACCTATCAGAAAACATGGCAGTAATAAGCAGAGAAACGGGTATTCTCTGTTCAATTGTTTTTGCTTTTTCTGTCTTCCCCTTGCTATGTCCTCACTTTCTCTGACTGAGATAGCTTGAATATGTAAGTTTGTAGTTAACATCAAGTGTTTCAGATGATTGCACAAAACAGGCAGGCTATATATTGTCAAAATTTACTATGGAATATACTTCTTAGTTCAGAAGAATCAGTACTATACTGCTAAAGAAACTATGTTTAGTTCCCTTACATAAAGATTCATTTTTGAGCGAGAAGCTAACCTGTAACATGCAATAGCTTGCTGTCTGGACATCGCCAGTTCTGTCAACATAACTTTCCATCAAGTCCACACCATCTTTTGTCAGTCCTGTCAACAGTATTCCTTCCAAATTCCCAGCATCTTTCATTTCATTCGTCAGCTTTTCAATAAATCTGTTCAGCTATAAAAATAAAAAGAAATCACTTAACTTTTGCTGTTTTGTAAATTAATCACATCCCTATGTAGTTGATTTAAGGCATACAGCAAAACTTTCTTAAGGTTTCCTTAAGAGTGTCTTTTGCTAATAGTATACCCTGCTTGCTGCATGTTACACAGGAAAACATCTATGGCTATATCCACTATGTACCAAGAATTTAAACATTAATATACTTTGAACCTCCTGATACAAAGCAAAAAAGGAGGTCATCAGTTTTGTTGTTGTTTTTTTTTTTTTTTCCATACATGCTTCAGTGATTTTAAAAGAAAACATTCCCACTGTAAAATAAAGCCTTTTTTCAAGAGAAGGTGAACATCTGGAAATAAGTACCAAATACAAATACTCTCCAGTAAGACATTTAGCTAATACAATATAATTTTTAAAACTAGCAAGTCTAGAACATTATTTACTTAAAAAAAAGAGAGAGAAACTATACCACAGCTTATATCCTACTGTGAAGAAAAAACAAACCCCTTAAGATTCATTGCTTCATCCTCCCACCCCAAACTTTCTTCCCACTAAATAAACCCCAGCTTAACAGTTTGCTTGAACGTGTAACCATAGACTTACCTGAGCATCATTGAGGAACTTGCAAGCAAATGCCACTCTGTCTCGTACTGCCACATTATTTTCATACTTTGGAGAGAAAAATGGGAATATCACCATCACATGCCAACTTCCAATTTTTCAATACACTGCTTCTAGAAGTCAGATCATTGACTTTATTGTATAGCTAATATTATGAATTTGATTACATAGAAAAAAAGCATCAGAAGAAAGCTAACACCAAATATCAGCTGATCTGTTTATACTCAGATATAAGCATCAGACTGAGACTGCAACTACCCAGAACAACCTGCTCCTGTGGCAGAAAAGCCTGACACAACATATCGGACGTGGTTTTTGAAACTGTACAGTAAACACTAGTTTTAGAAATCATGTAAGGCTAGGCTATAGTGTTTCTAGCATGTATAGCCAAGAGTCTCATTAAGTCACAAAAGGCAGAACAAACAACCCTTCTTCTATCACATTTAGAAAAAGCCTAGCCCAACTATTCATTTTTTTCCTAAAATCACAACTGAAAAAAAAAATAGTAATAATAAAGTGATAATACCCAAGACATCAATTTCTCAAAAGTATATTGGCACCCAACAACATGCAACAAAATTGACTTTCTACTTTTCAATCCTTTTGCTATATATGGCACTGAAGGAAAAAAAAAACCCTTGATCACATTCACCCTGGTACATAGCTGTGCCCATATAAAATTATTACCTAACACCCAGAGAACAAGAACATTCTCTCTTGCTTGGAGAAAACGTTCTCTCCTCTGGGATTCTTACATTATTCTTATTTAATAGCCTAAAAATATCATATTTTGTCAACTTCGACTTCAACAGGCATAGACCAATTACTCTTCTGCATGTGGGCTAAATCAAGTATGGCTGAATCAGGCATATTTGTTGTTCTCTAACTAAGGATGAAGTATGTTACTCCTCCAAAGCCTCAAAGTATCTCATGATTAAAATAAAGATCTATCACACTGTTTATATCAATTCCAGAAGATGCAAGATTGTTGTTTATTGTCATCACACCAAAATTATTTTAACAATTAAACAAGAAAAAATAAAATACAATTCAACGCAAAGAAAGCTTGACAAAACTTCTGCGAACTCCCCTGCACTTACTCTGTTTCCTGCATTTCTGTTATTAGAATAGAATAGTTCACAGAATGGCCTGGGTTGATAAGGACCTTAAAGATCATCTAGTTTCAACTCCCCTGCCATGGGCAGAGTCATCATCCACTAGATCAGGCTGCCCAGAGCCACACCCAGCCTTACCTTGAATGCCTCCAGGGATGGGGCATCCACAACCTCTCTGGGCAACCTGTTCCAGTGCATCACCATAAAGCATGTTATTGAGGGCACTGTCCAAATGCCTTATAGGCACCAACAGATGTGCAGCACCAACCACCTCACTAGGAAGCCTGCTCCAGTGTTTGACCACCCTCACAGGGAAGAAGTTTTTCCTTGCATACAGTCTGAACCTCCCATGGCACAGCTCTGTGCCATTCCTGAGCTTTCTGTCATCAGTTCCCAGGAGCACAGTCCCACACCTTCCACTCCTCAGGGAGCTGCAGAGAGCTCTCGGACACCTCCTGGCCTCCTCTTCTCCAGCCTGGACAACCCAGGTGCCCTCAGCCTCTCCACACAGGACACGCCTTACAGCTCTGTTCCCAGTGCTGGTGCTTTCTCTGTATGCTTTCAGGGACCTTAACATCACTGTCATATTGTGGAGCCCAGAAACGCACACAATATTCAAGGTGAAGCTGTACCAATGCTAAATACAGTGGGATAATCACCTCTTTTGATCAATTGGCTGTGCTTGATGCCACTCAAAATGCAGTTTGCCCCTTGGCTGCCAGGGCACACTGCTGGCTCGTGCTGAATTGCTGTCACCAATACAGTAATACCCAAGTCCTTTCCTGCAGAGCTCCTCTCCAGCCACTCATCCCCCAGTTTCTGTCTTTTCCAGCATTGCTCCATCCCAGGTGCAGACCTGGCATTTTCCTTTCTTAAGCTCCTTGCCATTCCTGATGGCCCAGTGCTCCCATCTATTTGGATCCCTTCGCAAGGTCTCTTGTCCCTCCGGATAGTCAGCAGCACCTCCCAGTTTGGTATCATCAGCAAACCTGCTGAGAACGTACTCCACCTCTGCACCCAGTTCATTAACTTCTCTCCTGCTTTTTCTGCAGGGAGCTTTTCTCCCTGCTTATATTATTTTGATAACATATTTCTAATGGCTTAAGAATTCCATGCTAAAAAAAGGTAAATAAAATCCCCTAAGAACTGTGTGAATTATGTTGGATGTTTTGACTGCCTCTGCATATTTTTATACAATTTTCACATTGACATAATGTTTACTGATGCGTGAACTCTGTTTAGAAGATAAAGATGTTATGTGCAAGCATCAGGAGAAAATTAGACATTCTAACCTGATTAATTCATGGAGTTTACAACACTTCCCCAACATCTGTGTTTATATATGCACACTTGTTATTTAAAGAAATTTAACATAAATTTACTCACCAAAACACCATCATATGAACCAGACTCACTTGTCAGAAAAGCAAACATAGCACACAGGTAAGGATTGTTTAACTGCAGTCTTAGAGTACTGCACATTTCTCTCCAAAGTGAGTTCTTCTCATCTGTGTAGCCTGATAGAGCCATTGCTACTACATTAAGGTTCAGATCACCTGGTTTATTGAAAAAAATGAAAAAATACTTCAGTTCAGAATTTTTTTAAAAAAAGACATACAACAGTTTGAAGTTAATACATTTCCTAACATCATTAAATTTATTTCATCTAAATAGTGTTCTGTCAGAAAAATCAGGTTTTTTTAATTCAAACGGCCAGTCCTTGTTCTGAACCTTCCCCCCCACCCAAAAAATGTGAACACCTCCTCCAATCCTCAAAAGAGCAATATTAAAAACAAAAGAACCTTAACAATTCTTTTCGTGTCATACCAATACACTTTAGTCCCAAGTCACTATTTTATATTTAATAAGAGAATACAGTTGCAAATCAGAGTCCCAGGAGGAATACTAGCTAGGAAATACCACCACTTCCTAGCTCTACAATCATGAAGTTTACCTTCATACATTGCAACTTCTCCAAACTATATTTCAGAACTAACGTCTTCTGTAAACTCTGAATATTTTATTTCAGTTATTCCAGCCACTGCACTGGCAGAAAGCTGCATACAGCCCAACTGAAGCATACCTACTTAACATCTGACCCACCTGCAATTCCATTAAAAGAAAAAAAAACCCGCTACTTGTGAGTGTAACACTTTTTGTGGTATGTATCAATATACGCAACATGTTTTAATTAGAAAGTAAGGCATACAATAGTCTGAGGAGTGAAAAGATCAGCATTTGTCAGATTCTGAGGCTCCAATACAGCCAATTCAAGTAAATACTGTAAAAGACAGCAGGCATATTTTCCATACCACCTTCCAAAATCCCGTTTACATAAACATCTACTCAGGTGATATAACTCCAAAAGAAAAGACATGAAACACAATACAAACCTTTTCCCGAGGAAGCACCTTTATTTAGAATTTGTATTGCCCGCCGTATGTCCAAATTGAATAGTGCTACAGCAGCAGCTCGCTCCCAGTCTCCTTCCTGTTCCAATGAATTTAAAAAAGGTTCCACATCTAAGTCTGTTCCCTTCTTTATCCACCCACAGAGCTGCAAAGCCAAGGACCTCTCCTCACTCAGATACTGAATAATATCTGCCTGTCTATCAGATCCACTCCTGCTGTGCCTGAGGTTCTCTGTTGTTCCTAAAATGGAAACAATATGTTAAATTATGCTTAAATCACAATTTAAATTGCAACCGTGATGCTTTGATTTCAATCATAAAACAGAACATAAAAGCCAAGTATCTTACTTTACTACTAAATTAACGTCACTAACAACTACATGGTAAGGAGCAGCAGACACAAAATGATTTTATTCTGATCTCCTAAAAGTCACGCATCTAAACTTGACACTTACTCCCTAAGTCTGTCTTTCTTTCCTCTTTATCCTAAGATTTCGGAGGTTCCTGTCACTAAGACAGGACTGATCAGTGTGTTCAACTTGAAAAGGCAGTCAAGCACCTGCTCTACCAGTTCTCCTCTTCTCAGCAAGCATCAGTGTGCTAGAAACTTTCCCACCACCCAAGAGCTGGTTTTCTGCTTTGGTTTTTTTTTTTTTTTTTTTGCTCTGACCAACTTGAATTTTAATAAGACACAATTAATAGAGAGGAAAAGATTCAAATAAGAATCCCCTAAAAAACACTTCAGTGAGCATAAGTGGCATAATGTGATACTCAAGGAATGACTGCCGCTTCAGAACAAGGCAGCTTCTTTAAACATACAAATGTACTTTGACCACAGTAAAGTCAGCTTTCTAGAACTATACTCCCATGCAGAAGTTCGAAGAATACAACAAATAGTTACGCAGGGAGTAACGACTAAATGTTTGAAATAGTTCTGTTGAAGTTCTGCCTCTGAGGTTATTTTGTTCTTCTGATGATCTTCCAAGAAAAGAAAAAATTCAGGAAATTACTGCAATATAAACTGTTCACTTACATTTCTATACTTACAATATATATTAAAACACAGACTGATATACTTTATGTATTTCTAAAAATTATTGAAAGAGTCTATAAAGACAAATACATGAGTGCTTCATTTTGTAAATATACTGTAATATAACTTATCAAAGTTGGAACTTCCTTACCCAAAGATGACTTCACAATTGACTTAATGCCAGCATAAACTAAGGGACCTTTGTTTCCTGTAAGTTTTTGATCCATATCTTCAGTATACTGCTTCATAAGTATTTACATGTATAGGAAGCTTAATTTTTTCTGAAGAATTTGAAAAACACTTTAAAAAGTTAAAACTCATATTCTATTAATGCAGGCCTTTTACAGGACATTGCATTGTGTTTAGACTTTCATGCATTTCATATAACTCGTTTACACGTAAAGGGTATATTACATCTTTAAAATATAAACCACGGTAAAATAAAGGATATAGTGCAGAGTGTACCAAAGTGATTTCAGCTGAGGATCTTCATTTCCAGCTAGGAGGTGATTTCTCCAAACTTGTTCAGTATCAAGACCATATCTTGATAAAGCTCGGAGCCGCATTTTGGTCGCTATATCCTTTTCCAGGGAATTGGCCTTTCCTTCTTCTGTACACTCATATAAATGTCGTCCACAAGCCCACATTAAGGATGTCACTGGACTCCATGCAAGAGAAATTCTCTCAAAAACCGTGAAGTCAGACATAGTTCTATTGGGAGTCACAACCACCATTCGATTTTGACTTGTGGGATGCCAGGCAAATGAGGCTATGTAGTTTTCACACGGTTGGACACTTC
Organism: Numida meleagris; assembly: GCF_002078875.1. Classification (NCBI taxonomy): domain Eukaryota; kingdom Metazoa; phylum Chordata; class Aves; order Galliformes; family Numididae; genus Numida; species Numida meleagris. The sequence goes on along the minus strand of NC_034410.1, from coordinate 24,517,872 downwards.
TTTCGATTATTGTAGGCTCAGTTTCATCTCCAATAGGTGTGGGTGTATGCTGCATGTCATACAGCCTGATGATATTACTATCCCTTGTTAAAGTAGCTAGCAGTCCAGTTCTTGTTGGACACCACGCGACTTTTGTTAAAGGTTTTGGCTGCTCTGTCAAGGTCAGAACAGGCTTTTCAAACTTTCTTAAATCCCATATGGCAACTTGGCCTTCATAGAAGGAAGCTACGCGATCATGGAAATACGGATCAACAGTCACTCCTTGGACAGCCTTGGTATTTACAAATATTTTTTGGCTTGTATTCCTCAGATCAAAGATAGCCAGATTGCGATGCATTCCAGCTAAAAGAAGCTTCTGATCCCGTGGAAGCCAACAAAGGGAGAGACAAGCATCATTCTGCCCTAATTCATAAAGCGGCTTTGTTACCACCAGTCCTGCTTCTGGATCCCCGGTTGAAAGTCTCACTTTCTCTGTAGCAACCGCAGTCTCTGGAGCATATTTGCTACTGATATCCCAGATCAATACTGAAAAGTCAGCCCGGTGTTTATCCAATCCAGCAGCAAGCCAATTACTATCTAGTGGGTTCCATGCTAGGGTGTTGCACTGTCGTGCATGCTTGGGAACAAACTCTTTCCCTATCAAATCTTTAGATTTTGAGTTGTGATCTTGACCAAGGCTTGTAAGCACCACTCGACCATTGGCCTGTCCAACAGCAAGAAGACATTCAGGATCATACTTGGGGTACCAAGCCACACATTTCATATACGGTGTATCTGAATTTATTGACAGCAGCGTGGCTGTAGTTTCTTCTGACAAACGCAAGGACCCTGCCTTGAGTTCTGAACTTACAGCAGATTCAATGTGATAAAGGCTCAATTCTGAGTCACACACAACAAAACGGTCAACGTGGTGCGGGGCCCAAAGAATATCAGGTTTGGAGCCACTCATGTTTAGGGTGAATTCACAAACAACTTAAACTCTTGTAGGAAGATTCTGGTGATATCCATTCACATGGAAACTGTTGAGAAAATGATTTGTAGGAATGTTATAAAAAAAGCCAAATTCCTTTATCATCTCAGACCATCATTAAAAAAAAAAAACAAGAATATCATTCTGAATTACTTTTAGCCCCAGCTTACTGTGTGCAGACATTTCAGGCCCAAACCTTCAGCATTTCTCATATTACACCACTTTCCCCATGACACACCCTGTCTTTGCTAAGACACATGAGGCAGAAAACAACACAGCCATCTACAAACCAACCGCAGTGTGCTTACAACCTCTACAACAGCGCTTTTTTTTTTATTATGGAAGAGAGGATTAACCAAAATGCAATGCAGCATTATGTGTGGGTGTGCTGCCAGGAAAGGGCCACTCCCTAAAGCACACAGTAGAAAATGTCTCTGCCTAATTGAAATGCATTAATTCTCAGATACTAGAGTCTGTCTTGTCTGATCTATGACCTAAAAAGGCTTACCCTACTTAAAGATTTCTATAAATGTAAAGCTTTACATGCCTCATCTCGTTCTGCTGCTCTCAGTTCCCCCTTCTGCCCCAATATCACCATGTCTTCGCATGTGGCCTAGCAGCACACATAAACTCACACTGCTGTTAGTTTCACTGATACCTGCAGCAGCCATATGGCCAGAATCCTTAGACGCTCCTACATGCAAAGGAAACGACCTTGCGATTCCTACAAGCTTTTCTTATGACTACGAAAAAGAAAAGATTTACTGGATTAGGAAAGGGCAGAAGGAAGCATCAGTTGCTCCCTCCGGGCCTCCTCTCCACGCCCGCTGTCTGCTCCCAGCCCTCCCCTCCTCCCGCCTCAGTCCAGCCCCTACCCGGCCCGCAGCCCGGCCCGCCTCACCACTGCCCCGCTCTGCGGGAACGAGGAGGCCGCCAAGGCCCGCAGAGACACCGCGGCAGCAGAGCCAGCCCGAAACAAGAGCAGCAGCCAAACCCCGCCCGTCCCCGGGCGCGGCAGCTGCTCACCCACCCGCGGACGCTGCAGCACCGCCGTGGCCGCGGTGTCGGTTGTCCGGCCGCGGGGACAAGCGACGGCTGCGCCCCACTTCCGGCTGCGGGGCGGTGGGGAAAAGAGAGCTGCGGAACTTCCGGCGCGCGATGAGCACCATTCCGCAGAGCTCCTTCCGGTGGTCGGCGCCGCGCTCTCACTTCCGGGTTGGAAATATTCGGGTGATGGGGCGGTGACGTCACGCAGCGGCTCCCGAGCGCCCCGCCCCTTGGGGAGCTGGGTGTGGGGCAGAGCTGTGCTGCAGGCGGGAGCTCTTCGAGCTGGTGTTTTCTGAGTATCATTAACAGCAACACGTGCAGTAAATCCTGTACCTCTGTAAGCATGAAAAGAGTGTGACTGATGAAGTAATTGTGTTCAAACTTATGTCTTCATCGATGGCATTGACGGTGGGATCGAGTGCACCCTCAGCAAGTTTGTGGATGACACTGAAGCCAGGAAATCTGACAAAATAACATGACACATCAATGAGTTATAATGAGTTATTATGAGTCCAGCAGGTGTTCCTTTATTACAGCGCTGGGTGGATGGGGATCGCTCCACCAAACGTGCACACCGAGGGAAATAACTACATATTTGTAGGCATAGGACATACATATTCATCACATTCTAAGAAAATGCATTGAATTTCCGAGAACAAATTAACATACTGCCCCACCCCACGGAGCACATCCTAAAATGTGGGGAGGGTCTCTGGGCTCCATCTGGTGGTCGTTGGATGAAGGCTAGTAGTCATCATTGCTGCGAACTTCTAACTTCCAAGGGTGGGGTAACCCAAACCGTGTTGTGCTGAACTGAGGCATCTGATTTCTTATCTTTAACAGCAAGGCTTCTGGTCTGCTTTTTTGTCATTACTTGGCACCAAGGCTTCTGTTCCGCTTTCTTATCTTTACTTGACACCAAGTTCCTGCAGCTTCCACGTTCTTGTTCTTGAGCTTACATTTACACAAGTATTCTGTCCTTCAGCTTATGTCCACTCAAGTTATGTGAAAAAGCTGTTCACTGTTCCCTATTCAACATCAAGTTGTGGGGTGCAGTTGACACACCCGAGGAATGGGATGCCATCCAGAGAGACCTAGATAAGCTGAGCAGTGGGCCCAGGTGAACCTCATGAGGCTCAACAAATCGCAGTGCAAGGTCTTACACCTGGGTTGTGGCAACCTGCACTATCAGTACAGTCTGGGGGATGTAAGGATAGAGCAGAGACTTACCAAAAATAATTTGGGGCTACTGGTGGACGGCAGCCAAACATGAACCAGCAGTGTCCCCTTGGGGCTGTGAGACTTAAAATTGTGTTTTTTTTCCCAACCTTGCTTGGCCAAACAGATAAACAGATAGCGAGAGGCTCAGCAGTCAAGATTGGGGAAATGGATGGGACAGACACGATAAACAGGAGGTAATAAATCATGAGGTAAGAACGAAAGGGAGATCAAAGGTTGATGTAATCAGGCTGTAAATACAATAGCAAGTGTGGATAGATTGTGAACCTGGAGTACTCAATCAATGAGGAAACAGGAGGAATTCTTGGCATTGGTTGTTAGGAAATATAAGGCTGTGATGTATTTTGGGTTGTGTGCTCCTGCTTGCAGGCTGCTTGCTGTTGTAATTGTGAATTAAAACTTTTTCCCAAGAGATCTGGTCTCCAAAAAATCACGTGAGTTATTTCTCACAATTTAGGGGCTCATCTGGGAGCTGTCGCCTTTCAGATCTCTCTGGCTTCCATGGACAGGATAGGTGCACCCTGCTGAATTTAGCAGTCCTGTCGGGGGCAGCCGGATACTCCCCCAGAATTGCTGACTAGAGACTGAGACTGTTTAAAGAGACGGATTCTGTGAAAGATTGAAAAAGGTAATTGATACATAGACCTAGTAACTTTGTGCGCAGACTAAGGTAAGAGAACTTAATTTTTGCCTTGGGGGTCAGGTGAGACTCTTGAGCGTGTGCGACTGAGACACAGTTTTAGTGAGAAGTGAGCGTGGAGTCCCAGTCTGTGGTTCCATAGTCCCGCGAAGAGCACAGCTGGAGACAGATGAAGTGGCTGGTAGCGATGTAAGGAAGAGTCTCTGGATGGGAGCTGTTGGTGTATGGTACCCTGAGCACTTGGTGAAGTGCCAGCGGTACACCCCTATTTAATCCAAGAATTGGAGTAAAGTACTCCAGAGGGACTGGGCCCTAAATCCAAGAATCAGAGTATGGTAGCCTGTGAGCAGGGAAGTTCACAGCAGCATTCTGGAGGAATGGGGAATAGGAACTCCCAAGAACAGGGGAAAAGGGTCCCCAGGATTTTGCGTACAGGTAATCCCCTGAGTAGAATGATAAGAAACTGGAAAAACAACCCTAAAACAAGGGATAAGGATAGGAAAACCCTGGTCAGGTATTGTGTATTAGTGTGATCTGAAACACCAATACTTGAGTCGTCAGTATTTTGGCCAAATCACAGGTCTGACAAAGACTGGGTATGTCAGACCTTGAATTCATATGTAAACAACAAGTCTCCTTTCTCTGAAACAGAATCAGAATTAGTTTCTCTAACTTCTCTCTTTCCAAGCCACTTTCCCTATTCCAGTCTTAGTTGTTTATGACAGGATTACATTATTCAAGGGTTACAGTTTGGCCATGCAGATTTGCATACAAACTAGAGCCAGTACATCCTCATTTTACGTTTTTTTCTCCTCCTTAAGCCATGTACTTTTCAAAGTATACTTTACCTCTCCAAAATATGAAGAGTGGAAAATTTCTTTTTAAAATAATGCTTTTAACCCCCCAAAAAACCACCCACAATAGCACTCTCTTAATTGTTTTTGTATCTTCAGGGAGAGCAAGGCTCTCCTGGTCTTTATGGTCCTCCAGGACTCCCCACCACAGGAAGTCATGAGCCTAAGGGAACTGGTTACAGTATGTTTCTATCTGAATCTTACAAAGTAAGATTTTAATAAAAATTCTCATTTTCTAGTGCATCAAATTCAATTTCCTAAATTTTGAAACTAAAAATGATGTGATTCATAGATTTTCATATTTGCACAAGGTGGCATTCCAAGCTCAATTATGATTCCAGCTGCTGACTTCTACTGAGTTGTACTTTCAAAAAAGCCAAGTTTCATTTTTGGAAGTAGAAATCACAGTCTGCATGAAAATACAGCACCTTTTCCTGTAATAATGGTCATCTTTAGGAACTCAGCAATGGTTCTGATAAATAAAGCAGGCTAAAATTTATTGAAAAAAATAAGATTAATTCAGTTAGAGTAGTATATAGTATATCAAAGGCAAAATTGGCAGCCTATATTTTTGTGCTTATTTCACTGTCTATTCATTTTTCAGTGGTCCCTTTCCTTTGGTACTGTTGAAGTCAGACAAACTGACTTGTTCCCATCTGTTATCAGTAATCACCTACAGTTTCTCTTTACAACAAAGATGAGAACAGTTTGCATGTTCTTAACATTATTCCACTGTAAAATATAAGAAATCAGTTTAGTTAATACTTGCTATAATCACACTAGCAAGTTAGATTTTAAAAGGAAGTTATTTAGGTATAAAAGAATGAGCAGCTTAAATATCTGACTTGTTTCTTGAGACCTCAGGATAGCGCAAGCACACTACTGACTTATGGCATAATTAGTAAAGACGCATATTGCCTTTTCCCTGGTGGCAGTGAGAATGTGAGCAGGGAGAGGTGGTAGAAAATTGAGTCACTGCAAATGTTGATATTGGAGCAGTATAAAGAGAACACAAATGAACAGGCTTCTTTAATGCAGTAATTTGAAGAACAGTTAATTCACATGTATTCCAGAGTGTCACAATTAGGTTGTCATTTGAATTCTCTGAAAACCCCAAACTCTACTTACTTCAGCAGGTTGTATTACTTTGCTGATACATTCATTGACCACTTTGAGCAGCCATTGACTTTGTAGGGCACAAAATATCTGTATATAATGTTCTGAGGCTCCCTGTCTGGGTATGTAAAAGAATATCTGAAGTGAATATTTAGTTCATGAGGATCAGACAGGAATGAAGGAGTGGAATCAGTTATTCCAGGAAATATTCTGTCTCCTGAAGCCTAACATCTTTGTCTTTTGCTATCTTAGTCTTTAGCTTTCACCTTCTATTACAAGGGAATATATGTTATACTGTTATACAGTAGGCTTACGTTATGTTATACATATGGCCCTTATGTTATACAGTAGCCTTACTTGCTAATTGTGTCCTGATTAAAGACACCCAGACTTATCACACCATGCAAAATCATGTAGATACACCAGAGGGCAGAATTTAGACAGCATAAATAATATCTCTTTATTTCATATTTTACACACATTTAATTTAATTTAACTCAGCAACTAAATGATCATTTGCTTGGTATATTGCAGTCTTATTTTTAAAGACTATACGTTACATAATGTGTGAATAAGAATGTCACTGAATTATGATACCTCACTGAATTAGGAAATCTGTTTTATAAAAACTGTTTGAAGAATGTACTTCAAATTGCATCAGTTAGCTGTGTTTCCTAACCAGAAGAAAAATCTACAATGTATTCTGGTGACTCTTGTCATTCTTACTGTGTGAAGAACACACTGAGGAAAAAAAATGTAAATTTAGGGCATTCAAATTTGATTAATATCATCCATCAAGCAGAACCAAAATGTCTTTTGACATATTACATTCTTGTACTACGCAGTAATCAACTTCTTTCTTGGTTTTATAGATTTGTATCATATTCACATTCAGTTGTGGCTATCCAAGTGAAAGAATTGTAGCCTACTTGTCTCTTTTCATCCAGAAGCTCTCTCATCTTTGTCACCTCTCTGTTCCTTTTTATTTCTTCTCTGTCATTTGAGTTGCAGTAACTCAAATATCAGACAGTATCCACATTCTCACAGATCATGAACAATAATGTAAAAATTATCGACCAAGGTCTTATTATACCCTATTTCAAACTGGTAGGGTTGTCTACCCTGGTGATGGAGTTCTGAGATGGAGTGTGGGCATAAAGGTCACTAGCTACAGTGGATACAGTGAGCTACTGTGGCACACTAGCGATAAAGTGCCTACACTTTCAAAGAGATTAAAGCTGTTTTGTGTGAAAGTTATGCCCAAAGGATTTTGGAACTTGTGATCTGTACATTCATTAGCCTGTTTAAAGTTTAAAAAGGCTGCTCTGAAATCATGCCTCCTATTTTATTATGTTGGCCCATGACATCAGAGGCAGAGGTTGGTGGTATGACAGTAGAGGTTGAATCTTCCCACTAATATCCCATTTCATTTTGTTGCCATGTGACAGATGGTAGCAGAGGGGCATTATGACAAAATCGCATCTGACATGGGAGTGCATATGAATCATAGAATAGAATCACAGAATATCCTGAGTTGGAAGGGACCCATAAAGATCATCAAGCCCGATTCATCTAGACCAAGGAGACTTAAGCACAGGCTTAAAGTAAGCATATTCTTAAGTGTCTTCCTGAACAGGCCCTCTGTGGGATCTGTCGTTTGCTTCAAAAATGGAAAATTTTCTGGCACGTGTGGATTTTTGCCATGATTCATTTTTAATGCCCTGAGATCCTACGAGTTCAGAAACCAAATATGGCTCTAGCTGAAATGCTGCCCTATGGAAAAAGAGCTCCAAATATGCAAGAAAACTCAACTCCTGGAAGTCTGAAAAAAATCAAACCCAAGCCAACCAAAGCTCCTAATGTTTATGGAGACCAAACAGTGGATGTTCATACAGTGACGTGGTGGGTTGTATGTTTCAGCTGTGACAGTAGCGATGTGGAAGACGAAATGCATTCCAGATGGCCATGCACAGCTCTCACGTGACAAAATGAAGAGCATCTCTATCAGCTCATCTGTGCAAATTTTGCACTAGGTGGGTCCCAAGAATGCTTTCACAGGAACATACAGCACACCATATGCAAGTTTGTCAGGACCTATGGAACCACTGTAAAACTGAAGGTGGCAGGTTCCTGGATCACATCATTACTGGTGACAAAATGTGGCGTCATGATTAGGAGCCAGAGTCAAAATTGCAGTCCCTGGAGTGCTGACATGTGAATTCCCCATCAAAGAAAAAGTACAAGATGAAGCCTCAGCAGGTAAAGTGATCTTTTGTGGTAGAGACTTATCCTTCTGGATTTCCTGGAACCCAGACAAACCATCAACTCTGACGACTACATTGTGACACTGACTAAGCTGAAGGCTTGAACTTCTAGAGTCAGGACAGAGAAGAAGAAGACAACCTTTCTCCTGCAACATAATAATGCCAGGCCCCATACCAGTTTGAAGACTATGGAGACATTGCCAGTCTTGGCTGGGCTGTCCTACCACACCCACCATTTAGTTTGGATTTGGCATCTTCTGACTTCCATCTGTTTGGGCCAATGAAAGATGCACTGTGTGGGCAACATTTTCCTAGCAATGACACTGTCAAAGCAGCTGTGAGACAGTAGGTCACTGCCACTGGTGCAGATTTTTATGAGTGCGGCATGTGAGCTCTTGTTCAACACTGGCAAAAATGCATAGCTACTGGTGGTGACTATGTTTAAAAAATAGTGCTTTGTAGATGAGAATTTGCTCTATCAAATAGTGTTATTGTGCTGTTTGTTGTGGTTTCCATGGAAATAAAAAAGGAGGCATTAATTTCAGAGTGACCTACATAGTAAATTTCCTGCATAGATGTCTTTAGGTTTCTTTCCCAAAACTGTTTTTTCTTTATTAGGAATGGGGGTGATTTTCAACAGAATAAAATGGAGACAAAAACAGCACTCAATATCAACTTCTTGTACCTTACTGTTAAATTAATGTTTAAAATACACACTCAGAAGGAAAAGGAAACCCCCTAGCCCTATTCCTATTTTTCCTGAGGAACAGAGAATGTTAGGGAACTTCATTAATGGTTTTAAAGACTGGAATGAGTTGCATGTTGTAAGCAAGTAGTCATCAGTTTCTCTTAGCAGTGAAAGACATTGGCTTATTAGAGGTAGGCAAGCTGGCTGTGCTGTGTAGCATAGCTAAGAGGTGCTTGAAGCTATTGTCAAGTCCTAATTTCCTGGTAAGTATCATTTTAAAAAAGAGATGTACCTTTGAAGGAACAGAAAGCAGTGGCTCTAGCAATAGAGGAGATCTTGCTCCAAGGCTGAATGAAGGGTGCTTCTGCTAGTCTGCATGAAGGCAGGGACTTTTTCATGCACGCTGCTTAGTAATGCCTAAGATGTTGGTTTTTTGTGTTTTGGTTTTTTTTTCCACAAGAGTTTCTTCACTGAAATTTCAATTAAATCAACAGGAAATGGATTCTGGTTACTTAAAAACTCATAGTTAGCATATTGCATTGCTGCTGTTTAAACGTCAAATGAGAAGCAAAACAGGCATGTTTTCATACAATTTTCTATGAGGGAACTGAAAAGAAACACAGAAGTGTGATCATCTACACAATTTTAAAAGGTAATAGTTTCTCAGGCATCACCTACTTCAGGGTCTGCAGGCAGCGAGATCAAACATAGCAACAGCAGTTGAAGATTTAGGAGAAAACCTAGCCTATAGAGACCCTAATAAAATTTTTGTTTGAATTTCTAACTGCACCAAAAATCAAAAATGAGGATTAGTGAAGTACAAGTAATTCATTCTTTTCCCTTGTATTTTTCATATTGCAGAATTTGAAGGTAATCTGAATTTTAGAATTCTCTGGAATTTATTACTTCTTTCCCTCCCCGCTCGCAACTATTTTAATTTCTTCAAGAAGAACATAACATTGTATCCAGATTTACATGTGCCCTGCAAGTTGTGTGTAAAACTATGAAACTGCTGCTAGCTTTCTTTGGGTTGTACATCCTCTTTACTCCCGGACACTCAACAGTAACTTCAGTTCTCCCAAGATTTCTCTTTATTGCAGCGCACCCCGGTACTCCTCTTCAAGCCTGAGCCCAATTCTAGACTGTAAGGGATAATATGCTAATGTCACATCTCTGATCTAACCACTGCTGCTTGGAAAAGCTGAAGAGATGAGGCTGATAAAGTGATAGGTAAAGATGCAAGTTGTTTAGAAGCAAGTATTTTGGACACCTACCCATGCGACCTACTGTATGGTACCTGCTTTAGCGGGGGGGTGGACATGATGATCTCTTGAGGTCCCTTCCAACCCTCGCGATTCTGTGATTTTAGTGTGAAAGTTCAGCTTTGTAAAAAGGGGACATACTCATGCTCCTGGGTTGACTCTGTCCCTTTAATAGGGTGGCTTGGTCTCCCACTCAGCACTGGCAAAATGCCTGACTATTTTCATTTAAACTTTGGCCAGCTGAACAGGAGTGATGGACCATAAACGATCTTGAGGCAAGATAGAAACACTTACAAGTGGATAGACTATTTAATTACAGTTTTCCTTGTTTTCCCATTCTGTGTAACCTACTGGACATGTTTTCTATGCTGACAGCTCATTCAATCCACAATTTGCCCTTTGAACACCTTTGATGGTAAGAGACTTAAAAGTTATTTCCTTTGTACTTTTAGAGGATTACACTGATAGATTCTATAGGTGCAACTGCTTGATGGAGTTGGAGACAGTATTTAGGAAGGATAGTTAAATTTGAGATATTACTGGTTACCATTAATAGTGATATTTCAAATTGCTGTATATTAAAGACTTTTTTATAAATTATTTTTAGTGGAGTACAGTTTTCTCTAGAAATAGGTTGAATGACTGACTTAAATACTGCAATATTCACTTTATTAGTGTATGTTGTCTTAATAGAATGCTGTCTTTACAGACAATACTGCACACAGTCTGTTACAATAATGTACATTAATGATATGTTCATGTACTGAATTTCACTCTTAAGCCATTGCTTTTTATAAGAAGTTGTTGATCCTGATTCTCCAGCTGTAGGTAATATATTTGTATTCTAAATCACTCGGATCTATTTATTCCTAACAATTAAGAATTTCTAGAAATTAGTTATATTTTATATTTTCTATAATATCTCTGCTATTTTAATATAAACAGATTAATAGCAAAATTTATTGAAAGCAACATAAACTAATAGCAATTTCTTTTGCCCTACTTTGTTGTATGTTCAAGTGAAAGTTAAAGATAGAAATGATATTTTTAAGAAAGAAAAGTGGGCACAGTGTTCTACCCATAAATCCTTTCTAATAAAACACATTCTAATATAATGGGAGATCCAGTTGGGATTGCTCTGGCTGCTACACTTAAACTACCTACATGATTATTTTTTATAACTGCTGTTTATAAGTTGCCTCTAGAATTGTGCTTCCCATAAATGTGTATTCTGTCTGTAAATATGTGTATTTATTAATGAAGTGTTCACAGATTTTTTTTTTTTCTTTTAACAGGAAGGAAAAGTTATCTAGTTTGGGATAAATGTCATTATGAGGAAGAAACATTCTTTCTTTTGCTTTTTACTTCTGGCTGTGGCAACAAACCAGATAGCAGATGGACAAAGCAAACAGAAAGGAAAAAAGTCTCATTTTGCTTTGCAAAGTGATGAAGGTAAAACAGTTTTCTTAAATATCTGGGTTGACCACATTGCGTATTGCCTCATGTTTAAGAATAAATATGAATCTATTTATAAATGTAATTTATTTTGATTATTGAGAATCAAAAATACTGTGTTGTATCCTGCATTTTCTTGGCCAGGCATTACAATTTGACCTATTATTTCCTTTGACACACGTTCCTCTTTTAAGCAATAAGACGCCTATTTTTCATTTCGAAATTAAATGTGGAAAATTTGTACTTTGTATACAAAACCAATCAGAATTCTGAACCAATCCCATTAAGAACTTAATTTAAACGTGTTTCTCTGTAGATTGTCTTTAATAATACTGATACGAATTAAAGCAAATAAAATTTCATTACTTGACTTTAGTAGAATTTGTTGGTATTTACAATGAAATTTCTCCTCAGAACATTACTGAAAAGACAGGAATTTTGGGGGGAAATGGGATTATTGCAGAGAGTCTGTAATGCAGGTGTGCCCATCACTCATAGATTTAACTTCCTTGTTCCACTGCAGGTGATTTGTGTCTCATTGATATAGTCTTTATCATGGACAGTTCAGAAAGTGCCAAAAATCAGTTGTTTGATTTACAGAAGGATTTTGTTTTAAGCTTAACTGACAACATTTTCCAGATGAAGCCAGTTAAATCTCAGAAGTACAATGTCAAACTAGCAGGCATGCAGTTCAGCAGCACAGTCAGAATTGAGCATCCTTTCAAAGCATGGAAAAATGCGCAGAATTTTAAAGAGAAAATCAAGGCTCTGGTCTACATCGGCCAAGGGACCTACTCCTATTATGCAATTTCCAATGCCACTCAGCTGTTTAAAACCGAAGGTCGTGAGAGAAGTATAAAAGTGGCTTTTTTGATGACTGATGGTGTAGATCATCCAAACAGCCCTAATGTCCAGGGTATAGCCACTGCAGCCAGGAACCTTGGAATACACTTTTTTACCATTGGCCTTTCTAAGAAAAATGTTAAGGAAGAAAAATTGCGCTTGATATCTGGTGATTCATCTTCTAAACACGTCTTATGCCTGGATGACCAGAACCTGGCAGTTGATGTAGCATTGGAATTGGTAAGTAATGCTGATGTTACATGGTCCCACATCTATCCATGTCAAATTTCCTTTAACTTTGGCAGGTTTGTCCTGAAGGCAGCACAGAGATTTGCAGTGAAATACAAAAGATACTTCTAAAACATTTCTCCTGTTACAAATATATGTCTTATCCCTGTGAATTTATGCATTTACAAAAAAAAAAAACCTCATCCCAGAGATCTCAGGGAATGGTGCTGTTGGAAGGAGTATTTTTGTAGTTCGTGTCTCTGTGTTAAACCAAGAATCAGGACTGAGGTGGCTTCTTCCTTCCAGCCACTCTCCAAGGAGTTGTGTGCTTGAATGATGATAGCACAGCGATGAAGGGACAGAGTATTTCCCACCTCAAGCTGTGTGTCTCTGAGCATACAGTAAAACTTCAACAGGTTACTGGTGCTGCCATGCATAACATTGATAAAACATCCAGACCTTCCCCTGTGTATTATACTAGTAAAAGCTTCCATAGTAAGGCCGTTCCTCAGTCTTTTCATATTCCCCTTCTTAGCTTTGGTTCTTAATATTGTCTCTTTAGCTGTCTGTTTGCTTTCTGGCCACTGTAGGTCATGTGGAGCAGCCCCCTACTCGTACTGGAGAATCATTTCTATGACTAGTATCATAGACTAGTTCTTACCAGTGATGACAGATGAAGGTGTTCACATTCTTTATCATTTACCTTGGGAATTCTGTAAACTAGAGAGGGAAAACAGTCAAATTAGTACACTGTTAAATGAATTATATACAGAAATAATATTTTTCTTTTCTTTACAGGAAGCCTTATTTCGGAAGCAAGTAGGTTTTTTTTGAGTTTTACTCTTTTACTTTTACTCTTACTCTTGACTGTTATTAATACTAGATGGTATCTTTTCCTCCTGATGTCTGTTTCTCCTGTAAAGCAATAATGTTGCAGAATGGATCACCCTTCCTTTCCTGACTATAGTTTCTCCCACCCTGTTCCTGATAAATCTGTAACTTCCATTCGGTAGTATTGGTAGTAAGGCATAAAGAACTTTTCCTTCTGAAGTGCAATAAGAACACTACAACACATGAAAGTTCATTAGTTGTCTCACTAGAAAACAATAGCAATGTCAGAATTGTCCAAAAATATGAAATTTCACAGTACTTTTCACTATGTATATGCAACTTTAAATATTTGTAGCTAAAGCAGTAACTGATTTTTTTGTGTTATAAATGAAGTTTGGAATTCAAACAACTGATTTTTGGCTGGGCTATACCATCAATTGTAAAGGAAATATTTATTGATATATCATGTATTTTATGTTTTCTAATGTGTCACTAGGCAAAAGCAGAGTTTTTGCTTAAGAAATTTGAAATAATAAATTTGAAAATGTTCTGTTTTAATTGTTCTGCTTTAATGTTTCTATTAACCTTTTAGTGTATGCGGAGGATGTGTGTCTGTGAAATGGGAATAAAAGGAGACAAAGGTGATCCAGTAAGTATGCATTCACTTGAAAAACCTTGAGAATTTGCTTTTTAATCGTGATCAATGTTGCACTGTATTATAATTGGTTAATGTGTTTATGCACAGATAATGTCTTGATTTATATACGGTAAAACAGAAGTGAGGTATCATAGTATGTCACTGACATCTCTGGAAAGGCTGCTGTCATTTTAAGAGCTCAAACAAAAAATCTACCTATGATCACATACTGTCTTGGAAATATCTTTATATTACTAGGTAAACATCATGGTTAAATAGGTGCATGATTTTGAATCTCAAATCAAAAAGTTATCCTTGAAACTTGTAACAAGGAAGCAGATGTCTGTTAGACAAAGATTTACTTCCACCAGGAAGTGATGGCTTATGTGAAGAAAGGTCTAAAACTCTGCCTCTGCCACTCTCTTTTCTCTTGTAACACTTCAGAACATAACAGCTTCTTGGCCCTAGCAAAGAACAGTGTGTAACCTCTGAACTCTTTTGTATCTTTAACAGCTCTCCCAGAGACAGACAAGGTACATACGAAGGTTTTTGCCTTTCTCCCTAGACACTGAGCAACTGATCAAACATATGATCCTCAGAGCTCCATTTTTCTAGGGCCACTTCTCTTTAATGTTTTCATAAATGACTTGGATGTAGGACTAGAAGGTGTTCTGAGCAAATCTGAAAATGCTGCTAACTTGGGAGGAGCTGCTGACTCTGTCAAGGGTGGGGAGACCTTGCAGAGAGATCCAGACTAATTAGAGAGCTGGGCAATCACCAGCCACCCAAAGACTAACAAGAGCAAGTGCCAGATTCTGTACCTGGAATGGGGTAGTCCTTGCTACACATACAGACTAGGGGATGAGACACTGGAGAACAGCCCCAGAGAAAGGGATATGGGGGTCTTAGTTGACAGTAAGTTGAATGTGAGCCAGCAATGTGCCCTGGCAACCAAAAGGGCCAACCATACCCTGGGGGGCATCAGGTCCAGCACTGCTACAGGGTGAGGAAAGTGATTGTCCTGCTCTGCGCTGCACGGTGGCCTCACCTCAAGTACTTTGTCAGGTTTGGGGCACCAAAGTAAGTATGAGAAGGACATAAGACTACTAGAGACTGTCAAAAGGAGGGATACAAAGATGGCGAAGGGTTTAGAGAGAAAGACATATGAGAAGTGATTGAGTTCATTTGGTTTGCTCAGTCCACAGCAGAGTAGCTGGGGGGCCTCATGGTGGCTGCAGCTCCTCAACAGGGAGCAGAGGGGCAGCACTGAGCTCTGCTCTCTGGTGACAGCGTCAGAGCCCGAGGGAATGGCACGGAGCTGTGTCAGGGGAGGGGCAGGCGGGGGTTAGGGAAAAGAGGCTGCACCAGAAGGCAGTGGGCATGGTCCAAAGCACCAGAGTTCAAGAAGCATTTGGACAACGCTCTCAGGCATAGAGTTGAATTTTTTGGTGGTCCTTTGTGGAGCCAGGAGTTGGACTAGATGATTGTTATGGATTCCTTCCAACCTGGATATTCTATGATTCTAAATGTGTAGCAGGTTATGACAGCAGCACCTTTCATCCAGTCTCTTGACTTTGAATAATGCCCTGCCCCTTGCTTCCAGCTGCAAGTTTCAGATCCTGGAATTTTAGGCTGTTTTATCCAAAGTGATTAGATGTAACCTATAATATAATACACTTTTTATATACAAATACACATATAAATCAGTGTGTGTGTATATATATATATATATATATATATATATATATATACCCCACACACATTCACCAAGTTTGCTATTCCTCATCTTCACAATTCTCCCAGCCAGTCTAAGGATGTAGTAATTTTTAATTTTGGAGCTGAATATTGCCACTAAGATGTCCCATGCATAGCTTTTTTTAAATGAAGACAGCAGATAGCTATGGTACCTCTGTAAAAAAAAAAAAAAAAAAAAAAAAAAAAAAAAAAGGAAGGAGAGACTGTGTTATATTTTCTGTGATTCCTTGCTGATTAGATTTTGAAATGCTGTATTTTGCTAAAGTTCAAGGTAGAAAGTGTATTTGTCATTGAACATTGCAAAAAAAAAAAAAAAAGCACAGATATATTATAATACCATCTATTTATTTATTTATGCTAAGTGAAAGTTGTGTCATGCGTGCCATGCCCGCATCAGTGTGGATTTATACCTCAGCTTATTCCAGAATGGTTTTGCCAGCAGCAAATCTGTAGTCTCCAAGCAACTGGAAATTTTACCCTTACCATTGTAATAACGATTTCGTGCTTTGTTTCAGGGCAAAGCTGGATACAAAGGGGAAAGAGGCGAGCCAGGACCAAAAGGAAACAAGGTTAAGAGAGTTTTTAACAAATTTAGGCACACTTCTATCTATTTTTGTCCAAGCTGTAGAGGTGAAAATAACAAGGAAGAGTTAGAGTAAAATGTGGTTTAAAAACTGACTTTTGCTATGAGACATTTATAGTTAGCATCTTTAATAGTCAGAAAGAAGAATTCAAAACTGAACTTCTACCAAGTTAAAACTGCTCATCATTCAATTATTCCTCTAACAGCAGAGATCTCTGGATCTGCCTGAAGGCTCTTTAAGCTCTACAGATCTTTCTAACAACATTCAAATCTCTTCTGTGGAGCAGCTTGCTCTGGTGATTGAGGTTTCTGTCATTTAATAACAGTAGTTGAGTTTTCTGTATTAATTTTTGAGAACTGTGTGTTCATAATTGTGAGTGGAAGCGCTGATGTTTCTAAATAGGAAAGGCAATTCTTAATCCTTGAATAGTGTTCTAGGTTTTAGTGTAATAGTAAGAAATAATAGAACAATACCTATTTCAATTATGTTCCTTTGCTTCCAATAGGGTGACTCTCAAAAGGGAGATCATGGAGAAAAAGGTGAAGAGGTGTGTGAGTATTACAGAGCTAACTCGTATTTGTTTTTTTTCAGATTATCTTCCAGATCCTAAGGATATCCATGTTTATTTCCACTGAATTGAAAATATGTTTCCCATTTTTTTTCACACATCCTATTTATGTAATTATTTAGAGCACCTAAGCTAAGCTCTGGCTTAAAGAAGCATTTGTACTGAGATGAACACATTAGAAATTGCTTCATTCTACTCATGTGCTTAAGTGTAGAGTTGGGGTGCTGCTGACAAAACAAACTTTTGAGGCTACTTGATTTTGCATTGACCTGCATTGTACTTTTGAGAAGACAGACTTGAAGATGTCATCTCTAACAACGTCTAAGTAGTTCTACAACGGCTTCTGATATCTGGTATTTCTCAGCTTGAATTCTTGTTCATTCCAAGTAGAAAGATTAACGTTACTCCACAGATACATCAGTTCAGTTTAAAAACCTTGTTTAAATGTAGTGTGTATCTGCTAAGAGTCAGGCAATCTGATTGACGTATTTACAGCCAACGTCATGAGGACATAATACACGTTTCTAAATTTGCAGATAATTACGAGTTAAGTGATTCTTGAGAAATATTTTATTTTCATGAATAGTTAAACTTAAACATAATTATTTGCTGGTTTTTTCCTGGGTAAATTAACAGAGTGTTATGCCTTTGCAATTTCTTTTATGATCCTCCCCTCCTCTTTTTTTGTTTGTTTTCAAACAGGGAACTCCTGGTTATAAGGGTGAAAAGGTAAGATTTTTATAGAATGGATGAACTGTAAAAATAGATTGTCAGTTATTGATGATGTATATGAAAGAATGGAAAGAATAGATTGTCTTGCCTTTTTGTCATGAGAGCTCCCAGCGCAATTCCTAAAAGTAAAGTAAAAATTTATGTAATTTATGTAAATTGGCAGGCTGGTTTGTTGGAATAAAACCCAAAAAAGTACAAGATTAAAAATATAATCCAAATATTTTTTAAAAATGCCAAAGATCAGTGACGAAGCTGCTAGAAAGAAGAAAGGTGGGAGTTGAATTATAGGTTAAATAGAAAGAATTTCAAATTATTTGTTGCAAACAAGTAGATTTGTAATTAATTTGCTTTTAAAAAACTTACCATAAGTAAGCTGACTTAAGCTAACTATTACTTGACAGAGTTAATGCTTGCCCAAAACAAATCTCAATGTAGGCTCTTCAAAAAGAAAAAAAAACTATATTATTCAGGAACTTGTCAGATTCTAGAGCTGAAATTGACTAACTTGGCCATCGTAGCCAGTAGAGAAACAGATATGATCCGATTTTGACCAGTAATTCTTCGTTGCATATATATAATCTCATACTTATTACTCAGGAAAATAGTGAACATCACAGTAATGAGATTGGAATATAGAGAGAAACAGGATCTTTGGAGGCAGCACAGCAAAGTGGAAAAATACAGCAAAACTTGTTAAATATTAAATATATTATCCTCTTACTATTTAGGTTGGAAATTTTGTAGGTGTTTTCAGAGAGAAAATAAAGGCATCCTGAGTAGAGCACACCATATCTTCTACAGATCAGGCCTAATGACACAACTCTCAGGTCTTCAAAATCTGCTAGGCTTCTTGTGCTATTGCACTGCTTGCGCAGTCTTAAATGCATCTATGTTATCAAGGCATCTTTTTAGATCTTAAACTGTTGATTTCTTATAAAGGGTGAAAGAGGAGAATGTGGATCCCCCGGAGTAAAAGGGGAAAGAGTAAGTACAATTTTTATTTAAACTGTTGCACACTGAAAAACACATGACATATTCATAAAATAGCTTGTAAAGATTACTGTAAAAATTGAACTGCTTATAATTCTCTGGTATTAGATATATATTTGCAGTAAAAATACTGTTCATAGAAACCAAACACCCGGTTCACCATATTCTTTTTTCCATTTTGCAGAAGAAATGTAATTGTATACTTAAATTAAAGGCTATCCTAACTGCTGCCAGGAGCTGTTTACAAAAGACTGTCATGTTGTAACAGGGTTAATCAGATTTTTTTTAATATACATTTTTGCTCAAACATATAGTTATATTACAGTGGAAACAGATTCTTATACAACCGGAACAGCTTTAAGAAGACATTCACTAGCCCATCTGCACTGATATGTATTCACACCTCTATCCATTCCTCTTCTTTTAATTTGAAGTGTAAAATTTGTACAGTTGAATATGATTTTTGTCTGGATTTTATAATCTGAAAGATGAAAAGACAATGCAGTCCTGGTAGAGATAATCATGTACGTTGAGTTCATATAAACAGGCTTGTGCAAGTGCTACAAACCACTGATTTATGGTTAAATACCAGCTAGACTACAGGTGATCATTCAGTCAAAATGTTTCTTCTGTTTTAACATCCACATTATGCCTATTTTTGCCAAAGATGAAATTGAAATGTTTGTGGTTCCAGTCATCTGCTCTGTAATGATGAATTACAGGTAGAAATAAGGAAATATTTAAAGCAGAAGTATTTGTCACAAATTAAAAAAAAATTAATAAAGAATGAAAGATCATGTGTGTCTTTTAAGAAGCTGGAGTTCAAAATGGCAGCGAGTCAGAAAAGTCTGAAATATCATTAAAGAATTTGGAAGAGTTGCATCTCTCTGAGGAATAAAAAAAGGTCATTACTTCTTGGCTTCTTTATCCAGGCAATATGTGAGAAATAGCATGATGTTATGTGAAATGTCTACTAAGATCAAAGAAAACTGTCCAGAAGCTGGCATAGAACATAATCAAACCAGCCAAATAGATGTAGAGACTATATGCCAGTGTTGCTGGCAGTGTTCTTGATTCATTTCTGTTGAGGACAGCGATGAAAAGAAATTTGACATCTGTAGAGGATCAGGGATTATGATGTATTTAGTGAATATAAATTTCCACTTCCATAATTCCCAGCTTCACATTCCAAATGGTTAATTATTATTATTATTTTTTTTTAATGAAAGTAATCTCTGCTAGACAAAATCATCAGAAACAGAGCAGATAAGGCAAAGAATAACTTCAATATTGTGAGTTGGATTTTTGGACGGCAGTGATGGGTATTGAAGCATAATTGGCAGTATTGTCTGATTTGAAAAAATTCCATTCCCTATCACCACCCCCAGCTTTCTAATCTCACTAGTGAGACTGACTCCAGTAGAGGTTTTGTTGCTGTCAATCTGAGTTTCTTTAAAAGCTAATCAAACTTGAAATGCAGAAAGTTTTTCTTCAGCTTTGAAATCAAAGTTGACTCCAATCATATGTTTGTGTTCCAACAAAAGTAACTATCATCGCATCAAAATATTGTTGTTTGTGCCCTCCCTTTCTTCTGTAGCTTTGTAAAAGGAACTAGAACTGAGTGGGGCAGTCTGCTCTCTGGCAGCTGGCCACCAGCCTAGAAGCTAATGCCTAGGTGGAGAGAATTGTTAGAACTTCTAAATCTGTGTGTGACAATAGTAGAGGGTGTGTGGCTGCATAATTGTCACTGCTAAATTTGTCAGGGCTATAGGAGGTTCAAAATGTGACATATGCTGACTGGTGACTGAAGAAGAAACAGTGAAACAGAAAGATTTGTGAGCAATCTGCAGTAGCAGTTTCCAATAAGGAAATAATAGCTAGCAGAATAATAAAATATGCCATCTTAAAATGATTTTTTGCAAACTATTCGTGTGAATCTACCTTCCCACAGTTTGAGCTACTGAGACTATGTTAGCCGAAGTTATTATTGTATTAACACCATAATGTTTTTTAAGAATTCTGTATCTAATATATTGGCTTGAAATTGAATTTCAAGACCTATGGCAAAGAACAACTAGTTAACCAAATAGCCGTGATGTTAAGTAGCCATCCACAATGCTTGTTCTATAAGAGAAGTATTTTAGCCATATATTGAAAATGGAACTAACAGTTACTGAGTACAGAAGAAAAACAGCAGTACTGTGAAGAGTGAAGAGACTTCCTACAAAATGCTTCAACAGACATACGCTGTAGTTTGCTTTGAAGTCGGTAATTGCAATTTCTTAATCTGATAATTGAAATTTATGTTTCCTTAGGGTTTGGAAGGTCCTTTTGGCCCTAGGGGACCTCGGGGACCTCAGGTAAGAGAAGTAAAAGTTACCAGATAGAAAGAAAAACATTATTTTCTGTAAGTTTTAAACCTGTCAGCTCATGGAAAGCAACACATTTGGTGCCTGAGGCACCAAAGCAGCAGAGTCTGGAAAATTTGTCTTTTAAAAATAATTTTCAAAGTAAAAAATCTTGGCTGCTAGTGCTTAAATCTTCTCAGAGGTGTGTGGTACATTTGGGCTTTCCACCCACAGAGCTCTCTTCTTGACCTTAGTGTAAAATCATGCTCAGTCATACCCAACATGTATCTTACAGTGCACGTGTCTTGGAAATCTGAACATGGTCCTCCTCAAATATAAGCGATCCAGAGTGACAGAGGGTTGCTGGAGACATTTAAATCTGACATGATTAATTAAAAACATGGGAAAAGAATCAGAGAAAATTTCAGTCTTATTAGGAGCAGGTTGTTACCACTCTCAGATCAGTGATCATTTATTTGTTTGCTGTGCAGGAGTCCAAGTCTTCCTCTTCGCTCTTTGCAGTTACTGAAACGAGTTACTGCTGTGTTTGTGTTTATAACTGGTCTAATTTCCTTAGAAAAAATTAGTACTCAACACATAAAAATACTTGCTTTTTGGAGTAGAGGTCTCAAGCAGTTATGCCAGTCTCCCATTATATCCATAAGTCATGTGGAATGACGACTGCCAGCACTTGTCCATTCACTTCTCTACTGAATCTGCTTCTGGGCTACATGAAAGAAACAAAATGTGGACGTAATAGGGTAATGGAAATTTATTCCATGATATTGAGTTCTGGACATTTAGTCCTAAATGTCATTTTTAATATTTTTAAATGATGTCCTTTTGTTTAACAGCAGATATGAAGTAGTGTCACAGATATATTAACTTATTATGTTATGCTACAGTAATTCTGTTTCTGTCTGGTAAGCAGTGAGATGCAATCTGTGCCCTAAACAATAACACTTAGTTGTTCCTGTTTATTAAGACACAGAAACACATGGGGTCTAAGAGAGTTCTGGCCAGTCTTGCAAGGAATTACTGAGGCAAATCAGATCACCAGCATTTCCCTACGTAAATTCAATTCTTCATGAAGTATATGTTCAGGTTTGCAGTCTTTGTAAAATACCAGCTGCTGTTGCAAATCAAGCCATCTCTAAATTCTTGTGCAACCACATAACTTGGTTATTTTAAGGCAAAATCACATTTAAATAAATAACAATTTCCTTTTCATATATAGAATCGCTACAATTTCTCCTAGTTTTGAGCTTACTGTTACATAGCGTCATATGCACAATGGTCTTACAATCAATTTAGGTTTGAAAATACAAAAAAAAAAGCATCCAAAGCAAATGCATGTAGCCCTATACAAGAATACTACTCAATGTCTACAAGTATTCATTACAATTTTGAGCTATGAGAACCAAGGAACTACATACAATCTGCTCAACGACTAAGAGGAAGATAACATGCATTGAGCTTGAGAATGATTTAGCCTAACTTAGAATTTCTATTTTATATTATATTCTTTATCACCCCTCCTTGATCACATTTTGATTTTACTTCTGAGATATTTGTCCCTCTCACATCATGATCATAATTTTTTGCTTTGGAAGAATGACTTATTAAAATGTGATTTTTCAAGGTCTCTGGAAATGCTTTTCAAGTACTAAGAGATTGTAAAGAAATATTTTGTTTCTTTATACGACATCAAGATACTAACAGAATAGAGATTGCTTCTCTTAAACAAAACTGCAAGATTCCTTTTAGTACTCATTTAAAATGTATAAACCAAGGAATCAGGCCATATAACTGTGAGTTTGTGCACATTACAGCACCCGAAACATCACTGTACTCTAATGAGACAGTTTATAAGGCTATGATTTAAGCACAATTGTATTTTGGAACTTGCTTTTTCCTAGCTGTTTTGCTGGCCTTGAAGTGGCCTGCTCATATGTCATTGCTCCTAAAGAGCCACTAACGATCTCATTGCATGAGGGGACACAACATTTATAGTAATGTCAGGGAATTAAATTTAATCTCAGCTCATCAGTTGAGAGAGAGATTTAGAGGAAGTGATTTCTAACAAACAGAGCTAAAGTGTGGGGAGGTGGTGGCTTATTTTATTTGCTTGGCAGAGGAAATAACGTGAAAATTATTCAGATTTGAAGTCAGGAGCAGGAGAAGAAAGAAAAGCATTGGATAAAAAAGATGAAATGTGTAGGGAGTAGTAAAATATCTTTTCTGCCTGCATTGCTTATTGAATATTAAGAATATCGTAACAGTACATTGGGCACTTCACAGGATGTGAGGCAGAAGTTGCTTGTCCTTCAGAGCTTAGCATTTTGCTACATTTTCCTGTATGCATTTCAGGCCAAATTCAAAAGAAACACTACATGCACCTTCAAAGAAAACTCATTCTATTCTTTGACTTTTGTGTAGGGTGTCAGTGGACCTCCAGGTGAGCCAGGCCTGAAAGGCATTCAAGGAAGCAAGGTAAGATGTGGCTTTATATGTGTAGATGTTATATAATGTGAGAGGATACAGGAAGTCTGTGTGGAATCTTAACACTGTACTATCCTTTTTTTTCAGTATTTTTTTTTGTGGTGTTCCTTGTACAGCAGTAGTATCACAGAATCATAGAATACTTTGGGACCCTTAAGATCATCTAGTTCCAACCCCCCGCTATAGGCAGGGATACTTCCCACTAGACCAGGTTGCTCAAAGCCCCATCCAGCCTGGCCTTGAGTGCTTCCAGGGAATGGGCATTCACAGCCTCACTGAGCAACATGTTCCAGTGTCTCACCACCCTCACAGTAAAGCATTCATTCCTAATATCTAGTCTAAATCTACCCTCTTCCAGTTTAAAACCATTTCCCCTCATCCTATTGCTACCTGCCCTTATAAAAAGTTCCTCCCCAACTTTTCTGTAGGCCCCCTTCAGGTACTGGAAGGCTGCTGTGAGGTCTCCTTGGAGCCTTCTCTTCTCCAGGCTGAAGAGCCCCAGCTCTCTCAGCCTGTCCTTGTAGGGGAGGTGCTTCAGCCCTCAGATCATCTTTGTGACCTTTCTCTGGACCTGCTCTAACAACTCCTTTTCTTTCTTGTGTTGGGGGGTCCAGAAATGGATGCAGTATTCCAGGTGAGGTCCCACAGGAGCAGAGTAGAGGGGCAGAATCGCCTCCCTCAACCTGCTGGTCACGCTTCTCTTGATGCAACCCAGGATATAGTTGGTCTTCTGGGCTGCAGGTGCACATTGCCAGCTCGTGTTGAATCTCTCATCAATCAGCGCTCCCAGATCCTTCATCTGAGGGCTGCTCTCAAGCCATTCTCTGCCCAACCTGTATCTGTGCTTGCCCCAATATACATCATAATATACATCATCTACTTGATGCACAGTAGTGTCATCATGGTATGTAGGTTTTGGGACCTACAGCTTGTGCTTCACCTGGGTTCCCAAGCCCAGCCATCAAGGCAAGGAGCGTTGGTTTAAAAAATTTAATTGATTTTAGTTCATGATTATAAAATCTGGAGAATGAGCTTTTAAAATCATTTTTTATCTTTCTTATATACTGGCAAAAACTCTGGACAACTTTAAAATTAGTAGGTGTGTAAGGTTAGTTGCACTGAAAATAGATCATTTGGAGATACAGACTACAGCTTGCGAAGCAAAAACAATTGGATATCTGATTAATGTACACAGTCTTCTGATTTGCAAATCTTTGGCAAATTGCTTTTATATAATTAAATACGGTTGTCTTGCTCATGGGACACCTATTAACAACATTCAGTACAGAAAGATCTTGTATTTATCAGTTAGAAAATATAGAGTCTAATGACAAATTTTACCACAGGCAACTAAATTCACATAGAGCAATTTGACAAAGATGCAACATTCATATTTTGTTTCTTAGGCAACAAATTAATTTGGAGATCCACAGAAATAAACTTAGATGTGGGAAATATTTATGGTAAAAGGACTGGAATACTGGCATCCATCATGATTTTCCTCTCCTGACAAGTGCTTTTTCATACTTCTTGTTTCTTCATCTTTTCCTAATCAAGCATTTTGTAAAAATTTGGTACAGAATATTTCAGAAGTGAGGAAAGAAAGAAGACAGTGGATCTGAAAGAAGCTATTCATGCATGTGGTGGAAAAGTCATGCTTCTCTTTAATTTAGCAGAGCAAATGACAGTAATTTTTTAATCTGTCATTTCACAGGATGAAATCCAGGATAGTATACTACTTGAATCCAGGATAGTATACTACTAGAAACCTTAGTTGTATACTAAATTGTATTTGTTGTATGCTATTTGTTGTCCTGACAATCTCTTCATACGCTTACCTGTCTGTAAAATACATGCAGCTCACTCTCTGTAATTCATCTACATGAGTGCAGTATTCATGGTCTTCTGCTTCACTTTTGCTGCAGATTTTCAGTATGAAAAAGAAAGTTTCCTTGCTTGTCAGCTTCCAACTCAGCAACCTTCTGGCTAATGTTTATAGCCAAGGGTTTTCCGGGCTCAGACATCTATGAAAATAAAAACACTGTCAGATAAGTCTAATTAATACGCAGGTAATTATACTTAAAGCTAAAGAACATCAAAAAAAAAAAAAAACAACCATAGGTATGTTTAGTTTCTCTCTTATCCATACCTAGTGCCAAAGCCAGCTTTTGGCATTTCGGAGCTTATTTGAGATGAGTGGAAAAATTTTTTAATGATCAGTGCAGATAATCAGTAGTTGTTTATTGCTTAATAAACACCCATTCAGCTAGTAAAGGTCAAGGTCTTTTTTGGTTCAGACATAGTGATCTTTCCAATATTTTTTGTCCTTACAGAAAGATTAGTCAGTTGCTCTTTTAAAATTAGTTTTTATGACACATAGTACAATATATCTGAGAAGTAGCTGTTATTTATAATTGCCCTGGGTAAAAGAAATAAGGATATTCTTAGTGTACTTCCTTGTACCCGTGGCCTTTCCAGGCTAATACTCTCTGCTTATTGAGCTGAACTGGTGACTTCACTCTGATTTAACAGAGCTGAAGGCAGTTCAGTATGACATAATGCAGAACACCACTACTGAACATTTATATTCATTGTTGGTGGGCCATGTTGAGGTTTGAAAGGGGAGATTCAGTTCCTTACAACATAAACTCCAGATCGAGCTCAGCCTACAGATGTTTTGCGTCTCATTTGTGAAGTCTACAGTTCATTCATATATCTGCGTAGTCCAGTCCACCCCCAGCCTCCTTATGCAGTGCCATACCCCTTCCCCTGCTTTGCAGTGCCTGGTGGCAGACACAGCTGGAGGTAGTGTTGTCTATGTGCTGCCCAGATGCTGCTGGCGCTGGCAGCCACCAGCAGGAGAGGATTGATGATATTCCATCTTTAACTGGTCTGCTTTAATTAGACATGTCTGAAGCAACATCATATGGGATCCAGAACCATTGTCCAAGAAATTACTTGAAGGAAGTTTTATCCTTATTTCTTCTGTTATTCACTTGCATTTTTTCATTCTCTCTTAATGTGCTGGCTAATCTTATCAGCACACAATTCTTACTGGTTACACAATCTGATACTGCTTTATCATATTGTCAGTGATCAGTTGAATAGATCTCCGAATCCCACTTCTTGGACTGACCAGCTTCCATGTAGACACCTAAGTTTAGGAGTTTTCCTTTTGCACTTCAAAACCAGTCCTTCTCTTTAATAACTTCTTTACTATAAAATCAAATAATGTCATCTTACTTTTGCCTTCTTTTCAAGGTCATGTAGGAATATACTGAAGAGCATTTATCCTGACAGAATGCAGCTCAGAGTGGCATTAACTAAAAACTCTTGTTGCTACTAAGCAAATTTTTAAAAAGCTTGCTCTATTTGCATTTCTGCAAAGTTATTACACGTCAAACATATCTAAATAGTTCTATTACCAAATCAACTTTTTCCATAAAGATGCTAAATTGTTTAAAATGACAAATTTAAACTCAATTTCTCTAAAAATAATAATACATTAATTCATCTTTTACTTATGTCATGTTAGTATTAATCTCCCTGACTAAATGTATTTCTATTTAACCAGATGTTGGACTTTCATGTTAGCAGGAAACCTACCACTCAGCATAAAACATTATAATTTTAAAATAAAATAGAGAGGACATTTTGCTCATTGTTAGGAGCTGGGAACTGACCAATTTCACTTTCTGTCTCCTGTCTTCTGAAACAATCATCATGGTCCTGTTCCCCAGGCATGTCCTGAGAAAATGACCAGGATTATTCTATTTGCTTTCTGGTTTACTAACTTTTTGTTTTCTGTTGGCAATGTTTCACTAGAAAGATGTTAAATTGTTAGAGCCAAAATCTATCCTGTCTTGTCCCTCATACTAATTTAAAATACCAGGAAAAAATACCATTCACAGCTGTACTTAACATATCTTCTTAGAAGATTCATGAAGGTCATTCACTTCAAGGCATACTTCAGCTTCATCAGCTGCAACATATTATCATAGAATCATCGAATGGCCTGGGTTGAAAAGGACCATAATGATCATCTAGCTACAATCCCCCTGCTGTGTGCAGGGTCACCAACCACTAGACCAGGCTGCCCAAAGCCACATCCAGCCTGGCCTTGAATGCCTCCAGGGATGGGGCATCCGCAATTATTATCTTCATTGTAACAATAAATAAAAACATACACCAAAGCATACTATATACCTCATCTAGGTATAGAACATGTGAAGAAGATTACAAGAGACCTAGAGGGAAAAAAAACCTTTTGTAGTTCTTTCAAATTTAAAGTACAAATTAATTAATTAAAATTGTAGAACTTCAGTTTATAACGCTCCATCTATTGTAAAGACATTTGACTCTTGGTCAAACTGTAGCTTGCAGGAGTAAGAAACTCAGATTTTGTGTTCCCCAGCCTACAATATGTTTTTGCTGGATGATGCAAAACTGTTATTTCTAAAAAAAAAAAAAAAAAAAAAAAAAAAAAAAAAAAAAAAAAAAAAAAAACACAAAACCCTACTATCTCACTTAAGGAAGGATTAAAAGATTAAAAGTTCTAGAAACAGAAATAAAGTCAGCAATGAGGAAAGCCATGCTTGGATCTGCTCTAGTAATGTCCTGTGTTCTTACCTGGATTGACAGCAGTTGGTTAGATGGCTTGTTAATAGATGGTATCTTGATTAAATCAATAGTATTTGCTTTCGCTAGGTGTGCTTCTCAAAGATCACATTGAGCTTATTACAGGAAGGCACAGGCTTTCATAAAGAGACATAGGAGGTAAAATTAGTGTTCTCTGCTGATTGAAACAAAACATCTACTTGCTCTGTGAATATCATGTACTCTGCTGTAAGCAGCAATGCCCAGAAACATCCAAACAGAATCTTGTCTCTCTTCCAACATTTCTTGTACCCTGTTTTCTGTGATTTAGGTACTTACGTTCTATGTAGCTCTTAACTGCATTGACTAATACAGGAAAATAGCATCCTAACAAGCTACTGCATTTAATTTTTTTTTATTTATTTATTACTGTTTATACCATGTGGTTATATTCTTACTAGAAGACACCTGTGTCTTTCAAAAGCAATAAAAAAGGTTATAGGAAAAAATGTAAATATTCTAACATGGAAGATTTCATGCATCTTGGTTTCCTCTCTAAAAAAAAAACAGAATCACCATATTTTTCTAGAAAATGAAGGAGTTCTAACAATGAATTTAATGCCATTAAATTAATAAATTGTTTTAATGTCGTATTTTGCTCCAGCAGAACTGTCTGTTCTAAGCTTTTGCTGCTTTTTGTAAAATGAAAGTACCTCATTGGGATCAGCAATGTAAGATGTACAGATACACTTTTGAGTAGTATTCTTGGTGTTACATAAATGAATTTGCAAAATGCGTATGCCTGTTATCAAGTTTTTCATTAATTTACTCAAAAATAATTGTTTAATTTTTAATGTAAAAATGCATATCTATACAATAGCACGAGTAAGGTTCCATAACTGTTTGTATTCAAAGCAATTGTGAAAATCAGTGAGGGACTGAATACTCAAAAAAAAAAAAAAAAAATCAGAGGACAATTCACAAACAGAATGATTTGGTTACACATTATAAAATTGGGGCATAAAATCAGGAAGTGGACATAACTTGTGTGGCTGAGGTAGCCAATTACAAGGAGTTCTTATGGCTGTCATTTCAGAAATAACGTTAGGGTTGCTTGCTTAAACTTTTAGACTAGCTACTTAAAAAAAAACAAAAAAAAACAAAACAAAAAAAAAAAAAAACCAAACATATTTCCAGGAACTGTGAGATATTCCTTACTGGAAAGACTGGGAGCAACACATTCTTTAAAAGCCACTGTTAAAGTGAAAGCCTCTCTGGAAAATTTCATATGCATAGTAAGATACTCAATTACCATCTAACGTGAGAGCTGATGTGTATTCAAACTTTTGAGGAATGAAGTAGTTAAGTTTGAGCATGGATATTCAATCATTTGTTTCCCTGAAAACATCTTGGGGTAATATTTTTATGAAAAATCCATTATTGCATTTTTCCCTGAAAATGTGTCCCAGAATAAACTGTTCCTGTTCCTTCTCTCATGATTTGCAGATTCTTTCCTTACTTATCTGGCAAGTTACATCCTTCCCAGGAGACAGAAAAATGCAGTTTCCTGGTAAAGTAGCATAGTTCCCATGTAGCACAACTGGCTTAGAAATGTAAAATATCAGTAATATCTATTAAATATCTGCATCTTCTTACATTGCTGCTGCTACTGTTTGCTTTGGAAGGAAAATCATTAAATTTGAATGCTTATTTTTCACTTCAGTGCAATTGTTGTAGCTCAATCATTATAGTATTAAGGACTCTGAAATACAGTCTTTCTGTTCCTTGCAGTGTGTACTTGCTGTTTTAAAAGTAAAGAAGTTGTTTATAGCAGCACTAATCTTAACAAACTCTTTGCTGAGGGTTAGACTGTTAATTATATTCCCAAAATGGTCTAGTTCTAATAAGTTAAAATGTTGAGCTCAGATCAAGTGGAATTTTCCTTCCTGTTGCTCTAGTTGATATTGAATGCAGCCTGAAGAAAAATCCCAGTAGAGAAGGAAATTAGAATTTAAGTAGTGCTCAACAAAAAAAAGTAATTACGAGGAGGCTATTTTGGAAAGCAGATTTTTACCTCTGAGTGTCAGTAATATGACTGACAGCAATTTATTGTTTTAATAAATTTCATATTAACTGTAGCACCATGACTGCAGAAGATGAAAGCCAGTCTTATTAGTAATTCATATTATTTATAATGTGAAGTTTGAAATACACTGTCTTTAAAACAGATAGAAATAGTTTTAAGTTTCTGACTTTGCTTCCTGATTGAGAAAGGTTATTTTTTTTTCCAGTAATCTTCAGGCATTGTCCTTTATCAAGGAGTAAAAAATTTAACAAAATCAAAATTGTCATACTACTGTAGATTCTATTTATTCTATTATCTACTTATAATGTCTGCACCAATGCCTATGAAGAAAGCTGCTGTGAAGCTGGTTAAAGGACACCAGTTACTGAAGAGAGAAGTGTATATTGTTTTTATCGTGATCATAAATGAGCGTTTGGAAAAATATTAACTTCACTCAGACTCCCATTAAGACAGCACGTGTATTAGCATAGCTCTAACATGTGGGTGAAGTTGAGAAGGAACAAATGATTTGTAATTGGAAGCATTCCTCAGAGTTATTGTCTTTGGAAAGTTCTGTCAGAAGCTGTCATAAATAGATATTAAATACTTTCCAAACAGAACAAAGGGACGTGGTTTATTGTTTCAGCTGAGAGAGGAGCCTGTATTTACCAAATGCCGTTTTTCAGAATGGAACAAGTTCCTCCATGATTTCAGGTTTAGCTTTGATGAAAGGAGCCAACATACTTAGCCTGGCCATGGCTGCCAACCCAGATCTCTGTGAGTGCATGTGTGAGAGAGATGGGGAGAAAGCACAGGAGGGAAGCACCATGGCAAAACATGAATATGCAGCTGTGCCCATGGGAAAAAACAAGCACCAAGCTCAGCAGCAGCTACAGCTGGCTTATGCATGCGTGTGCGTGCACCATTCCTAGCAGTAGCAGGGTGAGAGGGCATCTCTTGTGGACATGATCCCTGGCAGAGCCTACAGCTGCTCAGGCTGGAGGCCACAGCTGGGATCCCATTCCAGCAGTTGTCAGTCAGCTCATCCTGTCAGCATGTGGGTTTAGTGGGAGGAATGGTAATCACACTAGCATGTTTTAGGAAAGTCTTGCAGAATACTAAAAGGAGGAGTGGGAGATACTCTCGATGGGAATGGATAAAGGAGGAGAAAGAAGACAAGGCAATTGCTGTGCCACTTTCTGGACTTCCTTATCCCTACAAAGAAACCAACTTGCTCAAAGCCCGTTGAATCAAAATGCACTGACTTCAGTAGTCTCCTGATGAAGACTTAGAAAGTGGGGAGACAGCAGTAATCAACTATTTATGTTTTGTCAGTTTTCCAATCTGCCAGATCCCCTAGGGACGCTTTTGCCCTGGAAGCAGGGTGCACCACGGGGCAGTGGGTGTGCCCTGCTACAGCACTGAGACAGCTGGTACTGTTCTGCACTTCTAAAAACTGTTGCACATTCAGAATCTGAACTTCCATTAATACTTGAGCGATTGTGACCTGTCTACGGTAATGAAATTCAGTAGATGAAATTACTCCAGTTGGAAATGAGAAGGAAGTTTCTAAGTCAGTATAACCCTTCTGAAAATGTTGCTTTTTGTGTATATTATTTTCTAAAGAAATAGTATAGAGAATTTCCCTAAAATTCAGCTAACTGTTCACTTAAAGGACAGCAGTGCTTAAAATAGAGTTCGTAAAGAAAATTAAAGTCAAGACCAGTACTAGCTTAAGTTGTGTTATTCTTGGCCTTCTCTAACTTCCCTGCTGATGGGAAACAATAAAAATTGGTTTTGATCAGCTGTATTTAGAAGGACATCATGTTCAATTCCAAATTAATTCCGTGGGGGAACTGGATGTCCAGAAGATGGGCCTTTTGAGGAGAAAAAATAAAGCAGCTATGTACAAAACAGGCTAACTGTACCCTGGGATGCATCAGGCCCAGCAGTGCCAGCTGGGTGAGCTTGTCCTGCTCTGCTCTGCTGTGGCCTCACCTTGAGCACCACATGCAGTTTTGGGCACCGCGATATAAAAAGGACATAAAACTGTTGGAGGGCATCAAAGGAGGGATACAAAGGTGGTGAAGGGTCTAGAGAGAAAGGCATATGAGAAGTGCTTGAGTTCACTTGGTTTGTTCAGTGCGGAGCTCTGCTCTCTGTGCCAGCGACAGGGCCCGAGGGAACAGCATGGAGCTGTGTCAGGGCAGGGGCAGGTGGGGGTTAGGGAAAGGGTCTGCGCCAGAGGGCTGTGGGCATAGAACAGGCTGCCCAGGCAGTGGTCACATCACCAAGCTGCCGGAGTTCAAGAAGCATTTGGACAACGCTCTCAGGCATTGAGTTTGGATTCTGGGTGGTCCTGTGTGAAGCCTGGAGTTAGACTCAATGGTCCTTGTGGGTCTCTTTCAACTCAGGTTATTCTCTGATTCTATTATTCTAATTTTTGTTATATCAATAAAGAAATGCATCATTTTTGATAATCTCTATGCATACTGAGTTGGGACTCTGGTCCAAAGCCTTCATGAAAATAAATACAATTATTTAATTGTAAACTGTATCGAGGAATACTCTAAACTTTGTTGCTATGTCCTCTATTTTGGCAAGAGTTACATGCACAGAATGCACATTGAAGCTGTATGGATGTTGATAAAACCCTATTAGTTTCTCAACTCTGCTGAGTTACATATGCTTTCTGTTGTACCAGCTTTCTCTGATTTTTATCTGCCTTATGAGAATTATCTTTCTGATGCTGTATTATCTTACTGAATTATGAAAATGTGCTCTTTTTGAATAAGCATTAAATTTCTTAGCTATTCTTCGAATTATTGTATTGTTCTGTAATTATCCCAAACTATCCTATTTATAAGGAATTCTAAGTTGTCTTTGAATTTGCAGATCTTCATTGTATGAACCTTCTAGAAATAAAGTGAAAATGCATTTGATGCATGTTATTCGTAAGATGAGATCAAATTATGTTGGAATTCTTTGTGCCTATAACATTGTAGATTGCATTTGTTTTCACTAACTATAGTACTTGAATTTCCAGCTAAGCCTTAATCTTTGAAGAAATTGTTAGTACTGAGCATTTAGTATTCCTGCAGACCAGAAATAGTATGTGTTTAAACACACAAGTAGGCCCAGTGAGATCATGCTCAAGGTCCCTTGTTGTACCAGGGTCCTGGAGCAAATGAATGTTGGGATATCATAGTAGTTTTACTGGCATTTCTAAATAGAGCCATGTGGAGCCTGTTCACAACAGTGGTTGTAATCTGTGTGAAGTGCATGGAAGGAGAATGTTTATTTGTGATCAACTAATTGAATTTGTTCTACTTTGGAGAACTTTTAAGTACTTTAAGTTGCAACTGATTGGAAATTGTTACTACCTTCGCTACACAAAGTTTTAATCTGAGAATTACTTAGGTTAAATTGGATCTTAATAACATTCCGAAACAGTGATTTCAGAATGTATCCACCATTGCGTCAGGACTAGCATTTGTAGCACCAGTCTGGCAGGTACTCCAGTCAGTGAAGCTCAGACCTTCAAAGGGTTGTATCTGCCTGGCTCCTGCTTATACATCCAAGTGTCAGTTTTGAGAGGATCTGATGTTTGTTTTCTGTAGAAGATATGATGGATTTGTTAGAAACTTATTAAACCTACAAGAGCATTAGAAGCTCCTTCAAAGATAGCACTAAGAACAACAGTTATGATATGCAGTCAAAAAAAATGTTAGTCCTATGTTTAGAACATAAAGGTGGCTTGATTTCCAAATGAACATCTCTTTGGAAAGAAAAGGAGCAAAGGAAGCAAGTACCGTATTATTGAATAAAGTCAGAACCAAAGTCACGATTGGGAACAAATATATTTCAAATGGCTTTTTAACATCATTATCTACTCCAGCAACTTTTATCGCCAGGATGCTGATCTTGCTATTAGCCTGAAATTTCTGCTCTAAAACTGATTTTTTTTTCAACTTAAAATGCATATTTCTATAGCCCTAAACAATGAAGTGGACAGGTACTGTGGGGGAATTTGATTATGAAAAGAGACTATTGCATTAATAGTCTCCTTCCATGTTTTTTCCTCTAGGGTGAACAAGGTCCTATAGGTCCCTATGGTCCTCCAGGAGTCCCTGGCATTGGACAGCCAGGACCCAAGGTAAGTCTCAATTATACACACATCTGTTAAAGTGTTAACAATGTACAAACATTTTTTGGGTGAAAGTTCTCACTTACTGTTTTATGAAACACAAATTCTTTTAATCTAATTATAAAACGTGTATAATATTGACAGGCTTGCATGTTTACATAGGATTGAGGTAATTGGCTTGCCTTTTGCTCAATCCTAAGTTTTCGTTATGATTGTGCTGAAATATGTCAGACATAATGCCATTTAAATGAGGGTTGAATATGTGAGATCAGAGTCAAGCACTAATGAGTAAGCATATTTCAAGGCATAGAAATACATCTCAGTCATTGAAATACACAATCAAGTGACAGATTTGTCTTACTACATCTTCACTAGTGAACCAATATTCTTCTACTCTTTGCTGCTGGCATGAGGGCTGAAATACAATCTTGGATTCCAAGTGTTAACTGAAATGTATTTTCAAATGCTTCTAATTTATCTTTTATATTTGTTTTACTTCAAGAGATTATATGTGTTTGATTTCAGACCTTTCTGATGACATGATTAAGTCATCTATATATGTTTTTCTTTTCAGAAGCATCAAATTGAACTAAAACTGAACTTTCTAATTATTTTTCACAAGGGTTCTCAAGGTATAGAAGGTCAAATCGGACCTCCAGGACCTCCTGGAATTGGTGAGCCAGGAATAATAGTAAGTCATTGATACATCTATTGGAAGTGAAAATAAATAAGCCTTAGTGAGCTTATTTGATCAGCAGCAGCTGCTGTACTGATTCCATACACCCCTCCGCATAACCTAGAGCAAGAAGTGTATTTTTGGCTGTGCCAGCCCAATATTGCAACAGTAATTGTGTGTGGGTTACCAGAGTAGGAGAATTAAGTCATGTCCAAATGAGTTTTGGTGAAATAAAAAATTACTTGGTCCCCGTGAGCAAGATTACAGTTTTCAGTTTGCAGACAGATATGGAATTGTATGTTAATAGGTGTACTCCTACTTGTCTGAGATAAGAATATCTTTAAAAATAGTCTAAAATATGACTGTAAGAAGGTGAAAATCCTGGAGCTGAGATATTCCACAGCTTTTATCAGTAACATGATTTGCATAAAATACAAAGCTCCAAAATGATATGCTTTTACTTTTATCTTTAACTCCCAAGTTAGAGTAAGCTACCTTTAGCAAGCTTTGTGTAGCTCTGAGAAACAGTTCTCTTTTTCTTATAGCCTCCTTGTAAGGTATTTTGAGTTTTTATCAAAGGATTGCACTCTTTCTTTCATTGTTAAGAAGTGCTTGCTGGAGGGTTTTTTTTTCCTGCTGGTCGGAGTATAAAATGTATAGTTCTCTTATTCCGTTAAAAATCACAAAAAGATTGTTAATTAAGAAGCCACAAATGTAGATATCTGTTAGAATTCATTCTAATATTAGTTTTGAATTTCCCCTAGTGATAGTGAAAGACTTTTTTCCCACAAAAAAAAAAAATGAAGGGACATTTTAATTTAACCAAGATAATCCTTAAAAACTCTTCAGTACTTTTAATAATAAAAAGCTGGGTTTTGTGGTAGAACATAAATTACTACAAAAAGAAAAGAACAATTAGTATTTCTTTAAACCAAAATTGGCATTCTCTGGTTATGTATGTTAAGCCAGTCGTTTTGCATGGAAAAAAAAATTATGTTCAAATTAGTGATTGTCATTATTTCAGGTACATGAAATTATAGGGAATAAATTTCACAGCAGTAAATATCATTACTGTAATTTATTCCACAGTTTCATTTGGGTTTTAAAGATACTTTAATTAATGTTTAATGTCTTTAAACATTAATTATGTCGTTCAGACCATTTCAGCATTAGCTTCTTCTAATCTAAATCCTCCAATTATGGTTTACTATGATTTGTTTTAATTGCCTGGACTCAGCCAGCTGTTGTGAAAGTGTTGCTAGCTGTCAGTGTTGTAGGAGTTGCTAGGAGCTATATTAGCAAGTTAGAGAAAATGTCAGTAAGAAATGAAATGCTGATGTCATCTA
Organism: Numida meleagris; assembly: GCF_002078875.1. NCBI lineage: Eukaryota > Metazoa > Chordata > Aves > Galliformes > Numididae > Numida > Numida meleagris. The sequence continues at coordinate 24,481,489 of NC_034410.1, read as the reverse complement.
ATTTTTTTCTTTTCTTTTCTTACAGGGTCCACGTGGCCCTGATGGTCTGCCTGGTGAGAAAGGTGTTCCAGGAGAGGGTATTCAAGGCCAAAAGGTAGTTTTCTGGAAATTATTTTTTTAAAACATCGTGGGACAAATTTGCTGTAAAGTCTAAGCTATTTAAGAGCATTGGTTATTCCAGTGGTAGATCTTGGTCTTCTGAATCACTGTGCTCTCTGAATATCCCTCCTAGTTCAAAACTCTATCAAGATAATTACAAAAGATCTGCACAGTTCCTCTCAATTAAAGAAGTGTTTGTCTTATTTACTTGTTTAATAAGATATATTATTTTTGTTTGCATTAACGAGTAAGTTGTCTTCTAAAAACTATCTGTGTTCTTTATTAGAAGAAAACATTCAGGAACTGTTTTCTTTCTGTCATAGCATTTTGGGAAGATAAAAAATGTGTTATAGGAGTCTCTGTGGACAGTTACCTCATTAGGGGCATTTGTCAGTACATGTAAACATTCTGTTTTAAAAAATAAATAGAAACAAGAAAAGATTTATGGTTAAATTATGTCTGTACTTCTCATCAGAATGCCTCTGAGTGACTTCAGGATTCTCTAGAGCCTTGAACTACTAAATAAAGCAGATTTTTCTTCCTTTCATGGAAACGATCTTAGCCATTTCTTTGCACTGGAAGGTTCTGAACTGCTCTATCTACTTACAAAATGAACTTATTTTCACATTCTCAAAATGTACCTTCCCATTTCCTAGTGTTTTATTTTCTCCTTTTGAAGCTCTGTGTTCAACAACACAATGAATGCAGAGGAAGTTGTGAACTATAATTGAATTGCTTTTCTGTGCAACTAATAATTCCATTGACTGTTGTTTTTGTTTATTTGCAAAGGAATACTTTTTTCCTCATTATCCACATTGTGTTGGTCAGTTTGTCTTGGATGACCTTTATAAATTCCTTAATAGAGTTACAAAACTTTTACATGTTTCTAGGGTGAAAAAGGCTCTGAAGGCAAAGTTGGTCCAGTGGGACCGCCAGGTCAACCAATAAAAGGTGACAAGGTGAGACACAGGATATTTTCCTAATCATATTTATAGTTAGTTATATATGCAGTAAATTAATGATGAATTATTTACAAAACTACACAACAGTTGTGTGAATCTCAGGAATCTGTGCAAATCCTGGAATCTCAGGAACTTCTTTATACTATTTGATGTGGTTTCATACACTGTGCTTATCTGTACGAATAAATGAGTCTCAATGTTAACTGCAAGTACCAAGCACTGTATTCTGTGCAGTAGGGAGTATGAGGGAAGAAAAGGACTTTTCTACATAAATTTATTTCCAAAATATTGTATAAAATGTCTTCTGAATATTTTTAAAATATTAAACACTCTTTCAGTCATATAGTCTAATGGACCTGAGACTGGCAAAGAAACACTACAGCTTCTGAAATCTGTTAGTTTTTTGGTGCCCAGGCTCACAAAGAGGGATCTAGAGTAATTTTAATTTCCTTGACCTGAGGAGATTCCATCCTGTATATTGCGCACACCTGGAGGATGACTGATGAAAAATGCCCAAATGTCACGTAGATCAGATGCAGTGACCCAGATCTGCCTTCTCATGGTTTAGTGCTGTAGCCCTACTACTACTCCCCATTTCTTTCCTTCTATCTCAATATCTCCTGCTCTACTCACTATCCCACACTTAGGTTCAGTGAGGGGAGAGGATGGCAGTTCTGTCTGGAGTTAGTCAGCACAGAGTGCTTCTCAGATGTGGGGAGTTTGATTTAAACTTATTCATTTTGCTGTCCCATCAAATGAGTCTCTAAGATCTTCAGGATAACCCAAGCACTGTGGAATGGTCTGATTTGACCTATCTGTGAGTCACGATCAGTGAGCACCTCCCCGACCATCTTGCTCAAGGCCTTTGTTACAGAAAGGTTGGTTGCATGTGCAAGAGCAAGCTGTCTAATTCCCATGCCCATGTAGTAAAAATGCAGTGATGACCAGGGTAGAATGTGTTTGGAACCATTTCAGTAATTAAGATTTTCTGGTGTAAGTGAAACTAATTATTGTTTTCTGGGGACTGGTGTCACACATCCTGGATATCTTTGTGAGTCTGTGCCACTCCCAGTACCCATACCCTCCCAATACCTCCCCACCATAATTCCTCTATTCCCTCCTTAAGTACTGTACAAAATTTCTATAATACCACTTCACAACGATTTTTAAAAAATATTCACTAACTCCTCTGTTTACAGTCACAAGCTTTTCTTCTGAGTGTTGTGCAATAAACTGTATATTTCAATGCAAGAAAATCCTTAAAATCAATCCGTCTGCAAATATAAGCTACAGATCCTTCTAGCCTTCATTGTCTATTATAAATAAGGTAGTGTTTGAAGGAAGTCATACTTTTATTTGATCATTTGCTATAAGCAGACTTTAAGACATTCAAAATTCTCATTTAACTCAAATAGAAGCAGCACAATTCAAGATAATACAGCTTGGGGGACTACTACTCTGTTTAATTTAAGCATGTTAATCAGCTAACATGGTTTACTGCAATTTAGCTTTCTGAAATACTTTTTGTATAGGGCGAACGAGGCCAGGTAGGACCACCGGGCCCAGCAGGACCACCAGGAGTAGGTAATCCAGGAAGCCAGGTAAGTTTGAGTCAGGGACAGGCAGATGCTGAGCAGCAGATATGCTGGAGATAGCTAGCATGAGCTGAATCATGTATTTGTCTGTTTCATTCTTAAGTCAGAGGAAACTTATAAACAGCCTAGATGTATTGTGCGACCTGTCCTGCATTTCATCTAGTCTTTTCAAAGAGAGCCAGCCATGACTGAACACAGAACTGCCCCTGAAGTCCACCAATTCTGAATTTCAAGCTCTGCTGAAGCTTGAACACAGCCTTGAATAGGTAGATGCAGAATAACAGAAACGTCCAAAAAGATCTTTTGCTTTGTTTTTGGTTTTTATTTTGTTTTGTTTTTAGGAAAGAATATTAAAGTTCATGCTTACAACATTCTATACCAGTGAATCAGGTCTTACATGCAGATACTGAGACACTTCCCATTTGCTTTCTCCCTAAACAGTAATTCTAGTCATTACACTTGGATAAGGCTGTAAAATGCACAGAAAAATGACAGTGATGAAATAATATAATTGTAAGCTGAAAGATAGACTCATGGTTAATTTCAAATATAGAAGAAAATAATGCATTTTTGTTTTATAGGGTATACAGGGTCCACAAGGAAATCCTGGGGCAAAAGGATCTAAAGGTCTTAGTTTTCCAGGTCCAAAGGTAATGGTTAAGACATTATTTAAAAATGTGTGTCCTTCAGCCTACCATGGTGACCATGAGAGAGAACCAAAACAAAAGGTAGAAACACTAGGAGAGAGAAAAGAGCTAAAATATATTGAGTAGGCAACACTGCACCATAGCAAGAAGTAGAAAGAGAACAGGAAAGTAGGGTAAAGAATTACTGCTGCCTAAGTCCAGGCCTCTAGCAATATGATGTCAGGTAAGAACTGGGTGAGAGGAAAAAGGGAATTTGGCGAAGTATTCAGGAGATCAACTGGAATGAACTGATAAATTGTAAAGAGGATGTATGCTTTGTAATCACCTTGATTTACAAAAGGACCACAGTAGTCACTCCAGCTAAAGCAGAGAGAAGTACAGTTGTGTTGGTCTGGACATCACTTTGGCACATAAGTAGCAGTCACAGCAACAGTGTTTAATAGTAAGGTAGGGAAAAATAGGTAGTTCTTAAACATGTTAAACATGAAAACATTTTCCTTACTGTGAAAACCAATCCAAAAAACTTAACTGGAAAATTAAATTCCTGTTTCTTTGGAAAGAACTAGTTTTAGAACGACCGGAAGGAAGAATCGCAAGGGCAAAACTTTTCTCTTAAACGGAAGTTATGTTTTTTCTTTATTTGGAATTATTTTTCAGTGAAAGAAGAGTCTTTGATATATCAGTATAAAATAGAAAATACAATGTACTTAAATTAATTAGAACAAGAAGAGGGAAGTTGGAATTATTTACTTATGCTTTTTCCACACTGCAGGGCTGAATAAAATAGATGCAGTCCTTCAAGTTGCTGGAGTTTTGACAGAAAAGAACATTCCAGTCAAAAATGTCTTGGCTGAAAATTTGACCATCTCTATATGTAAAGAAGTTATTTAAATAATACAAGTAATGAATGAAGTTAGATTGTACTCCTTGTCAAACAGAAGTGTTTTTTGTTATTAGGGTCAACCAGGTGAACGTGGACAAAAAGGAGAACCAGGACTCCCAGCAGTTGGAATACGAGGGCTAAAAGTGAGCCTGTTTTTAACTGTTTCTTACAGTGTCTTCTGATTTTTTTTCCCAGGTTACTCATGAACAAAGTAGAAGATTTTTTTTCTATAAATTAACTATGATCAAAAATATGAGATATAGATATTCCTGTAACTCCATATTTTTACTCTTTAAAATCAAAATATTCTTCTAATGTTCTCACACTCCTAAAACCATTACTGCAGCCATAATGGAAAGAGTTCGTTCCCATCTTTTCTAAGCTAGAGAGATATCTCTATGGCCTGTTAGAAAGACTGCCACTACCTCTATTGCTCTAAAATGACTGGAAAGAAAAGCAGCCCTATTTGACAGTGGTGCTGATACTGCTTATATATTAGAAGAGATGGTAAGCGTTTACCACCAGATTTGACATCAGCTGCCATTTTAAAAGCTGTATACCAGGACCTTGCCATTTCAAATAGGAATTCCCCCAAAACTGGGTAAAATGACATGGATATTTTGAGCTTGGTGATTTTTTTCATGGAAGAAGCACTTGTTCCTATAGATATTTTCAACTCTTTGTAGCAAGGCCTATCTTAGAAGCAATGTCTAGAGCAGTTTATACAACAAGTGAGGTAGTCTTCAATCCCCACCTTCATTTATGGAACAAACCACTCTGTGAGCATCATCCAACTCATGCAATGCAATATATTCAGATAAACCAAAGACTATAATGTAGATTCACAAGAAAAGTGATTAGTTTGGACTGGTTTTTTAGACTGAGAAATCCTTCAGTCCCAAATGTTTGACTGCAAGAAAATTGCATTTTTATGATGTTAACATTGTGCACAGAATAACAGTCTTTTCATCCATATTTTTACTTGCTGAATAAATGTAAATTTATTTAATACAAAACTAAAGTTTAAGAAGTAGGTGGAAGGCTTTAGGAGAAATTCAAAGTACTTATCTTTTGGATATATGGAATATTTAACTTACTGGGAATAACCACCTTTGCCTGAGTAAAAATATTGTATCTAATGAATTAACATTCTAACTCACTGTTAGAACTGTTTTACAGAATAAAATAATTTACTGATGTATGCAGATACAATTATTTATTCTTCTCTAAGGGAGATAAAGGCCTACCAGGAGACCGAGGAGAGAGAGGAGTTCACGGAAACCCTGGGAATCCAGGGAAAAAGGTAAGAAAATGTTTTTTCCTGCATATAAAAGCCTTTGACAAAAGAACAACAAACTCAGCCTTCATTACTTTACAGATATTCAGTGACAAGCAGTTCATCCTGGGGGGTGGCATGTGCCAGTAGATTTGTCAGGGAAAAGGGAGTGTGATAGTTCAGATGTTTCCAACAAATTTTGTTAACAGCGACTGCCATCTCAATATGCAGCTGTTTTATCTGTCCTGCCTTCTGTGGGCTGCTGACTTCCATTAATTTTCACAGTCTTCACAACAGATAGCTTGTGTCTTACAGTTTGTTCAGATTTTTCCTGACGCAAAGAAGTCAGGCTAAATTGATGTAATCTACGGTATCTAGAAGAGTTGTGAGCTGTGGCTGAAGTCTTTCAGCATGGTACCTAAACTGCCATAAACAGCACAAACCCAAGCTCCTTGTTTCCAAGCAAAATTCAGAGATTTTAAGAGAATCTCAGGTGTGTTACAAGAAAGCTTAATAAATTCAAAATGATGGAAAGAAGTTTAGAGGACAGCAAAGCAGAGTGATCTATATAGTCAATTTAGCGCAAGTTAAATGGAGGTTTTTAATTTTACTTCATCTAAAGAGAATGAGCTGCTGAGTGAGCAAAACTCATTGCTTTGGCTAGCTGTTGAATGGCTGCTGACAGTCCAGGGACCTTCAAATTCTGCTGCTGTGCAGCTTTGTAGGAGGGTAGCACCCGACCAAAGTATTGAACTGATGAACATGATTCAGGGTAAGCAAATCAACGTTTTTTTGACTGTAAATCTTTAATCAGAAAGTATCTGAATAGCTGTAATTAACACCTATTAAGGATGCAACTTCATGTTTTTTTCAGCTGCAAGGGCAGTGCAAATACCAGTTTGAAAAAATAGAGATTGAGGCATTAAACCTTCCACTGCAGATAAATATGTGGTATTTGTGTTACTTTGAAAAAAAAAAAAAATGGAAATCGCCTACTGTTAAAGTTCTTTGAAATGAACCTCATGGTGTAGCAGGAGGATACAACAGAATTGAGAGTAAAGGTTGAGTTAAAGTTACAGTTATCTTTTGTACTTGACAATGCTGATTTTTTCTTTCATATACTGTAATTATTCTGATGATCATCTTGGTATTATCACCTTCAATGTCAGAACTCATTATAACTGAATATGTTAGCACTGAGCAGCTACCTTGTGTATTCAGGACAATGCAAAGAACAGTTTGATGTCTGCAGGGAAGACTGGGCATAAAGATGTTATGGCATTTTTCTGCCGGTGGGAAGTTGTCTTGCAGAAATGGGAGCCTCAGGGATGCTAAACAACAGCAGGCTCTGAATCTGTACTACCATGTCTGTCAAGAGCTCAAATCAAAGATGAATGTTTAAACTTCATTTTAATCTCATTTTCACTTTCTGAATTACCTGAAATCATTCTAATACACTAATCTGGTTGATATTATGCAAAAAAAAAAAAAGAAAATTTTCCTAGATAATTTTCCTAAACATAATGTAATATGTGGATTATTTGTGAATTAATTAATGTTTCTGGCTAATATTTGCAGCCTAGATTAATCTTTGCTTGCAAAATTGCAAGAAATTATTGCTGCTAACTAATTGCTGCTAAAATTTAATTGTTGCTAAAAAGTTGTTTGTATCAGAATTGGTGAAAAAAGACCATTTCTAATATTTTGCAAACATTTATCATCTTCATATGAGGATATGCATGGAATGTGAATGCAGGAGGTTTGAAGTTGGGGGGTAAGAAGATAGGATATTTTTCTATCCCAGATTTTTAAATGACATTTCTGGAGAAGGTAATTTTGCAAGCTTTCTTTCTTCTATGTCCAATAATTGATTGGAACAATGAAAATAATTAAATAAACATTAACTGTCTAATCTCTCTAAGGGGGAAAAAGGAGATCAAGGTCCAAGAGGCCCTGATGGACCCCCTGGCAAAGGAGACATAGGCCAAAAGGTATGGTTAAGCATGCACACTTGAGAAGGACCTGGTTTATAATAGTTCAGATTCCAGCAATTTTTTTTCATTCATTATATCTTAAATAGCAAGTGCATTTTATGTTATGATTTAAAAGAACTTAGAGGGCAATATTCTCCTTAGCCTGAACAAGTGCAGGAAAATCAGACCGTAAATATAGATACTAAATTAATTGTATAGTGGAGATTCTCTAAAAATTTAGTACAGAATTTTCATCAAATTTAGAAGGAGATGAATTCTGGAATACTGCATCCAGGCCTGGGACACCGAACACAAGAATGACACGGAGCTGTTGGAACAGCTCCAGTGGAGACCATGAAGACAAGCAGAGGGCTGGAGCACCTATCCTATGCAAAACGGTTGAGGGAGCTGGGCTTGTTCAGCCTGGAGAAGAGAAGGCTCTGGGAAGATCTCATTATGGCCTTCCAGTGCTTAAAAGGAGCTTATAAACAGGAGGGAGACAAACTTTTTTCATGGTCTGATAGTGATAAGACAAGGGAGACAGACTTTAAGCTAAAAGGGGGGAGATTTAGATTAGATGTTAGACATAATTTTTTTTACTTGGACAGTTTTGAGGCACTGGAACAGGTAGCCCAGAAAATCTGTGGATGCCCCATTCCTGGAAGCATTCAAGGCCAGGTTGGATGGGGCCAGAGGCAGCCTGATCTGGTGGTTGGCAACCCTGCCCACAGCTTGAAACTAGATGGTCTTTAACATCCCTTACAACCTAAGTCATTCTGTGATTATCTCAGCATGCTGATATGGAAAGAGGAGAAACTAAGGTAAAGGATGTGACTAATTAGGTATCTAAATATGAAATTAAAAGCCTGGAAAGATGTATGAGTAAACAAAAGTTTTTATTTCTCATCTAGTTAAATTTAAGACATTTGGAGCAGATTCTAAAACTGAGTGGGATTTCAGATTGAGTGAGGCATCTAAATACCTTTCTAATTGTGGGCATCATCCAGCTGTGAATGAAACTTTGCTTTGATTTAAACCAAAGCTTTGCTTTCTTCAGGGTGACCCAGGAGAAAAAGGATCACAGGGACCAATTGGTTCTAAAGGAGAACAAGGCCTAGCTGGACCAAAAGTAAGCTTCTTCTTTCAGGGCAACCCTTCACTTTGCATTTCATACAAAAATCTATGGGATATATTTAAAGTACAAGTTTCTCAAGTGTACGATGCTTTGAAAAAGCAGAAAAAATTACATTGTTTGTCCTGTTTGTCCTGAATGAAATAAGAGTCATGAGGAGAGAAAGAACGGGAAAATGTGTAATTATAAACTTTATAGCTATGCTCGAGCACTGAGAAGCTAAATTAAAATTGTCAGAGTGATTCTAATAATAAACACTTTGCAAATTTTGACTTGGAAACATTAGCTTTATATAGAGAGAGTATTGTGTGTGTAGTAAGTATCACTCTGAACGGTGAGTAAATTGAAATAATGCAAGCGTTCTGGTTATTATTCTGGCTTAGTAGGTCAGACACAAAAAGTTGATTACCATTTAAAAAAATCAAGTATACCGTTAAACCAACAGTTATTTAAAACTTGAAAACTGGACCACCTTCCACAAGAGCAGCAAGTTGATTTATGTTTTTTTCCCAAATATAATCAATTTTTACTTAAAGTTTTACAGATGTTTTTATAATATAACATTTTGAAAATATATTAAAAAATTGCTACTTGTGCAGAAAATTATATTGTTTAAATGTCAGTTATACTATTTTGTAACAGGGTGAACCAGGAGAGAGAGGGCCACCTGGTATTGCTGGATCATCTATTTTGGGGCCTCCTGGACCAAAGGTGATTATCTAGTATGCATCTGCTGGAGACCAGAGACTGAAAATTTTCTAGTGCACATTTCTGTCAAAGCTGAAGGAATGTGAATTAAAGAAGTTAAAATTTCTTTTTGTAGTAACAAAGCTGAGTGCTTTTTAGAGGTCAGGAGTACTGAAAAGTACCAAAAATTAACGTAGTGTTTTGTGGCCATTTAACATGGTGTTGGACTTAGTGGGTGTTACTGCTTCTTAAAGTCAATTGTAAAAAAGGGTTTGGTCCCTACTTTGAAATTAATCACTTTCAAGTCCTCTTATTTCTCATTTTCTCATGCATTTTTTTTTCTTGGAAAGTCTAAAGGCTTCCAGAATGCAGCAGTGAGCCCCTGCAGGAATGTGTTTTTGCATGGTTCCAGGAGTTATATGCTGAACTAGAAGATTTTAGGAAGTGAATGTTTGTGCATGAATCTTTGTATGTCACTTCCAAGTCAACAACTGGACTGTATATAGTACTTTAAATGAAATGTAATATACCAGATAGTTAGAGCTACATCCCCTTCATTTTATCTATGGCAAAAATGTACTTGAACTGGATGGGACTTGTCCTTCTGAGTAAGATACGCTGATTTAGCAACAGTAGAACTAACCTTGAAGGTTTTGAAAACATTTGAATATTCACAACCTCCCCATTTTTATTTTATAAACAAAATATTGGCTGTTTTTATAATATTAACTTCAGCATTAATTGATGCTCTTCAGCTTTGGTATAGTAATCACTAATGGACATTCAATGACTCAAGACATTTCATCCCGTTTTCTTCTTCCCTAAGTATATATTTGCACCTACTCACATGCACATTTAGGTATTGTATACTCAGTGTACTTAACAGCCTGGCAACACCACATCACAGAGGGCTAGGTTGTGGTTTGAACTTGTTTGTGTACAGATGAGGTAGGAAAGAGAGGACAAGCTCAAGGTACAGCTGCAGTAAAAATGCAACTACTGAGAAGAAAGAAAGGAGTGTGAGGTGCTCATATCTGTTATTTTAGATTAAAATCATAATAATTTGCAAAACATTATGTCAAGAAAATATAAGTGATGTGCTGTAACATATGACTTGCATGAAGACAGGTTTCAGGACACCAGTCAGCCTTCTTGACCTAGTGTCATTTTCTTAGTTACTGTGACATTTTTGTTTAGACCAGTAAGTCATTTGTATGACATTCTTGCTAAAAAATAATAACTTTGTAGACTTTATTGCCCTTTCCACTCTAATTAGATCAGTTTGGTACAGTTCATTACACCTTCATAGCAGAATAGCCACAATAAAAATTCACTGGAGCCTGTAGCAGTTTTCGGATTATTTACTAACTTCTGTATCAGGCTTTTATGTGCAGAAACTAGTACCTCAGTGTAAGTAGTTTGAGTATTTATAAAGTATAAGTTGATTTTTAGAATATATAAAAATCTTTGCCTATTTAGCTCCATGATAATTTCTTTGTTTAAACAAACTTCTCTTGTGTTTCTGCCAACTGCTTAAAAATATAGTAGGGTGTACAGGTCTGTATTCTCTCTGCATTGTGGAAAGTACAATGTTTTACTAGTATTCATGTTCTTGGAACATCCTGGTATCTGAAGTAGTGAAGCCAGGCATAAATTTGTTCGGTGAGGAAATTGCATGTTTTTCAGTCCTGGGAGTTGTCATGGTCTGAGGTCTCTTTAGTATATCTCTAAGTATTTAATGTAATAGTAGGTCTACGTCTAACTCCTGAACAGCTGTGGTTATGTGTATTGGAAATTTATTTTAAGCTACACCCACGTTTGGGGATTAGATTTTCATTTCCCTAGACGGCTATTATGCTGTTACTAATATGGAGACAGTATGATTAGATAGCGGTTTTACATCATATTCCTCTCTCATGGTTACAGTTGCTGCATGGTTTTGATAGAACCTTTGATCTACATTCCCTAGTGAATGTTCTGAAACACTGACTTTCTCAATACTGTTAAAAATAGCAGAAGTTTCACTGAAAACCAAAATTTTCTTTTCACGATGCTTAATGTAATGTGAAAAATCTTTTGCCATAAATTAAACATCAGAAGGAGCCCAAGAGTTGGCATGAGAAAAGTGAAATCTAAGCCTCTTTGCTTTCCAGGAAAGTCACTGGCAGAGGTAAAATTACCAGCAGTTATTCTGGGTAATATCTGAAGAAAAACTCAAGTTTCTTCCTGGGTCTTTGTAAAATTCAGTCTGTAGAGTTTGCAGCTTTGAGATGCTGTGCCATTGCATCTGTAGCCTTTCTAAATGTACCCTGTCTGTACCATCACTTTTAATTTCTTTGCTGTCCTCTGTGCTGTGGCAGGAACAAGGTTATATCAGCCTTTCACCAACCTGTGCTAGCTTGCGGTAGTAGGAACTTCCTATAGAAGTATTGATTTCATATTACCTAGCTCAGCAATGATCGTGTCAGTGTCATAAAGAATGGAATACTTGTTCTTTTCTGTAAAACTTCAAATATTAATAATGAAAATAATGAACGTGTCTTTGGTTTTATTTCTCTTTGAATAGGGAGATCGAGGAGACACGGGGCCAGCAGGAGAAGATGGACCTCCTGGACATTCAATAATGGGACCAAGGGTAGGACTTTTGAGACAAATTTGGAAAGCAAAGAAACCTGAGACTTGTGCAAAGCTTTTGTGAAAATGCAGAAACTGCCTGAGCAGCATTTTTATGCCTGGTGATGTCTATGAAAGTGAAAGCTATGGGCACAAGGTTTATGTTTACATTCTTTTTTTATTTTTTTTAAGAGCATAGAAGAAACTGTCTCTACATTGCTGCTATATGAAATGACTTTAAAACGTGCCCTGGAAAGGAAAGTAGTGTCAATGAATTAAGCATGTCATCAGTGACAAGAATGGCACCTGCCTTATTGCCAGTACACCGACTCACTGTGAGTCACTGGGATTATATTATCCAGATATCACAAAACTGTGAGAAGCAGTAATCATAGGTACGCTCCTGAGCCATCTCTATTGTATTTCTCATGCAGCCATTAAAAATGAAAAAAAACAAACAAAACAACACACAAACAACTACGTAATCTGGGCTAAAGAGCTGTCTCTCACAGCAGATTTGGCAGTAGATTTATGATTTAAGTAGATTCATAGTTATGTTACTCATGGCAAAACTAGCTACCTGACAAAATCCCAGTTTTTAAAGAAGAGAATGTGTTAACGTATATTTGGTTTTTACAATGGTCTGCTAAAAGGTTAAATGAAAACATCTGTTTGGCAGGTTTTTTACTACACTGGAATTAAAAGTAAAAATGGAGATGAACTCATAATCTATTATTGTAATAGAGGCCCTGGAGTATGTCCAAGGAAGGGCAGAGAAGCTAGTGAAGGGTCTAGAACACAAGTCTTAAGAGGAGCAACTGAGGGAACTGGGATTCTTCAGTCTGGAGAAGGGGAGGCCCAGGGAAGACCTTACCACTCACCACAACTACCTGAAAGGAGGTTGTAGCGAGCTGGGAGTTGGTCTCCTCTCACAGGTGATAGGATGAGAGGTAAGGGCCTTAAGTTGTGCCAGTGGAGGTCCAAGCTGGATATTAAGAAAAATTTTTTTCTCAGATAGAGTGGTGAGGCATTGGAACAGGCTGCCCAGGGAGGTGGTGGAGTCCTTATCCCCATAGGCATTCAAAAAGTTTGTAAATGTGGCACTGAGGGACAGGTGGGCATGAGGGGTGAGGGGCAGGCATGGTGGTGATGAGTTGACAGTTGGACTAGATGATGATCTTAGTGGTCTTTTCCATACTTAATGATTCTAAGTTTCTATGATTCTATGAACTAACCTTCCATCAGTCTACAGTAGAGTCCATTTACCTTTCTCGGTTCTCTAGCTCTGAGCGAAGGGATGTGCACTGCTCCCTGTGTGGCCATATGCATGCCATGCTTAGTTGTGGGGTGGATGTGTGACTTACTAGTATCAACAAGGAATTCCAATTGGTTAGGCAGTCACTTAGAAACATCTTTAGTACAAACTGCCAGTGTACCTTGAGAGACACATTGAAGTATTGAGTTTTCTTTTGTGATAAGTGAGAATAAAGAGCTGGCTTCAACAAACATGATGAAGGCTGAGGTACTCAACAAGTTCTTTGCCTTGGTGACAGTCAGACCTCCCATATTTCTCATGTACCTGAATCTCTAGGTCAGGGCTAGGGGAACAAAATCCCTCCCACTGTAAGAGAAGAGCAAGTCAGAGACTACCTTATGAGACAACATGTAAAAGTCTATGGGGCTGGATGACGTGCATCCCAGGGTCCTGAAAAAACTGGATGATATGGTTGCCACACCATTCTCCATCATATTTAAAAAATCATGGCTCTCAGGCAAAGGCCCTGGTGACTGGAAAAAGAGAATCATCACTTCCACTTTAAAGAAACAGAGAGAGGAAGAGCTGGAAAACAGCAGGCCAGTAAGCCTCATGTCTGTGCCTGGGAAGATAATGGAACAGATCCTCCTGGAAGATATGTTAGGGCACATGCAAGATGAGGAGGTGATGTGAGATAGCCAGCATGGATTCACCAAGGGCATATCATGCCTGACCAGTCTGGTGGCATTCCTACAATGGACTGACTGCTTCAGTGGACAGTGGAAGGGTAACTGATGAGATCTACGTGGACTTGTGCAAGTCCTTTGACACAATCCCATGTGACATCACTATTTCTACATTGGAGAGATATAGATGTAAAGGGTGGACAATTCAGTGGATAAAGAAAAGGTTGGATTGTCACAGCCAAAGGATTGTTATCAATGGCTCTATGCCCAGGTGGAGGCCTTTTAATATGTTATGTTATGATTATCTGGTTACCCACACAATGCCTGATTTATTATTTTGTATTTAGGGTAATCCAGGACCACCTGGACCAGCTGGACCCCGTGGAGAAAAAGGCGAAGGCCACAAAGGTGAAGCTGTGAGTATATGTTTAATTCTTTACTGTTTATTGCTCATAATTACATTCTGTGCTTAGTGTTATACTAAAATGAAAATTTCTTTGTACACTCAATATTTAGTCAGTTAAGTGTAACTAAACTTCTCTTTCATCCTTCACCAACTTTAAATATCTCAGATTTGTTCTAACGTCCTTTCCTGTCCTGGATACAGTACTAGTTCTACAGACAACCAGTATTGGGCATAAACTGAACTGCTTTTGTTTCAGCATCATGAAAGGGATTTTATGTAATTTCCTTAAAGTCTTCATGGCTGCTCATATGTATTTACTGTTATTATTGCTTTGAGTTCCTCCCTC